>NC_091785.1:15829968-16136808 GCF_029378745.1 Bos indicus
ATAGATTTAAGGGACTAGATCTGATAGAGGGCCTGATGAACTATGGACGGAGGTTCCTGACATACTACAGGAGACAGGGATCAAGACCATCCCCAAGAAAAAGAAATGCAAAAAAGCAAAATGGCTGTCTGAGGAGGCGTTACAAATAGCTGTGAAAGAAGGGAACTGAAAAGCAAAGGAGCAAAGGAAAGATATAAGCATCTGAATGCAGAGTTCCAAAGAATAGCAAGGAGAGATAAGAAAGCCTTCCTCAGAGATCAATGCAAAGAAATAGAGGAAAACAACAGAATGGGAAAGACTAGAGATCTCTTCAAGAAAATTAGAGATACCAAGGGAACATTTCATGCAAAGATGGGCTCGATAAAGGACAGAAATGGTATGGACCAAACAGAAGCAGAAGATATTAAGAAGAGGTGGCAAGAATACACAGAAGAACTGTAGAAAAAGGATCTTTACGACCCAGATAATCACGATGGTGTGATCACTGACCTAGAGCCAGACATCCTGGAATGTGAAGTCAAGTGGGCCTTAGAAAGCATCACTACGAACAAAGCTAGTGGAGGTGATGGAATTCCAGTTGAGCTATTTCAAATCCTGAAAGATGATGCTGTGAGAATGCTGCACTCAATATGCCAGCAAATTTGGAAAACTCAGCAGTGGCCACAGGACTGGAAAAGGTCAGTTTTCATTCCAATCCCAAAGAAAGGCAATGCCAAAGAATGCTGAAACTGTCGCACAATTGCACTCATCTCCCATGCTAGTAAAGTAATGCTCAAAATTCTCCAAGCCAGGCTTCAGCAATACATGAACTGTGAACTTCCAGATGTTCAAGCTGGTTTTAATAAAGGCAGAGGAACCAGAGATCAAATTGCCAACATCCGCTGGATCATCGAAAAAGCAAGAGAGTTTCAGAAAAAAAAAACCATTTCTGCTTTACTGACTATGCCAAAGCCTTTGACTGTGTGGATCACAATAAACTGTAGAAAATTCTGAAAGAGATGGGAATACCAGACCACCTGACCTGCCTCTTGAGAAACCTATATGCAGGTCAGGGAGCAACAGTTAGAACTGGGCATGGAACAACAGACTGATTCCAAATAGGAAAAGGAGTACGTCAAGGCTGTATATTGTCACCCTGCTTATTTAACGTATATGCAGAGTACATCATGAGAAATGCTGGGCTGGAAGAAGCACAAGCTGGAATCAGGATTGCCAGGAGAAATATCAATAACCTCAGATATGCAGATGATACCACCCTTAGGGCAGAAAGTGAAGAGGAAATATAAAGCCTCTTGATGAAAGTGAAAGAGGAGAGTGAAAAAATAGGCTTAAAGCTCAACATTCAGAGAACGAAGATCATGGCATCTGGTCACATCACTTCATGGGAAATAGATGGGGAAACAGTGGAAACAGTGTCAGACTTTATTTTTTTGGGCTCCAAAATCACTGCAGATGGTGACTGCAGCCATGAAATTAAAAGACACTTACTCCTTGGAAGGAAAGTTATGACCAACCTAGATAGCATATTGAAAAGCAGAGACATTACTTTGTCAACAAAAGTCCATCTAGTCAAGGCTATGGTTTTTCCTGTGGTCATGTATGGATGTGAGAGTTGGACTGTGAAGAAGGCTGAGCGCCAAAGAATTGATGCTTTTGAACTGTGGTGTTGGAGAAGACTCTTGAGAGTCCCTTGGACTGCAAGGAGATCCAACCAGTCCATTGTGAAGGAGATCAGCCCTGGGATTTCTTTGGAAGGAATGATGCTGAAGCTGAAACTTCAGTACTTTGGCCACCTCATGAGAAGAACTGACTCATTGGAAAAGACTGTGATGCTGGGAGGGATTGGGGGCAGGAGGAGAAGGGGACGACAGAGAATGAGATGGCTGGATGGCATCACTGACTCGATGGACATGAGTTTGGGTGAACTCCGGGAGTTGGTGATGGACAGGGAGGCCTGGTGTTCTGAGATTCATGGGGTTGCAAAGAGTTGGACACGACTGAACGACTGAACTGACTGTTGGAGAAGACTCTTGAGAGTCCCTTGGACTGCAAGGAGATCCAACCAGTCCATTCTGAAAGAGATCAGTCCTGGGTGTTCATTGTAGGGACTGACACTAAAGCTGAAACTCCAATACTTTGGCCACCTCGTGTGAAGTGTTGACTCATTGGAAAAGACCCTTATGCTGGGAGGGATTGGGGGCAGGAGGAGAAGGGGACAAGAGGATGAGATGGCTGGAGGACATGAGATGACAAGAGGACAGGAGGATGAGATGGCTGGATGGCGTCACCGACTCGATGGACATGAGTTTAGGTGAACTCCAGGAGTTGGTGATGAACTGGGAGGCCTGGCGTGCTGCAATTCATGGGGTCTCAAAGAGTCACACACGACTGAACAAGGAGCTGAACTGAGTCAGTTCAGTGACTGTGAAAGGCTAGCACACCAGGCCTTTCCTGTAGAGATGGGGGTAGAGGGGTGCAGAGAAAACAGCCTGCATATTAGAAAAATAGAGCAAACAGTATCTTTTCTGCCATTTGGTAACAATGTCTGTCAGCAAAATTTTATCTCCTCAGTTGGAGATGCATAAGGGAGAAAAGAGATGCTAGGAATGTCCCTCTGCCCTGCCACTCTCCTGAAACAGGAAGCAGTCAAAATGAATGACTTCTGTCCTCCAACACTGATGTGTAAATCTCATTCATACAGTCAGGCTTTACCTCCAATTCAGCGTGAAAGAATTGTCCCCTTTTAAGTGTGGGTTCTTGAACACATTTAGCAGTTTTGTTCTGCTAAGAAACCTTTACTGTTGCTTTAAAGTTAAGAACTTTGAATGTCTTGGGAGGGGGGAAAAAGGCGAGGGGAAGAGACAGACAAAGACAGTTTGTCTTTAGTTTGCAAAACTGGTGAGGAGGAACTTTTGCCCACATGTTTATTTGCATTGAGACCTCCACTTTCTCAGTCTCCTGATGGTGGATTGGGGCAGGTGGGTGGCACAGGAATGCGCATGAGAAGAACAACAGAGTATGGGACGTTTTTGTCTATTTTTGTAACTTTTCATTGTATTGTCCCCTTAAGATTTGATAAACTGGTATTTTTCTTCCTAGGCTAGCAAGTAGAAGCCCATTTAGTCTGTAATGTCATTTTAATATCATTCTATATATTTGTAACAATATTTTAAAATTATATTTCATTGAAGATGTATGCCATTTAGCTATGTTATAGTTTTTTCATGGCAAGGGATAACCTGAAAACCCAATCCAAAAGTTATTAGTGGCATAAGAAATTATTGTGAAACATTATCTGATGTCCTTTCTTTGCAGTTGGATACCTGTGGGTTCATATTTATTTTATGACAATCTCTTAGAGTAGCCAAATTTTACTGGATATGTGAATATAAGATACTTGGTTTTGGTTTGTTTTTATGATTTAATGAAAATTTAAGCTTCATTCTGGTCTTATTATAATATTGTACTATAATACATATTATAAGCAGACTTTTTATTGTTGGAGTTATCTATTTGTTGTTTGCTTTTTTTCCCCTTTGTATACCTGCCAGTCATAGCAAGATTCTTCAGAAATTGCATCCATTGAAAGACCAACTGTTGTTTGATTTAAAAAATTATTATTCCTTGACTTTAATTTTGGAAGTTCAAAATATTCTTGTAAATTAATTTTGCACATAAACATATATATATATATATATACACATGCATAACATTTTTTAATGATTCAGAATAATTTCTAACAATATTTATTCAAAACTTTGTGTATATTTGACATTTTGTCTGTGATTTGTAAAGGGTTCTGTTCTGTAACTTACAGAGATCTAATGGACAGTGTCGATATGTATAGCCTCTAGCTTTTCACATGAGAATGTGTTTGGTTGTAATTACAGTATCTAATTGTAGCTAAAGGTTATAGAGACAAGCACTCCCAAAAACTCCTTGTAAAACTCTGCACATGAGTTTTCTGATCTGTCATTATCACTGTCCTCTGGTATAATCACATCTTACATTTGTGGTCCTCTCATTCTTTTGCTCTGTCTGCATTCTCAGCTAGGTGACATTCTTTGAAGCTGTGCTTCACTGAGTTTGAAAAAATAATGCTTATGTTCTTTTACTTTATGGTGCTTTAATTAATTATATATGTAACCCTGCAATTCTAGAGAATGAAAAGCTATGTTTTTCACTTTACAGGCACTGCCTTGTTCGTGCATTGTTGTGAGGAGAAAAGCAATTTATAGATTTTTAGATCTGAAACTGTTAAAGTTGTAATTAAAGATTTCGTTCTTGTCAGTGATTGGAGTTGATGGTATCAATAGCTGTGAAAAACAAACAAAACCGCTTGTTCATTGTAGATTCCACCCTCCCCGCACCTGCAAGAGCTAATTGTTAGTGTGAAGGCTTCTGACTAAATAACTAACTCAGTATGATGAAGACAAATTTATATATGAATGTAAATTGACTCTTACAGAATGCTTACAGTCCGAAATGTTTATCAACTTTGGCCCAAAGAAGTATGTCTAAGCTTGTGACAAAAGTGGATGCCTAAAACTATAGGCAAAGGCTAACTTTATAGCTCCTTAGTGATACATTAAGAATATGAAATCTTTTAATTGGTTTAGTTAGTGCTCTCTAGTTACAAGGGAGTTCCAGTTGGTACATTAGTTTTATATAGCTTAATAAAAACTAGTGTTTTTTTTTTTTTTTTGAGCCATACAAAAGAAATACATATGTAACAGATATGTGAATTATGATGCCTGGTATACATTGGTAAACCCTTTGTCCAATCTCAGAAACAGAACATTACCAACACTACTATTGAAAATATACTACCTTATGAGTGTCTTTTTATCCTCCTCACCCCTAAGAGGTAGCAACTATCCTGAATTTCCTTGATGTTTTATGGAATTATTTTTGCCCAATTTTTTATTATTTTTATTGTTTTTGAGCTTTATAAAAATGATACACTATGTGAACTCTACATCTTGCCCCACCCCTTGCCTTTCTTTTTAAACTCGTTATTTTTAAGATTCATCCATGTTGATGAATGTATGTTTGGTTCATTCTCACAGTGGAATAATATTGCATTTACTAATTAGCATAACTTAAGTTTTCTATTCTTCTATCAGTGGATCTTTGAATTGTTAAAAGATTTTTGCTCTCTTGAACATGTTGCCTTGAATGTTCTTTATATGTCTTCTAGTGCATATGTCCGTAACGTTCTCTGGAGTATGTAGCTAGAAGTATAATGCTCAACAGTAGTATAGTGTATGCAACTGGAACAAGTGATTACACCAACATAAATTCCTCAGTGTTCCTTTCCCTCTACATTTGATATTATCATATTTCTTAGTTTTTGCCCGTCCAATATAAAATATTATTCTAGCTTTAGATTCCAGAAAATCAAGCAAAAATTTAATAATATGTATACATGGGAAAGACCTAGGAAAACTGAGTAACTCTGGGCCTCTTCACTGTTTTAGAAGAATTTGAGAAAGATTGGTATTCTTCTTTAAATATTTGTTAGATTTTTCACCAGTGAAGCCATCTGTTCTTCAGCTCTTCTTTGTTAGGTTTTTGACTATTGAGTCAATTGCCTCAACAGATTTTCTGTTTCTTGAGTCAGTTTTGGTAGTGTGTGTATTTCTAGGAATTTTTCCATTTCATTTATTTGATTTGTTTGTGAACAGTTGTTCGTAGTATTCATATATCCCCCTTATTGGTAGTAATATCCCCCTTTCATTTCTGCTTTTCGTAATTTTACTCTTCTCCTTTTTTCTTAGTCTAGCTAGGAAATTGTCAACTTTGTTGATCTTTCCACAAAATTTGCTTAAAATTTTTTTCTATTGTTTTTCAATTCTCTTTTTCATTTTATCCACTCTAATCCTTACTATTTTCTTCCTTCTGCTAGCTTTGGGTTTAGTTTGCTCTTCTTTTTCTAGTTTTTTTTTTTTTTCAGGTGTGCAGTTATATTATTGATATGAGGTATGGTTCTTTTTAAGTATAGGTGTTTACAGCTATAAACTTTCCTCTTAGCATTGCCTTTGTTGTATACCATAAGTTTTGATATGCTCTATTTCTGTTTCAGTTCATCTTAAGTGTTTTCTAATTTATAATTTCTTGACTAATTTATTCACTTATTGGTTATTAAGTTGGTTATTCACTTATTGGTTATTAAGACTGTGTTGTTTAGTTTCCATGTATTTGTGAATTTTCCAGTTTTCTTCTTTATATTTATATATATATATATATATCTTTGACACATTTATTTATTTATTTATTTGGTGGGCATTGGGTCTCAGCTGCGGCACACAGGATCTCCATTGTGCCATGTGAGATCTTTCATTGGGGCACACAGACTCTCTAGTTGTGGCACAGTGGCTCCAGAGCACGAGGGCTCAGTTATGTGGTGCTCAGGCTCAGTTGCTCCATGGCATGTGGGATCTTAGTTTCCCAACCAGGGATTGAACCTGTGTCCCTTGCATTGCAAGATGGATTCTTAACCACTGTACCACTAGAGAAGTTCCTCTTCCTGTTACTGATTTATAATTTCATTTTATTCTGGTTGGAAAAGATACTTTGTGTGTTTCTAATCTTTTAAAACTTATTAAAGCATTTATGCATTAACATATTGTTCATTCTGGAAAATATTCCATGTATCCTTAAGAATGTGTATCTTACTGTTGTTGAGTGGGATGCTCTGCATATGCCTATTAGGTCTAACTTACTTAATGTTTAAGTCTTCGATTTCCTTTCTGACCTGATTGTTTTTTTTTTTTTATTAAAACTATGGTACTGAAGTCTCCAGTTATTGTAGAACTGCCTATTCCTTCAGTATTGTCAGTTTTTCTTCATGTATTTTTCTTCCGTTGTTAGGTGTATGTATGTTTATAATTGGGCTTCCCTGGTGACTCAGTGGTAAAAGAATTCACCTGCTAATGCAAGAGATGGAGGTTTGATCCCAGTGTTGGGAAGATCCCCTGGAGAAGGAAATGGCAACCCATTCAATATTCTTGCCTGGGAAATCTCATGGACAGAGGAGCCTGGTGCGTTATATAGTCTGTGGGGTCGCCAAAGGGTTGGGCACAACTTAGCTACTTAACAACAACAAAAATGTTTATAGTAGTTATATCTTCTTGCTGGATTAAACTTTGCCCCAACACATAATGTTCTCTTTTGCTTCTTGTAACCTTTTTGACTTAACATCTATTTTATGTGACAATAATATAATCACTGGCATTCTCTTTTGGTTACTATTTGCTTTCAATATAATTTTCCATCTTTTTACTTTTAACCTCTTTGTATCTTTTTATCTAAAGTGAATATTTTATAGACAACATGTGCCTGCTGCTAAGTCACTTCAGTTGTGTCTGACTTTTTGTGACCGAATGAACTGTAGCCTACCAGGCTTCTCTGTCCATGGGATACTCCAGATAAGAATACTGGAGTGGGTCGCCGTGCCCTCCTTCTGTGGATCTTCCCAACCCAGGGATCAAACCCTGTCTCTTCCATCTCCCGCATTGGCAGGCGGGTTCTTCACCACTGTGCCACCCAGGTAGACAACATACATAGTATTTTTAATCCAGTCTGCCAGTCACTCTCCTTTTAATAAAAGTTTAATCAACTTATATTTAAATTCGTTGTTGATGAGTAAGGATTTCTGTCATTTAGCTGTTTATTTTCTGTATGTCTTATATATATTTTTTGTTCCTCAGTTCCTCCTTACTACTTTTTGTATTTAGTTGAATTTTTAGTGTACCATTTTGATTCTCTTATGTATATTTTAAAGTTATTTTCTAGTGGTAACTTTGGGGATTACAATTGACATCATAAACTTAAAGCAACTTGGTTTGAATTATACCGAATTAATTTCATTAGCATATAAACCAGTTTCATTAGTGTACTAATACTGTGCTAACTATATACATTTCTGTACCTCCTCATTTATATTGTTATTGTCAGAGATTACATGTTTGTATGTTGTATGCCCAATAACATAAATTTGTAAATATTATTTTATGCATTTACCTTTTAAATCACATAGGAAAAAATGTGGAGTTATAAACAGAAAAGTACAATAATACTGGGTTTGACATTTACCTGTGTAAATAATTTTACCAGTGTTTTCTCATGGTTTTAAGCTACTTTTCACTTCATTCTGAAGAATTCTTGACATTTCTTGTAGGGCATATCTGTTAGGAATGAGCACGCTTAACTTGTTTATCTAGAAATATCTTCATTTTTCCTATATTGTTGAAGGATAGATTTTTGCTGCATATAGAATTCTCAGTTGATAGTTTTTTTTTTTTCCCCTAGAACTTTAAATTATGTCAGCCTGACACTTTATGGCCTACAAGATGTCATATGAGAAATCAGGTGTTAATCTTATGAAGATAGATTGTTTGTGATAGTTGCTTCTCTCTTGATGTTTGCAAAATTCTCTCTTTGTCTTTTGACAGTTTGACTATAATGTATCTTTGTGTATATCTCCTTGAATTTATTTTGCTTGGAGTTTGTTGAGCTTCTTGGATGTGTAGGTTTGTGTCTTCCATCATATTTGAAAAATTTTTAGCCATTCTTCAAAATTGTTTCTGCCACCTCCCTTTTTTTTTCCTCTTCTGATTCTGGAACTTTTATAGTATATATGCTAGTATATGCCATAGGGTTGTACAAATTTCTCAGGCTCTGCTCATTTTTATTCATTCTTTTTTCTTTGTGCTCTTGAGACTGAATAAGTTCAACTGTCTTATTGTCATGTTACATGCTGATATTTTCTTCTGCTTGCTGTAATCTGATGTTGAACTATTTTAGTGAATTTTAAATTTTATTCTACTTTTCAGTTCCAGAATTTGTTTGGTTCCTATATATAATGTCTCTAATGATATTCTCACTTTGTTCCTTGCTTGATTTCCTTTAATTCTTTGTTCATAGTTTTGGTTAGCTCATTGGGTATATTTATGACAGTTAATGTAACATGTTTGACTAGTAATCTCATTGTCTCAACTTCCTTAGGAATAGTTTTTGCCAAATTCTTTCTCCTGTGACTGGTCTATACTTTGCTGTGTCTTTATATGTATTATAATTCTTTTCTTGTTGAGACCTGGACATTCTGAGCATTATTATGTTGAAACCGCATAAATCTGTTTTCTCAGTTCTCAGTGACTGCAGATTTTTGTTCATTGAAGGCTAGAGCCATCTGTTTGTGTTATTTCCAAACTGTTTTTGCAAAGTGTGTAATCCTTTTTGTGTGTGGTCACAAGTTTCTGTTCTGTTATTTCCTGCAGTTAGCTGGTGGCCTGACTAAGATTTCCTTAAATATCTGGGTCAAAAAATGTACCCTTTTTTAATGTTCTAATAGATACCACCAATGGAAGCTGCTGCTGCTGCCTGTTCTAGAAACTATTCCTCCTGGAGCCAGCAAGCTGCTGTCTCCACTGCTGCAGGAGGGAAGGGCTGAGGAACAGTTGATGGTAGTTGGTTCACCCATGCTCTTCACTTAAGGAAGATCAGCAGCCTCTCCTTTCATGCACTCCCTTGGTGGTTATAAATTTCTGATAAGGTTCTGAAATTCTAAAATGATTGATTCCAATTGCTCTTTCTGGCTCAAATTTTACTTTGGTGGAGACACTGATTTCTAGATCCTTCTACTTCATTTTGCATCGGTGATGTCTTTTGAAGTGCAAGTGTTTCAATTTAAGCTTGGTTCATCAGTGTTTCTTTTATAGATCATGCTTTTGATGTCTCATGCAAGAATTCTTTGTATAAACCTTGGTGTCAAAGGTCCTTCCCCTGTGTTTAACATGGTTGGATGGGAAACCTTGGTTGGAAGGTGTGTAGGCAGGCCACATGGAGGCTTGTGGGGGAAGCATAGCTTGATGAGAACTTTCTGGGGAGTACAAGTGAGCTGTGTGGGGCTTACAGAGAGAATTAGTGCATCAGTGCTGGCAGGAAGCCTTTGGGGTGCCAGTTTACATGTTAAGAGGACTACAGGAAAGCCATCTGCCAGTTGAGTTGCTGAGGCTGCAAGTTTGCTGAGGGACTTGGGCACATGACTGAGCAGAATTCTACTGGATATCCTCACACCAAACCACTGACCCACTCTGCTTCAGCTGGAAACCACAGGAGACCAGAGCCCCTTTCTCCTGCTGTGTCCCTTCAGTGCTCTCTACTGAGAAAGTGTAACAGCTTCATGTTTATTTTAAAAGGAGAAATCCTCAAAGGAATTCCATGTTGTCACAGAGCGTATACTGCAGGGTTCATAATGGAGCTATGAGGCAATAAATTGATGAGCAGCACACAAGGTATAAAATAGTATTTAAATTAATAGGCCATCCTTTGAGGCATGAAACTGTATTGTAAATATACCAGTCCTTCATGTAATCATTATTGAAAACGTAGATATTTTATGAAATAGGAAACTGAGTAAACTATATATGGTCTCAGATGAAACTTTTAGAGTATCCTAAGTAGGAATTAGTCTAAATTGTCATCAAAAGTTATCAATTCACTTCCACTGTACAATCAGGAAAATGAAAGTATTTCTTTATTATTGATTAACCCATATTTTGTAGGAGTCCGTTGATATCTTTCTAAACTCGAAGAATAGCCTTAACATTATGCATTAAAAATTTATCCCATTCTTATCACAATAATGTACTTTTAAGAACAGATGTATGTATGTATTTTGAGTATAGATAAACCAAGTTATTTGAGATTTCAAATACTTTGTGACTGTTTGTATGTAAAAATTTTAAATTTTCTTAGTGAATATTTATATCACAGCTTATATGAAGTGTTTATATTCAGTTGGATTCATTGTACCTTTCTGATTAGTCTGTGGTACCCTGGCATGCCATATTGATGTATACATATTTTGAATATCACTCCTGTTTACATGTACAATATATACTTAATTTGGTTGGTAAGGGCATGGTGATTATAAGTAAAATCCTTGTTCCTTATGCAGATTTTTGTTTAGACTGTCAATGAGAAATAACTTTCTTACTAGGTTACATGTTGGCCCTTTCACAGTAAGCTTTTCTTGTGCATACTTGCCTAGGAAAAACAGTTTGCATATACATATATTATAGGAATAGGCTCAATAGATACTCTTTTATTTCAAACACTAACAAATTGTTACAGAGAATAATTAAGTAGTATTTTCCCACAAAAATTGTATGGCTTAATCCTTTACCTATTTTATACAAGTTCTCTTTAACTTTTTTGTTCTCAGATTTTTGGCTTTTACTGTCAAGTATAATACATGTATAGTCAATTCTAGTACACTTTGTAGCTAGTTCAAAGCAAATGTTTACATTTTATTTACATCTACCATTTTTCAAGTAGTTCCCTGGTTACCAGAAGCACAATTCATGTAACTTTTCTGTGTTTCAGAAACCTTTTCCCAAAAAGGACAAAAGAACTCAAATCAGTTGTACATAGTGCTCCTGGCTGGAAATTATTTGGTAAAGTCCCTCCCAGAGAGAATCTTCAGAAAACTTCCAAAATCATTCAGCAGGTAAGTACTAATATAGCCATGCGGTTTGTCTTGCTTTCCAAAGATTCTCTTCTAGATAACCATATTCTACTTTCATTGATTTTTTTTAACATACAAAATTTTGTGACTATAGATATTTGTAGTAATCTTAAGTTTTTTTTTTAAAGCATGACGTATATTTTCAATTATATTTTATGGTTGTGACAATTATTGATAGTAGCAGAACACTGATTTTCTTTCCTAGTTATTCCTTGGATAGTGTCTTCTTTTTTCTTTCTTTTTTAAAATTTTCTCAGTAAACCATTCTCACCACATACTGTGACTTCTAATTGAACATGGTAGCATTTGCAGTGGCACAGCTTTTATGTATGATGGGTAGTTGTGAACTGATATATTTTGAGGTTGAAAATTTCCTTGGTCATTTTCTGATTTTCTACCAAGGACTTTGTGAGATGGGTGGGTATATATTCTATTTCCAGTAATTTAGGAGCCAGTTCTTCTGTTACCTCTCTTAATATCCATATTCTTGAGTTCTTAAGAATTTCATGTGTTATTTGACTTCTTAGCTTGTGCTTCTCAGTAATAGGAGATCCGTGAGACTGGACAACAGTGAGACTCCTTTATCAGTTTGTGGCATTTTTAAGTTCAGAGAAGTTACTCCTCAGAAGGAGATAGAATGATAAATGTCTTATTTATCTCCTTCCAATTATAGTTTATCAAATTTAGCACATCCAGCATTTATAAAAATAATCACCATGAAAACAATAATCGTCATTTAAATTGGGAAAATATTTTCCTATAAGGATTTAATAGTGTTCTTTTTATTGCTGAAAGGAAAAACTGGTTTCCCAAGTAAATAAGAACATAATTTTTATATCTTTAATAGCATTTGTTATAGTTAATTTCATTTTCAAGTAATTAAAATATTGACTAGTTTATATGCTGCTCAGACTTAACACTAAAGTGCTATGATTCCAAAGCTGTGTGCCGAGGGTCCCCCATGTGCTGCAGTGGCTAATGCTGATGGGAACTATGGCAAACTCAGTAATACTCTTCCACCGTTTGTTGGATATGGTGCTGCCTGAGAGCTTGAGGTAGTACACAGTTTTAACATAAAATGGAAATACATTACTTTCTGTGACATTGTGTCTTTGTGAATCTGGTTTTTCTGAGTTTGCTGTGGTAAAAATCAGATATTGTGCAAAAATCAGTGTGGAACAGGAAATGAAGGTGATGGTGTCCAGTCTTATTTCAAGATTTGTGAAATTGTACGCTGCACAAAAGGCACACATGCCCCAATTAGTAATTAATTGTGGTTATTTAAGAATGCAGTAAAGCTTTCTTTTAATTTATGTGTATTTTTTCAAATGGCTACTAAGTACTGGGACATACTGCTCATTAAACAGAATAACTGGGTATTTCTGTTGGTTTAGGGGGTGCCAATAATAATTACTGAGGCACTAAGGTTGCTGTTAATCCAATAAAGTTTGGGAATCTTTGCTATCTGGACGTCTTAAATTTTAACTCGGTTTTTTTTTTGTAAAGTCTAAAAGTAACCTCTCTTGTCTAGAGTTTTTCAGAAGACCAAGTTCGCCCTCTAGAGGCAAAAACAGTGGTCTTGCTATTGAAGGTTTGTATTCTTGACTTTATGGTAGTTTACCTGAAATATGCATGTGCATATAGTACTTTAATATCTTTATGTAAACTAACATTCTGTGATATTTTCTTATGGTAGGTCTCTAATTACTAGTGGATAATTATCTGTTTATGGATGTGCCATTGCCTTTAATCTGCTGTTTTCATTTTGGAGTGCCAAGGCCTCACATTTTCTTTCCTTTTTATATATATGTTGTTTGAAAATCTGATGAGTGGTCAGGAAAAGAACAAGTCTTATTTTCAAATGGGAAGAAAGAGTGGGATTGAAATGCAGTTTCTATCTTCTACAGTCCCTTTCTGGCTGTTTATTGATTACATGGTTACATGTTGATTATTGGTTACATGTTGATTTCTCTCAGCTGCTGCTTTTAATTTTTGAGTGTTCTGGTGTGTGTAGGGACTAGTGTGTATTTTGGTGCCTTTTTCATGCTTCTGTTTGTTTTCTGGGAGCCGTGATGGATAGCAAAGTCATTGTTCCTCTGACTGTTTTCCACCCTCAAAAATGTGTCTGTTTCACCATGTGATGGAATGTTTCTGCTTTCTCTTTTACTACAGTTTTTGTCCTATACCCCACCCCCTATTTGTCTCATTTTGCTATTCTCTTTCCTGCAATTGTCATTTTAAACGTGGGCATGATTTTCTTTTATTAGTAATGGAAAAGCTACAACTTTCTGTTTCCACTTGAAAACAGTTTGTTTTACAGTCCTAATTTCTAAACTCTGTAAAACATTATCAGTATAAAACTACATTTGAGATCTTTGACTATGTTCACATGTAAAATGTGTTTTGTGTTTAGAATCAGAATTTAAAATAATGTAAGAGTAAAACCATGAAGAGTGTTCAGACACGTCTGTCATGTTTTAGGATAAGGTTTTAAGCTGTTACGGCTATAGAAAATGAAGGTAGCTAGTATTCCACTGTAAAACTGTCTGAAAAAGTGAGGCAGTGCTAGAAGTACTAAGGAAAAAATAGATTCCTTTGATCTTTCTTAAGATGCATCACTTGCTTCAAGAAGGGCAAAACTGTAAAATTTGTTAGAATATTAGAGTGGTAGTAGTATTTTATAGGATAATTATTTCATTAAGCAGATATCCAGAAAGGAGTTGCCATATTCTTAAGGATGAGTATATGTTTGGGGACTAGAATTTTTTTCTAATGGAAAGACACTTATAAGATTATAAATTTAACTAAACTACTTTGAATTGCAACCTTTTTCTCTATTAATTGTTAATTGCACAAATAGCACATGATTATATTCTCTATAAAATATAAAACATTATAGGAAGGTATATCTCATTTTACATTTCCCTTCACAGTTTTAGGCCTTTTAAAATTCAATTTTTGTGTAGAAAACACAGTTATTTTCATGTGTATATACTTTTACATTCTATGTTATTTTTTCCCCTAAGAACAAAATGTTACTGTATATAAAACTTTTTGCCTTCTTTTAAGTGTTTTGTATCTATAGTTTTTCAGAGATACATGAAGTTCAAAAGTGAAAGATACTTATAGGTTAACTATTTTTAAAAAGTTATTAAAAGTTTGATCAATTTAGTACTTTACATGTTAATAGTAAAGAAGTATAAAAATAATTTTAGGATAATAGCAAAATCAGACTGACTCAAGTTTGGCATTTAACTTGACAATCAGTCCCCAAATCATATGAATATTCATAATATTATTTTATGAGGATTATCACATGTGTTCTCTTGCAGGTATGAAATTCCTGCTTGTGGCCATCTGAACCAGTTGGTGAGCCATGTTAAAAATCGCATCTATTAATTATAAATAGTATTTCAGTTATATTGTAGTTCAATTGACCTAAGTTTTTGGTTTTTCTAAATTAATAGGCTGAAGTTGGAATACAGCTACAGAGTTTGTCTTATGACCCCCAAACTGCAAGTGAGAATTATTTCAAATGCGCCATGTTATGTGTAACTGTAACATGATTGCATACTAGATCGAACATAGTCTATGTCAAACTCAGTCTTTCAGTAGAAAGTAATTTTTTGCTTGGCACTATTGGCATCTTTTTCATTATGAATAGGTGAGATTATAGTACTTAGATGATGTTTCATGTTTTTCATCACTCGTCTTTTTCTGAGTGGTATTTTAGTTGAGTGTTTGAATCACTTTCAGCTATCTTTTGACAGGCAAGGAAAAAAGTTTTAAGACTCAAGTTTCTTAATCTGAGCATTTCAAATTGTCTAAAATAGAATAGGTCATGGACTTACCTGGCAGTCCAGTGGTTAAGATGCCTCACTTCCATTGCAAGGAACGCCTGTTTGTCCCCTGGTCGGGGAACTAAGATCCCACATGCTGTGCAGTGTGACCAAAAAATAGAAGAAAAAATAAAGGAGAAAAGGTCATTCTCCTCAATTAAGCCTTTGACTTGAGGAATAGTAAGTAGCATTGTGGAAAGGACTAGAATACACATACTTTATGAGCACTAATTATGTTACACTTTGTAAGGGTAGAGCATAGTTTTCTGGTTACTAACATTATTGGTTTATGTAGTTAGGATACTTGAAAAATTTGTTGATTTTAGTTATGCTTAAATATAGATACCTTCAGTATAAAGTTTGAGTGAGCACTGCAGTAAATGAACCACTTCATTGTTGTTAAATTGTTTAGGGTCTGAACTGTGTTCAGAATTTGTTTTTGATAAGTCCTTAAAACTGTTACACACTTGCATGTTCCTTCATCTTTGTTTACCTAATGTATTGTCACCTTGTAAAGGAAGTGAATAATTACCTTTCTAGCCACACATGTGTTCCTTATTTATAGTTAATGATAAATTGCTGTGTCTTTCCTATGTATGAATAAGTTTGATTTCATAAATGTTGATTTCTGTGGCCTGAAGATTGAGAGAGGACTTTGTACCAGCTCTGGGCCTGTGCTCCTGGGAGAGGGGAGAAGTATGAACCTTAAGAAAGAAGGTTAAATTAGTTAAAGAAATGGAAAGAATAATAATAATAAGTTCTCATAAGTTGAACAGGGCAGAATTTGGGGGAATTTTTTTTTTTTTTAATTGTTAAAGACAGAGACTTGGAAAAGAGTTGCAATTTGAAAATACTCTTGTTATTTGATTCCAAACATATAATTCGAGCATCAAAGTAGAAGTTATATTCCTTCTGTCATGATGTCAGACTTATAATTATGTTAGGCTTCAGATTACACTAAACAAAATTGTGTTAATAGCTTTACCAAAATGAAGTTTATTAAGACACTGCTGTATGCCAGAGGATGATGAAATGCTTTGCCCTCGGTTTCAGTTAAACTTGAATTATAGGATGCATTTTATTTCTTCTAATTCACAGATCCTAGAATCAATCACTAAAGGTATCCTAATTGGCTATCCCCTCTACTACAAGCATGATGATTTCCCTGGCTTTTGGATCAAATTGTATAAAATTGTCTTTATCTTGGGTAGACATGTTCTTAAGGTGATAGAGATGTCCACATGGGGAGTTTCTTCCATTTCTGAAACATTATTCTGACTGTCTATAAATGGCTACCATAATATAGAAACATGAGGGTTTGCTTACTGACACAGATTTAACACTAACCCCTTTAGGAGTAGTGTTCTCACTGTACGCTGAAACTCAAAAGTCAAGTCAGTGTATATGCATCAAGCTTATTTTGGCTTTCACATTGTCTTTAAAGGAGAAGCTCCTATTTCATTCTTCCTTTTCCCCAGACCCCGTATTTTAGTTCAAGAAGTTGGTCAAAGACTCCTGCCACCCTCCCTTTGAACCCATAGACTTATCTTTTCTCATATCCCTCTCCTAGTACATTCTTTTTCTGGTGAGTCCTTTAGATATAGAGCCTAACACATCAAAATATTGTAGGATACCATTCTGTGACCAGCTTATTGTGTTACTTCATATTAGCAAGCTCTAAATCTTTTCTCTTGTAGAATTTGAAGGACAAAATTCTTTAATTGATCCTAGATTCTTCTCTAAGTTTGTCTGGCTTTCATTTTAATGAATGTGTAATTTATTCAACAGACATTGACTGTACGATAAAATAGGCATGGTTTAGGTTCTTGAGAAATAGATTAATATGAGTCCTAGCTTTTCTGTTATTCTAGTATAACTGTGGGAAGGAGGGAAAAGATTCATATATGGTTATCATATAGTATAGTGAATGCTGTAGTTGTGAACAAAGTACGGGAGTAGAGATGAAAGAGTGATTAATTCTACTCAGGATTACATGCAGTTTGTGTTCTGAAATATACTCGTAGGAGTTCACTAGGTAGACAAGATGGGGAAAGCTGTTCCAGATAGAGAAAATTGAATGAGCAAGCAGGAATGCACTCAGTATTAGCTCAGAAAGAATCTACCTTCAATGCAAGAGCCCCAGGTTCAATCCTTGGGTGAGGAGGATCCCCTGGAGAAGGAAATGGCAACCCACTCCAGTATTCTTGCCTGGAAAATCCTATGGAAAGAGAAGCCTGGTGGGCTACAGTCCATGTGGTTGCAAAGAGTTGGACACCGCTGAGCGACTGAGCAGGGAAGAGGTGAAGGTCATTAGCCACAGGTTAGAAAGCTGGACTTAACCAAAATACTTTCAGTGCTGAGACATCAAATTCATATATTAGAAATATTCTGGAGGCTTTATAGAAACTAGAAAAGAGTGAGATTGCAAAGGACTTTGAGATTTGTTGTAGTAGTCTATGATTCTGTTCTCAAACACAGTGGATTACCTAGGGAATGAGTTAAAAATACAGTTTCCTCAACCCCATACTTTGAGTTCTTAATGTCAATTTTGTGTTTTTCAATTCTTGTGTTTCTAGTTGTTTCTTTTTCAAATCTGCTATATCACTTTTTGCAGTTTACAGTTCCCTGCTGAAATTTCAAGCTTGGCCTTTATCTCCTTAAACATAGTAAGTATAGTTTTTCATAGCCTGTGTCTGATAATTTCAATGTCTGGAAATTCTATAGGTCTGCTTATATTGAATATTGACTCTGCTAGTTTTTGTTAGTGGATGCTATTTTATTTCTGTGTGTGCTTTGTTACCTTTGCTTGGGTGCTGGATGTAATATTTGAAATATTATATGTAGAAAGCAATTTGAAGTACATCTTGTTTGCTTCCAAGTTTTAGCAATAGTGAATAAAGCTGCTATAAACATCTATGTGTTAAGTATTTTTGTGGGTGTAAGTTTTCATTTCTTTTGGGTGAATACCAAGGAGCCTGGTTGCTGAATCATATGGTATTTTAGTTTTATAAGAAACAGCCAAACTGTCTTCCAAAGTAACTGTACCATTTTGCATTCCTACCAAGCAGTGAATGAGCATTTCTTTCTTTCCACATCCTCACCAGTATTTGGTGGTATCAGTGTTTTGAATTTTGACCATTCTAATAGGTGTGTAGTGGTATCTGATTGTTATTTTAATTAGCAATTGACATATAAATTAGAATATATTACTTGTTATCTGCATATCTTATTTAGTGAGGTGTCTTTTCTGATCATTTTTGATTGGATTGCTCATTTTCTTATAATAATAAAAACAGAACTCAGTAGAATTTTAAGAGTTCTGTATGTATTTTGTATAGCAGTCCTTCATCTGATGTATCTTTTACAAGTATTTCCTCCCAGTCTATGTCTTCTCATTCTCTTGACAGTGTCTTTCACAGAGCAGAGGTTTTTAATTTTTATCAAGTCCTGCTTCTCAATTTTTTTCATGAATTATTAGTTGATTGTGTTTATGTGGAATTGTTTTCGACTGTCTGTTCTGTTCCATTGTCTAGTCCTTTGTCATTGCTGCATTGTATTGATTACTGTAGTTTTATATTAAGTCCTGAAGTCAGGTAATGTTTGTCCTCCAACTTTCTTCTTCTTCGATATTGAGTTTGGTATTCTGGGTCTTTTGCCTACATATAAACTTTTTTTTTTTTTAACTGTTCTTTCAGATTTTGTATATAGACTAGATCATGGCATCTGCAAGCAAAAGCAGTTTTATTGTTTCTTTTCTAATCAGTATACCTTGTATTTCCTTGTCTTGTTGCATTAGCTAAGACTTTTCACAATGTTGACAAGCAGTGGTGGGAGGGGACATCCCTTGCCTTGTTCTTAGTGGGAAAACTTAAAGTTTCTCACCATTAGATATAGTATCAGCTTTGGGTTGTTTTGTAGATGTTCTTTATCAAGAAAGGAATGACCCTTTTATTCCTACTTTAATGAGAATTTTTGTTATGAATGACTTGAATTTTCCCACTTGATCTTGGCATATAATCCTTTTTATACATTATTTGATTCAATTTACTAATATTTCATTGAGGATGTTTGCATCTGTGTTTCTGAGATGTATTGATCAGGGTTTTCTTTTAATGTCTTTGCCTGTTTTAATATTAGGGTAATGCTGGCCTCATTGATTAAATTAGGAAGTATTCTCTTTGCTTTTATATTCTGGAAGAGATCATTGCTTGCTAAGTCGCTTCAGTCGTGTTCGACTCTGTGCTACCCCATAGACAGCAGCCCACCAGGCTCCCCTGTTCCTGGGATTCTCCAGGCAAGAACACTGGAGTGGGTTGCCATTTCCTTCTCCAATGCATGAATGTGAAAAGTGAAAGTGAAGCCGCTCAGTCGTGTCTTAAGTCTAAGTGACCTCATGGACTTCAGCCTACCAGGCTCCTCTGTCCATGGGGTTTTCCAGTAAGAGTACTGGAGTGGGTTGCCATTGCCTTCTCCGAGGAAGAGATCATAGGGAATTGATATAATTTGTTCCTTAAATGTTTCTTAAAATCTGCCCATGAACTCATCTGAGCCAGGAGCTGTCTCTTTTGGAAAGTGATTATCAATGCAGTTCTCTTTGTCCTTCCTTCTTTCCCTCCTTCACTCCTTCCCTTTCTCCCTTACTTTTCTTTTCATTTTTCCCAGCTTTTTTGAGGGTATAATTGTTGATTGAATTTTTTAAATAGATAGCAGGACTGTTCAGATCATCCCTTTCTTCTGTGAGTTTTAACAGATTATGTCTTTAAGAAATTTATCCATTTCATCTAAGTTATCAAATTTATGGGCATATAATTGTTAATATTTCTTTCAGTTCAGTTCAGTCACTCAGTCGTGTCAGACTCTTTGCGACCCAATGAATCTCAGCACTCCAGGCCTCCCTGTCCATCAACAGCTCCAGGAGTTCACTCAAACTCATGTCCATCGAGTTGGTGATGCCATCCAGCCATCTCATCCTCTGTCATCCCCTTCTCCTCCTGCCCCTAATCCCTCCCAGCATCAGAGTCTTTTCCAATGAGTCAACTCTTCGCATGAGGTGGCCAAAGTATTGGAGTTTCAGCTTTAGCATCAGTCCTTCCAGTGAACACCCAGGGCTGATCTCCTTCAGAATGGACTGATTGGATCTCCTTGCAGTCCAAGGGACTCTCAAGAGTCTTCTCCAACACCACAGTTCAAAAGCATCAATTCTTCGGCGCTCAGCTTTCTTTAACATACATCAAATCTGTAGTGATACCCCTCTTTCATTTATGATATTTGTAGTTTGTATCTGCTTTCTCTCTTCCTCTCTCCCTTCCTTCCCCCCTTTATCCTAGAGCTTGCAATATGCATTTACATCTAATATAAACCCATTTAAAAATAATGTTTACCACTTCACAGTGCTGCAAGTGCTTCATAACATCAAAATATTCCTAATTGCTTCCTTCCATCATTTGTATGTTTGCTGTCATTCATTTCATTTACACATGAGCATGCTCACATACACATACACACAACCATATGTAACTGAATGTATCATTATTTGGAACAAGCTGTTATCTGTTGGACCAGTTAAGGCTAGTAAAAAGAGAATTTTTATTTTACTTTCATGTATTTCTTTCTGATACTGTTTTTTTTATGTAGACAAAAATTTCTGAGGTGTCCCTTTCCCTCTCTCTGAAGAGCTTCTCTCAACATTTCTTGCAAGACAGATATCTATTGGCAACAAATTCTCTCAATTTTTGTTAGCTTGGAAGAGTCTTTTTCTTCTTTGTTTTTGAAGGCTAATTTCATAGGGTGCAGAGCTTCTCTGTAAATTGTTATCTTTGCTTTTGTGTAGAGAGGTTTTTTCACCTCTGGCTTCTTTCAAGATTTTTTAAAATCTTTGATTTTCTGCAGTTGGCCACCCACTCCAGTATTCTTGCCTGGGAAATCCAATGGACAGAGGAGTCCCTGGGGTCGCGTAGAGTCAGACACGACTGAGCGATTGTCACACTAACACACTTTCTGCAATTTAAATATGATTTGCCTAGGTGTAGTTATTTGGGCATCTATACGACTTTGTGTTCTGAGCTTTCTGATCTGTAGTTTGGTGTAGACATTAATTTATAGAAATTCCTGGTTATCGTTCCTTCAAATATTGCTTCTGTTCCATTTTCTCTCTCTTCTTTTGGTAGTCCCATTACACGTATATTACATCTTGTGTAGTTGTCCCACAGTACTTGGATATTCTGTTCTCTGTTTCTCAGTCTTTGTTCTCTTTTTCAGTTTTGGAGGTTTCCAATGAGGGATCCAATAAAAGGATCCAATGAGGGATCACAATAAACTGTGGAAAATTCTGAAAGAGATGGGAATACCAGACCACCTGATCTGCCTCTTGAGAAAGCTATATGCAGGTCAGGAAGCAACAGTTAGAACTGGACATGGAACAACAGACTGGTTCCAAATAAGAAAAGGAGTATGTCAAGGCTGTATATTGTCACCCTGCTTATTTAACTTATATGCAGAGTACATCATGAGAAACGCTGGACTGGAGGAAGCACAAGCTGGAATCAAGATTGCTGGGAGAAATATCAATAACCTCAGATATGCAGATGACACCACCCTTATGGCAGAAAGTGAAGAGGAACTAAAAAACCTCTTGATGAAAGTGAAAGTGGAGAGTGAAAAAGTTGGCTTAAAGAATTGAAAGAGACACGTGTACCCCAATGTTCATCGCAGCACTGTTTATAATAGCCAGGACATGGAAGCAACCTAGATGTCCATCAGCAGATGAATGAATAAGAAAGCTGTGGTACATATACACAATGGAGTATTACTCAGCCATTAAAAAGAATACATTTGAATCAGTTCTAATGATGTGGATGAAACTGGAGCCTATTATACAGAGTGAAGTAAGCCAGAAAGAAAAACACCAATACAGTATACTAATATATATGGAATTTAGAAAGATGGTAACAATAACCCTGTATACGAGACAGCAAAAGAGACACTGATGTATAGAACAGTCTTTTGGACTCTGTGGGAGAGGGAGAGGGTGGGATGATTTGGGAGAATGGCATTGAAATATGTATAAATATCATATATGAAACGAGTCGCCAGTCCAGGTTCGATGCACGATACTGGATGCTTGGGGCTGGTGCACTGGGACGACCCAGAGGGATGGTATGGGGAGGGAGGAGGGAGGAGGGTTCAGGATGGGGAACACATGTATACCTGTGGTGGATTCATTTCGATGTTTGGCAAAACCAATACAATATTGTAAAGTTTAAAAATAAAATAAAATTTTAAAAAAAAGTTAGCTTAAAGCTCAACATTCAGAAAACAAAGATCATGGCATCCATTCCCATCACTTCATGGGAAATAGATGGGGAAACAGTGGAAACAGTGTCAGACTTTATTTTTCTGGGCTCCAAAATCACTGCAGATGGTGACTGCAGCCATGAAATTAAAAGGCTTTTACTCCTTGGAAGGTAAGTTATGACCAACCTAGATAGCATATTGAAAAGCAGAGACATTACTTTGCCAACAAAGGTCCATCTAGTCAAGGCTATGGTTTTTCCTGTGGTCATGTACGGATGTGAGAGTTGGACTGGGAAGAAGGCTGAGTGCCAAAGAATTGATGCTTTTGAGCTGTGGTATTGGAGAAGACTCTTGAGAGTCCCTTGGACTGCAAGGAGTTCCAACCGGTCCATTCTGAAGGAGATCAGCCCTGGGATTTCTTTGGAAGAAATGATGCTAAAGCTGAAACTCCAGTACTTTGGCCACCTCATGTGAAGAGCTGACTCATTGGGAAAGACTGATGCTGGGAGGGATTGGGGGCAGGAGGAGAAGGGGATGACAGAGGATGAGATGGCTGGATGGCATCACTGACTCAATGGACGTGAGTCTCAGTGAACTCCGGGAGTTGGTGATGGACCGGGAGGCCTGGCGTGCTGAGATTCATGGGGTTGCGAGTCGGACACGACTGAGCGACTGAACTGAACTGAATGAGGGATCCTCTAGTTCAAGGTTTCTTTCCTCAACTGTTTGCCTCTACTCCATCAGAGGTGTTTCTCTTTTAGTTAGTTTTTTTTTTTTTAATCACTAGCATTTCCTTTTCATTCTTTCTTAGAATTTCCATTTCTCTGCTTCCATTATTCATCAATTGTTGCATGTTGTCTACCTTTCCCATTAAAGCTCTTAGCACACTAATAGTATTCAAAAATTCCTTGTTTATAAGTCCAACATTATTACCATATAGACTATGGTTCTGATGTGTTCAATCTCCTTGAACTGTGTTTTTTGCTTTTTAGTATGACTTATAATTTTTTGTTGAAGAGTGGATATGGTGGGCTGAGTAAAAGGAACTTTAGTAAATAGACCCGATTAATGTAGTGGTTAGGTGTGGGAAGAGGGAAAGGGTTACATACTCCTGTGATTAGTTCTCAGTCTTCTGGTGATCCTGTGCCTTCAGACTGCACTTCACCAGTGCACAGGCACTTCTCAGTCCCTCTACCACCTTAGGTGGGAGAGGTGGGCTGGAGCTGGACATGTTCCTTTCCCCAGATAGGTTAGGCTCTGATAAGACTGCAGTAAGTTAGGCTCTGGTGAAATAGTTTTTCCTGAGAGCAAGCTTTGTTAAGAACAGATTCCTCTAATATATTTCAAAATAGTTCCTTTCCCCTCCTACTGCTGCAAGCACAAGGGTGTTTTTCTCTGACGATCACTGTAAGGACCTGATAGAGTTCCTGGAGGTAAAACTTGCTGAAGTATGTGGGGCTGGGATCTCTCGGAGTCTTAGCTTTCAGACATGTCTGCATTGAGCCTCTAGCAATTTGTCAGTTACAGTTCAGGTTTTCCTACCCTGGCTTGGTTCCCACAGAGGTTTCTTCAGGAGTTTCTACCCTGGTAAATTGTGATCCTCGACATCTATCTACCTATTTCTCTAATTTGTGGCAGCAGTTTGCCTTTTGACCTCATTTCTCTGAGGAATTTAAGAAGAGTTGTTGATTTTTTTTATTTGTTCAGCTTTTAACTTACTAGAATGGGTAGGCAACTTTTAAGCTTCTTACATGCTGGAGCAGAAAATGTTGAAATATTAATATTTTGTTAAGAATTTTTGCTTCTATTTTAATTTGAGATATTGGTCTATAATTTTCTTTTACTATTTTTGTCTGATTTTGGTATTGGGATAATGCTGGAATCATTGAATGAATTGAGAGCTGTTTCTTCCCTGTCTCTATTCTAAAAGAATTTGTGTAGAATTAATATTTTTTCTTCCTTAAATGTTTGGTGGAACTTGGCAGTAAGATTATCTAAGGCAAGGTCTCTCAACTTTAGCACCATTGACATTTTAGGCCTTGTCATTTTTGTTCTTGGGGACCGCTCCTTTGCAGTGAAGAATTAGCAGCGTCTTTGGCCTCTGCCCAGGAGATGCCAGTAGCATCCCTTCACAGTTGTGGCAACCAAAAATGTCTCTTAATGTTGTCAACCATACCCTAGGGCCAAAGTCAACCCCAATTGAGAATTACTGACATAAACGAAGTATACTGGGATTTTTGTTGTTGTTACAGTAAGTACATTACATGTGAACCTTTAAGTTGCACACTTTCAAAAATGTGAAAGTGTGTTCTGTTAGCATCAGGCATGAGTGAAATTGCAGTTTGTCCTCAGTCTTCTTGCCTACTCACTCAGTGCCAGCCCCTGTATGCCAACTACTCTACTGTAATACTGTGCTTTTCAAGGTACTGTACTGTAGGGTTAAAAATGTTGTGGTTTTTTATATTTGTTTGTTTTTTTATGTATTATTTGTGTGAAAAGTATTATAAACCTATTACAGTACAGTAAGATATAGCCATTTGTGTTAGTTGGGTACCTAGGCTAACTTTGTTGGACTTACAAGTTGGACTTATGAACACACTCAGAATAGAAGTTGTTCATGTGTAGGGGACTTACTGTATTGTTGAATAGCTTTTTAATTATAAAGTTAAATTTTAATTGATAGGAGGTATGTTGTTTTCTATTTTTTTCTTGAGTCAGTTTTGGTTAACTTGTATCTTTCAAGAGATTTTTATGTTTCATCTCTGCTGTAGGATTTATTGGAATAAAATTGTTAATAATATTCTCTTATCCTTTTAATATCTAATTGTTATGTCATAAACGTAGAGATGATCTCTCACACATTCCTGAAATTAGTAATTTGTGTCTTCTTTTTTTATTGATCAATATTACCAGAAGTTTATCAGTTTTATTGACCTTTTAAAAATATACCCCTTTTGTTTCATTGATGTTTACCTCTCTCTCTATTTCTGTCTCACTTATTTTTACTCTTTATTATTGCTTTCCTCTTGCTTTGGATTTTTCTAATTTTTTAAAGTGGATCATTGATTTTAGACCTTTTATCTTTTTAATATATGTATTAAGCTGTACATTTTCGCCTAACTGTGCTTTTACTGTGTTTAACAAGTATCAGAATTTTCATTTTCACTCAATTGAAAATGTTTTGTTCATGATTATTTAGAAGTGTGGTGTTTTAACTTTCAAATATTTTAGAATTTTCCCAGATAGGTTTTTGTAAATAACTTCTAATTTTACTCCATTATGCTCATGCAATATACATTATGCAATTTCAGTCTTTTTCAATATTTGAAAGTTGTTTTATGTCCCAGATATAGCATGTTTTAGAGAATATTCCTTGGGCACTGGAAAAGAATGTATGTATTCTGCTGATGTTAGGTCAGTGTTTTATAAATGTCAGTTGGGTCATAGATGATAGTATTTAAGTGTTGTATAATTTTCCTGATTTTTTGTTCTGTGAATTAGTGAGAGAGGAATAATGAAATATCCACCATAATCTACTTGACTATTTCTCTCCTTATGCTCTTTTTTCTTCTGTTTGTGTTTTGAAGCTTTGTTTTTATATCTTTTTGGTGAATTGACCTCTTTACCATTAATGTAATGTCTTTTTTGCCCCGGTAATGGTTCTTATTATGAAGTTTTTGTCTAATTTATCCACTACAGCTTGCTTTCAATTTGTGTTTACATGTTAATTGTTCTGTTCATTTGCTTTTTTTCCATCTTCATATTTAAAGTGTTTTTTTTTTGTATATAGCATATATTTGGGTCTTTGTAGGCATTCTGAATCGGAGAAGGCAATGGCACCCCACTCCAGTACTCTTGCCTGGAAAATCCCATGCTAATGAGATGACTGGTAGTTGAAGGTTCCTAGATATTCTCAGAATGGAGGCTTGTCGCCAGGGGTACCAACTATGTACTTTCAGGATCGGAACTTTCAGCTCTACCCCTTGACCTCTGGAGAGGGAAGAGGTGCTGAAGGCTGAATTAACCATTGATAAGCAATCCCCACTCCAGTACTCTTGCCTGGAAAATCCCATGGACAGAGGAGCCCGGTAGGCTGCAGTCCATGGGGTCACTAAGAGTCGGACACGACTGAGCAACTTCACTTTCACTTTTCACTTTCATGCATTGGAGAAGGAAATGGCAACCCACTCCAGTGTTCTTGCCTGGAGAATCCCAGGGACGGGGGAGCCTGGTTGGCTGCCGTTTATGGGGTCGCACAGAGTCAGACACGACTGAAGTGACTTAGCAGCAGTAGCAGGCAGTCTGAATACCCTCTTCTTTTTAAATGGAGTGTCATTTACTGTCAGTTATTGGTATGACTGAATTTAAATTTACCATCTTGCAACTTCTTTTCAGATTGTCCCATCTGGTCTTTGTTAATTTTTATCTCATTTCCTGCCCTCTTTTGGATTAAATCAGTATTTTTAATACTCCATTTTATCTCCACTGTTAACTTATTAGATATATGTTTGTTTTAGTTTTTCAGTTGTTGCTCTTGGCCAGCAGTTTTCAAATGTTTATATTTACAACTGCTTTGGATTCTGGCTATTAAGGATCTCAAAGAGTTTTTTGTTTTTGTTTTTTCCAAAGAGTTTTTGTTCATGGGAATTGTCTATGAATTACTGCTATACGCAGAATTAACACTGACAGGTGGAAATATTTATTAATTCACTTAAAAATAGCAATAATAAAGTCATTACATGTTAACACAAATAATATGTATTTTAAAAACTTTTAAAAAACCAACTGATCGGAAGACTAGCATTGTTTTACACTTTTGCACATCTCTTAATGTCTGGCTTAATATTATAAAAGAAGATTGGATTATCATTTCTACTCCTGCATTCAGTTTCTGCTTGTCTATTGTTTTAGTTTAAGTATGTGAAGAAAATATGGCCTTATACTAATGTCTAGATAGTAAAGGAAAGAACATTTTCATATAGTTGTGTGTATTCTTTTTGATGGAGAAGAAAATGGCAACCTGCTCCAGTACTCTTGCCTGGAGAATTCCGTGGACAGAGGGGCCTGGTGGGCTGCTGTCCATGGAGTAGCAAAGAGTTGGACATGACTGGAGCGACTTAGCATGCATGCATGCATTGGAGAAGGAAATGGCAACCCACTCCAGTATTCTTGCCTGGAGAATCCCAGGGACAGAGGAGCCTGGTGGGCTGCTGTCTATGGGGTCACACACAGTTGGACACGACTGAAGTGACTGAATGCATGCATGCATTCTTTTTGATACGCACAAGGAATCAAAGGAGGAATATTGGTCAGATATTTCCCAAAATGGTCCTTAAAAGAAAAACTATTACTTTTTTCTTGCCCTCAGTACTTCTGATACCAAGTGTGTAGGCTGTGTAGGGTTTTTTTTCTTTTTTCTCACATTGACCAATTCTTCAAACCCCAGTTGGGTGTCCTACAATTCCATTCAATTCTTACACTGTTTATCTGGAGTTACTGTCAGATCCCCCAGGTTAAGACCTCAGTCTTACAAGACTGCCTCTGATTTCAGATGCTTAATACAAGTCAGGCTTCTAGTACTTCTTTTTTTTTTTTTTTTTGGCCATGCTGTGCAGCATGTGGGATCTTAGTTCCCTGACCAGGGATCAGACCTGCACCCCCTGTATTGGAAGCCAGGGAAGTCCCATGCTTCTTGTGCTTCTGATCAACAGCCATAAATTGGAGATGCCTGTGACACCCTTCTTGGGTTTGATAATTTTGCTGGAACCACTCACAGAACTCAGGAAACTGTTGATTTATTAGATTACCAGTTTATACATAAACAGCCAGATGGAAGAGATACATAGGGCAAGGTATGAGGGAAGGAACATAGAGCTTCCAAGCACACTGTGGGTTCATTACCCTTTTAGCCCCATAGAGTGCTCACCAACCCAAAAGTACTCTGAACTACTTCAGGTAGAATTTTTTATGGAGGCCTTACTATAATAAATAGGCACAATTGATTAAATTATTGCTTGCTGCTGCTGCTGCTAAGTCGCTTCAGTTGTGTCCGACTCTGTGCGACCCCATAGATGGCAGCCAACCAGGCTCCCCCATCCCTGGGATTCTCTAGGCAAAAACACTGGAGTGGGTTGCCATTTCCTTCTCCAATGCATGAAAATGAAACGTGAAAGTGAAGTCACTCAGTCGTGTCTGACTCTTAGTGACCCCATGTACTGCAGCCTACCAGGCTCCTCTGTCCATGGGATTTTCCAGGCAAGAGTACTGGAGTGGGGATTGCTTATCAGTGGTTAATTCAGCCTTCAGCACCTCTTCCCTCTCCAGAGGTCAAGGGGTAGAGCTGAAAGTTCCGATCCTGAAAGTATATAGTTGGTACCCCTGGCGACAAGCCTCCATTCTGAGAATATCTAGGAACCTTCAACTACCAGTCATCTCATTAGCATACAAAAAGACACATCATGTCAGAAATTTCAAAGGTTTCAAGAGCTGTGTTGCAGGAAATGGGGCAGAAACAAATAAATATTTCTTATTATATCACATCCTCAATTTGGGTTTGTCTGATAATTTCCTCATGACTGGACTGGGGTTATGTTTTCTGGCTTAGATAGTAAAGAATCTCCTTCAATGCAGGAGACCCAGGTTCAATTCCTGGGTTGGGAAGATCCACTGGAGAAGGGATAGGCTACCCACTCCAGCATTCTTGGGCTTCCCTGGTGGCTCAGCTGGTAAAGAATCCATGTGCAATGCGGGAGACCTGGGTTTGATCCCTGGATTGGGAAGATACCCTGGAGAAGGGAAAGGCTGCCTACTCCAGTATTCTGGCCTGTAGAGTTTCATGGATTGTGTAGTCCATGGGGTTGCAAAGAGTCAGACACAACTGAGTGACTTTCACTTTCATTTTTCATGTTATTGCTTTGATTGTGCTAGGGGATTAACAGTTTTATTCCTCGTTTTGCTTTTAGCAAAATTGTCAACCTACTGACAAAGACAAACTATTAGCATTATTAGGACTATAGTTTTGACTTTGAGACCTCATGAAACCATCTCTGGGACACTGTTATGATATATATCTGTATCACAATCTATCTCCAAATAACATTATACCACTTTGAGTACAATGTAATAATTTTACAACAGTATACTGCCATTCTGTCCCTTCTGATTTTATGCTGTAAACCCCCTCAATACACTGATATTATTTTTGCATTTAGTCAGCTATCCTTTTAAAAATTACTTTTATATTTTTGTCTCTTAGTTGTGTCTTTTCTGAAATGTCTTTCCATATTTACTATGTTTGGTGCTTTTATTTTAACTTTGTGTTTTCATGTGATATATTCTTTCTCTCTGCCTGAAAGATCTCCTTTAGAATATAGAGCAGGTCTACTGACAACAGATTCTTTCAGGTTTTGTTTGTCTGAAAACATTCTTATTGTGCTTTTATTTTTCAAATGTGTGTTTGTAGAATCCTAAGTCAACAAGTTTGTTCCCTGTTTTTTAATTATTTTTTTTTCTTTCAGCAATTTAAAGATTTTTCCATTGTCTTCTGACTTGCATAGTTTCAGATGAGTCTGAATAGTCAGGTCTCTTCTGAATATTCTGTGTATTCAGTGATGACTTTCCTATCTGGTTGGTAGGAATGTGAATACTTCTCAGCCATGGGTGAGCTGTGGGAACTGTTTTACTTACCACTCCATAGTAATTATTCTTTCCCCAGAAGTTGTTTTTTTTTTTTTTTGCCCAATCTTATAATGTTTTGCCCTACACACATCCATTTGGTATTCAGCTATATAATACCTCCAGAGGACTTCTATGCAGATTCCTAGAGCTGTTTCTCATCAGAATGCCTCCTCTTCTGATGATCTGGCCCACAAATTCTGCCAGCTACCGCCCCTGACCATTCCAACTAACAGTTGGGACGTTCTTCCAGTTCTCCCGTGTGCACTGGATGTTCAGAACTGCCCCCATGCATAGTTTCTTTTTGTAGATATTAACATTTTATTTTATTTTTTAATTTATTTTAATTGGAGGCTAATTATAGTATTGTAGTGGTTTTTGCCATACATTGACATGAATCAGCCATGGGTATACATGTGTTCCACATCCTGAACCCCTCTCCCACCTCCCTCCCCATCCCATCCCTCAGGGTCATCCCAGTACACCAGCCCTGAGCACCCTGTCTCATGCATTGAACCTGGACTGGCGATCTGTTTCATATATGATAATATACATGTTTCACTGCTATTCTCCCAAATCATCCCACCCTCGCCTTCTCCCACAGAGTCCAAAATTCTGTTCTTTACATCTTTGTCTCTTTTGCTGTCTCGCATATAGGGTCATTGTTACCATCTTTCTAAATTCCATATATATGTGTTAATATACTGTATTGGTGTTTTTCCTTCTGGCTTACTTCACTCTGTATAATAGGCTCCAATTTCATCCACCTCATTAGAACTGATTCAAATGCATTCTTTTTAATAGCTGAGTAATATTCCATTGAGTATATGTACCACAGCTTCTTATCAAGTTGTCTGTTGATGGACATCTAGGTTGCTTCCATGTCCTGGCTATTGTAAACAGTGCTGCGATGAACACTGGGGTACATGTGTCTCTTTCAATTCTGGTTTCCTCGGTGTGTATGCCCAGCAGTGGGATTTCTGGGTTTATCAGAACTGTCCGCATGCTTAATAATAGGATGATCAATAGGCTCACCTTGTTTGGAAACAGAGGTTGTTTACAGAGAGACAGTATGAATTACCCCTTCGTTGCCCATCAAGTGGGAATCTACATATCTTTCTGAAGGATTTTTTTTGTCCAACATGTATATATAACTTTTAGAAATGTATAATAGATGAAAATCAAATACTTGTTTCTAATTACATATTCAATTTGCATATACAAATTGCATATAAGAAATAGTACCTCTTTATTCAGATCTGTTTGCATACATCTTCGATGTCAATATATTCAGCATCACTGAGCATTTTTGTGGTCTTTAGCCACAGAACAGAGCATCTTCACTTTTGTCCAAGTTTGTAGCAGGTACAGTGCCTTTTAAGTGTACTATCTTGTTACTAGAAATTTTGTCTCAAGCCACAAACTTCCAGATGCATTATATTTTTTCTTTTATTTGTTCTATAAGTATAAAATTATGATCTACTATAAAGAGACCTAGTCTCTGTACAGTAATATTTTAAAGACTCTTCATGAGTGTTTGCAATTGAATGGTTATACCTTCAGGAATTGGGAATCCTTCATTACTTCATGTCCATTTTCTTCCTTTCCTATTCCACTTAAACAAAGCCACAACAAAAAAATTGAACAAAAAATCACCTTCTAAGATTTTCCTGTTGTCCAGTGGTTAAGACCCCACACTTCTCCTATAGTGGGCATGGGTTTGATCCCTGGTCAGAGAAGTTCCACATGCCACAGCAAAAAATAAATAAAATAAATTACCTTCCAAACTAGATTCAGTATTGACTGAGATAATTTCAGGATGACACACCTCCTCCAAATAGTGCCTGGCCATTCAAACTAATAGAGAAAACACCCATAATATGAGAGATGTTAAGCAAACATGCTTTCTCTTTTCTAAGAGATTATTTTGAGGAAAAACATCTTTTTCATTTATGTGAATCTAGTATTTCTTTGCCTTGGAATAGTAAGTAATTTTTTCTACTCTGTGCTCATGGAGATGTTATCAGTTGCTTACCATCTTTTGACCAGACTTAGAATTAATTGCCTATTTGCCTCAAATTTTCTTATAATAGAAGTGAATGAAGTCTGTCAGTCATTGTCCGACTCTTTGCGACCCCATGGACTGTAGCCTACCAGGTTCCTCCGTCCATGGATTTTCCAGGCAAGAGTACTGGAGTCAGCTGCCATTTCCTTCTCCAGGGGATTCCCAACCCAGGGATAGAACCCAGGTCTCCCACACTGCAGACAGATGCTTTACCGTCTGAGCCACCAATAGCTAGAATAAATTATCCTACAGATATTGCCAGCCTGCCTCTAGCAGTGTTTTCATCTTCTATTCTAGTTATCCAGTTAAGTAGCTTTCATAGAACAATAGTTGAGTGAAAGATAAAAAATAAGTTAAATTGACAAAATAAACAAGGTTCGTTGCAGTACTTCATAGAAATATATTCCCTAAGTTAAGAGAAAAACTCGATGCTTCTTATCTTAACATTTGGTAGGTAGCTTCAACAACTCAAAATAAGTCAGTTAAAACTGACCTTGGGAATTCCCTGGCAGTCTGGTGGTTAGGACTCTGTTTTCACTGCTCGGGGTGCTGGTTCAATTCTTGATCCCTGGGGAACTAAGATCCTGCGAATTGCATAGTGTGGCAGAAAAAAAAAATTAACCTTTGTTGTTAGGAAATGAGGCAGATTGATGTGGTATTTTCAGACAGTGAGTGTTCTATAGCTAGCATTATATACTGATATCCTTAAACTATGATATTTCCTGTCGTTTTTTAATATTGTAAGATTTCTTTATGACTTATGAAATTATCAATTTGGTTCATTATTAAACTTCTATGGAAGGAATATACAGGGGATTTTTATGACATGACACACATGGATTTAAAGTGAAAATGGCTTCAGGAATCTCCCCATGATGGACTATTCAGCTGTATTTTTAAATGATGTCTTGGAGATATCAACTACATATCAATAACTTGAACACTATTATCTCTCTCTGTTGTCCTCGAATTGAGTGATTTAAGAATTATGTGATTTTCCTCGCTACAGCGATAGGCCCTGATTAACTCATTGATAAAGCTTATTTCTCAGGTCATTGTGATTGCGTATTGAATGAAGTGTTTACTGGGACCTTCCAGGAAGGGTACTTTGTTTTTCTTTTGTGAAAGTTATTATTAGAAGAACAGCTAGAGGATCTTTGAAAGTTGTGCTCTAAGGATGTGACAGTTGGCATTGCTACAGTCATTTCTCTGATCAAAAAGCCAGCCTCAAGATGAAGCCCACACGTGGAGGAGGGCATAGCTAAGAGAGTGGTGGAGAAGGGAAGTCTCTGACTGGTGCTATGAGCCTCTTGGTCAAACAGAAACCAAAGTTACAGTTATTACAGAGACCTAAATATACAGAATATTAGTCCTGTGGTCTGATACATTTGCCTAAATGTATTTGATATCACTTTGTGATTAATTTTGAAAGTACTGATATTTGATATTTTACTATTTCTGATACAGTTTGTACTGTTAATCATGTTAGACTAGCATCTTTATTTGGCAAATATTTGAGTCATTAAAGATGTATAAATCTATCCTATTTTCAGATGAGGGTGGATTGATACCATGTTTTAAGCTGTAAAAAAAAAATCACCCTCTAGAAATTTAAAGCATTTTTTATGCTAAACATCTGTGATAGGAAATACTTGAATATAAATTCCTTCTTCTTCTCATGTGAAAAATATTTGAGTGACAATTCTGTATAAAGCTCATTTGTAAGGTGAATACATAAATGATATTGGTGAACTTGCTTTTGTGTTGCCTTTTATATTAAATGTGTACTTAGTTAATTTTTAATAAAAGATTTCACTTTTTGTTCATTCTTTAGTGGCTGTTCATTTTGCTCAGCATGAATTCCAAGTATTTTTGCCCTATAATTTAGTCTATACTTTATTTCCCATCCTTTTTCATATTCATTGGGATTAATATTTCCCTAATCCACACTTTTGCTTATTCCCCCTCACCTGTTCTTTCCAAGTCTTTCTGTCTAATTAATGCTTATCATTTTTGCCTTGGTTCTGATCCCAGCTCTTAAGTAAAATCTTTGTCAGTGATCCACAGTAACTTTATATAAAATGGGCTCTCTTATAAATGGGCTTCCCTGGTGGCTCAGAGGGTAAAGCGTCTGCCTATAATGTGGGAGACCCGGGTTTGATCCCTGGGTTGGGAAGATCCCCTGGAGAAAGAAATGGCAACCCACTCCATGGGTTGCCTGGAAAATCCCATGGACTGAGAAGCCTGGTAGGCTACAGTCCATGGGGTCGCAAAGAGTCGGACACGACTGAGTGACTTCACTTTCACTTTTATCTTATAAATAAGCTACTTTATTTCTTGTAAGAAAAGTCAGACAACACTGAGTAAAGTAAGACAAGTGACCGTCTAGTCCAGCCCTCCAGAGGGAAACCTAATTGTTCAAATTCCTTGATGTTTTTCTATGTATATTTGACCATAATAGGACTTATTTGGTTATCATGTCTTTTGACTACCATATTGGAGAGTACAGTTCTAAGGACTTAATCATATTTGTTTGATTTTTCTTTTGGCAAAAATACATCAAGAATGATGATATGTACTTCACATTGCATCAGGAAACCCATACTACCTGATGGTCTTTTAAAATAATGTGTAGATGGGTTGGTGATTGAGTATTGTTAGCTTGAACGTCCCATTTTAAAGTTCCCTATTAGCCTCTCACTGAAAGATTTTATCTATCTCATCATTTTAAATTATTATAGATAGCTAATTGACTATCTGCTAATATCATCTTTGTGCCTCAGTTTCCTCTACTGTGAGTTAGGTGCCTCACAACATTGTTTCAAGAATTAAATGTGTTAAGTGTTTAAAACACTGTGTGGTACGTTGTCAGCATCAGTAAATGCTAGTTGTTATTTTTAGTGTGTTGACTTAGGAGTTTTATTTTGCTCTCTGTGTACTGGCATTTGTTTGCATGGAACATGCTTTATTGGGTAGTATTCATTGCATTCTGTCTGGCAGTGAGTCCAGGTCACATTGTAGGAAAACAAAGTGCCATGTAAGTGATAACAAACCTCATATGTATTTAGCATCTATGGTTTTTAATAAGAAAAACATTAGCAGAAAAGGGGATTACACTTGAGTTTATAATGAAGAAAAGAAATTTTGATCATAATAACATGTATATACTAGATACTGGAAAAATTTGAAAACAAAAAAGAAATGAGTGACTCTGCTGTTTTTGACACTGAAAGGCTGTACAGTTCTTTGAGATGGGAGTTAGTAAAAATGAACATATAAATGTTCCAAATAATTTGAGAAAGAAGTCTCTAAAAATCCAATGCAGTCATGCAAAGGAACTGTCAGACTAACAGCTTAGATTTAGTAGAAGGAAGAGGAGATGTAGAATTAAAGACAGTTATAAAAGAATAGTATAGGGACTTCCCTGGCAGTCCAGTGGCCAAGACTTCACCTTACAAGTCAGGGGGTGCAGGTTCAATCCCTGGTCTGGGAGTTAAGATACCACGTGCCTGGTGGCCAAAAACCCCAAACATAAAACAGAAACAATATTGTAATGAATTCAATAAAATGGTGCACATTAAAAAAAATGTTAAAAAAAAGAATAGTACAAACCATTGTAAACAGTGGCCAGAAACCAAAAGTAAAGCTTGAAGTTTATAGAAAATGATTGACATCATAAATTGTTTTTTAAAGTAATATCAAATAAGATGAAGCTTCAACAAGATTATCAGATTTTTAAGAGGGATGGAACCATCATTTGTATTTTGCAACCATCAGATTCAGTAGTGAGAATCAGTCTTTGAGTTAGAAAAAATAGTAATTTAAAAGAATTATATGCCATGGTAGGAAAACAGCTAGTTAATAAGAGAAACGCTTGATCACTTTAAGTGCATTTAATTTTCTTCATTTGAGTTAATGTCTTTATCTGCCAGTGAACTTGAAGGTGTACTCATGAGTAATCATTGAGAATAATGTGGAAAATATATTTGTTATCTGGAGATGATCAAATACTAGCTTGATTTCTTTTTGTTTTAGAAAGGGAATAATGTGGGTTCTGGAAATTATAAGTCACAATCTTGTTATTGATCTGCAACTTTCTAGCAGAAGCTTGTGAACATTTATGAAAAAATGCTCAAATGTAGAAATTTAAATATGTCCAACAAAAACATATCATGTTAAACCAACTTCATTTCTTTTAAGAGAATTATCAATTCAGTTGAATGAGAAAATACCATAGTAACAGTTTTTTAAATTTTAGTGAAATATCTGAGTCTTTGGCCTTTTTTTCGATAAGATATGTTGGTGAATTGTTGTTTCAGTTTAAAATAAATAGGTAGATTTATAGTAATTAGAGTCAGAGTAGGTTGAAATCCAAAACCAGTATGATTAGAGGTTCAATGTCACAGTTGAGAGAGATCTTCAGAGCATTAAAACAGGATTATCTGTTTCTTGTGTCAATGTTTTTATCATTGATCTGGCTGAAAGTTTAGAAAGTAGGCTTATTTGATGTAGATTATTCAAAGCGGGACTTTGAATAATGGACGTGATATCATAGACTTGGAAACTGGAAACTGATATCATAGAATGCAAACAAGAACATCTTCCTAAACCTTACCTAATTAATCTAGTACATTTGTACCTTCCTCTCTTTTAACATTCTTTCATACTTTATATATTACATACATTAATAGTTTAGATTGCTTCAGGGCAAAAAAGTGACTTTTTTGTCTATCTGATATTTTTACCAAATTAATGTATGAATTGTATGTATTCCTTATTATAGCGTAATATCTTAAATGACACAGATTTAATTGGAAAAGTCACTGCATAAGTGTATTTTTATCTACTCTAGGAATATGAAGCACGGACGGGGAGAGCCTGTAAACCACCACCTCAGTCTTCAAGACGAAAGAATTTTGAATTTGAGCCACTTTCTACCACTGCTCTGATTCTTGAGGATCGACCATCGTAAGTATTTCTCATCAGGCACACTGTATTTTAAACCTAAATTTAATTTTTCTTATTAGTATTTCACTTAAAAGATATCAAGAAATTAAAGAAATTGGTTTTAGAAAGTTCTTTTTAATCCCAGTGATGAATCCTAACATAAATAAGGAAGAATTGTTGATCTCCAAGATTTATGCATATTTTCTTTAAGTCTCTATGAGCCAGTGTATGAAACATACAATATATATATAACATAATATATCTGTTACTGTGTCAGCCTTCCTCTGCCTTATCTTTTTTTAATTGAAATATAGTTGATGTACAGTGTTATATTTCAGGTATACTGCATAATGATTTGACACTTTTGTATATGTTATGAAATGATCTGGATAACAATAACCATCCATCCATCCTGATACAAAGTTATTGCAGTATTATTGACGTATTTCTTATGTTATATCTTATATCCCTGTGAATTATTTATTATATAATTAGAGATTTGTACTTCTATTTGTTTTTATTTTTTTAAAGGTCTACCAGTTTATTGCTACCAACCCATCTCCCTCCACCCTCATGCATGTGTGCTGAGTCATGTAACCCCATGGACTACAGCCCTCCAGGCTTCTCTGTCCATGGACTTTTCCAGGCAAGAATATTGGAGTGGGCTGCCATTTCCTTCTCCAGAGATTTGTGCTTCTTAATCCCCTTCATTATTTTGCCCACCCCCTCCCACCCTCCTCTGTCTTACCTTCACATGATAGAGCAGTTAGTTTTCATTTCTTTACATTTAATATGCACTTAAGATATATTTGTCTTTTTTGCCATGCAAGTACTATCAACCAATTGGTTTACTGTTATATTTTTGAGACTTCTTTAGTGGTCTAGTAGTTACGACTGCCCTTCCACTGCAGAGGGTATGGGTTTGATCCCTGTTTGAGAAGCTAATATCCCACATGATCTATGGTGCAACCAAAAAAAAAGGAAAAACACACACACACACACACACACACATATATATATATATATGTGTGTATATATATATATATCTCTCTCTCTCTCTCCTTAATACCCAGGAAAAAATCTTGAACTCTTCCATTTCCATTTTTGCCCTTCCCATCTTAGCCTTCCACAAAGCTGCTGTTCTTCAAAATAAAGTATCTGATTTGTTATAAGACAAAGGACACCTTCCCTAAACCAAGACTACCTGGTCCTTAACTCCTTTTTTTCCTTCTTGGGCTCTCTGGACCTAAACTTTTTCTTCTTCTTCTAGATTTCTCTTTCCTTCCAGTATAAAAACCCCTAACTTTATGTAAAGTCATGTTCCTAGTCTGCAGCTTTTCCCACCCATTATCTTGATGAGTATAATAAAAAAATCTGGAGCCAAACAGGTAGAGGTTGAACATGTTTTTAGATATTATGAGAGAAAAGCTGAACATAAGTAGATTATTTTTTTATTCTTGTTACATTTCTTTATACTAAAGAATTGTGATCCCAGTACTCTTTTTTTTAGGATTTGGTAAATATGTCTATATTCATTGTTCATTAGTATTAAAAAAAGTTTTTAGTTATGAGAACATGTCAAAGTTTTATTAATATTTCAGTCTTGCTGCCAGGTGAATGAACTGGCTAGGTAAAGAATACTGACTAAAGATCTTTAGACTTTTGACTGACTGACATCTGGGTAAAGTGAAAGTGAAGTTGCTCAGTCGTGACTGACTCTTTGTGACCCCATGGACTGTAGCCTACCAGGCTCCTCCCTCCATGGGATTCTCCAGGCAAGAGTACTGGAGTGGGGTGACATTTCCTTCTTCAGGGGATCTTCCCAACCTAGAGATCGAACCTGGGTCTCCTGCATTCCAGGCAGACACTTTAACCTCTGAGCTACCATCTGGGTAGGTAATAGACAAATTCCCAGACCTTTCTTAAACTTTTAAAAATTCATCCAAAATAGATTACGCTTTTAACCAAGAATGGTAACTTCCTTCCAGGAGAAGTTTATAAAAATACAATGCAAAAAGTTTTGTTCTAAACAGTGTTTGGGATAAATATTTCTTTACACCTTACTCTTTTATAATTAAACTTTTCTTTTAAGCCATGTCTTCTCATTATTACCCTCATTTGGAATGCAGTTATCCTATATCTACTTCTCACCTGCCTCATCCTTTAAGGATCAAGCTTTTTCCTTTCTTTCAAGTCTGTTGACTTTTTCAGCCTTCAGTGAATTCTTTTACTTCTGAATGCTTTTAAAAAAATCTTTGTTCTATGTGATTTTCATGAATTGGATTATAGTATGCTATGGTGTGGTTTTCTTCATGTTCTATCTGTTTGGGGTTCATTGACCTTAATGTATCTCTGCATTTATAGTTTTCTATTGATTTTGGTAAAATTTTAGTCTTTATTTCTTCAACAGCTTTTTGTTCTACCCTCCCTCCTTTCTTCTGAGATGTACATTAAACATGTTACTTGATATTTTTCCATGTCCCATAGCTCATTTATATATTTTTTTTTTGAGGGGGTGGGGTTTCTTCTCTCTCTGTACAGTTTTATATTGTTGTATCTTAAAGTTCACTTACTTTTTCTTCTGTAGTATATAATTTGCTGTCAGTCCTGTCTTTTGAATTTATCATTCTAGAAATTTTCATCTGTAGACATTGGATTTGGATCTTGGATTTCTCTTATCATGTTCCTTTCTTCTTCTTGAGTATATTTATAACAGGTTTATCATCCTTGAGTTCTAATCTTGTTATCTGACATTTTTGCACTATTTCTGCTGAGTGATTTTTCTTCTCATTATGGCTTTTATTTTCCTGATTCTTTACATCCCTGATAATTTTTATTGGATACGAGATACTGTGTTTTTACATGGTTGGGTATTGGACTTCTTTGTATTCCCTTAAATAAATATGTTTTGGTGGTATGGAATGGCTTTGATCCTTTTGATCTAATCATCATTAGAGTGCTTCCAGAACAGCCTTTAGTGTAGGGCTAATTTATAATTTATCCTTACTACTGAGGCAGTGCCCTAAGGATTCTATTGAATACCCTATTAGGAGATCTGTCTACTTTGATGGCCCAGTCCAGTGTGATTTTGAGAATGTTCTACCTATTTCTTTCTGGTGTTTCTTTCTCTGGCCACTGTAGTTTAATCACACACATACATAGTTCATTGTTCAGCCAAAGCCTCTGCAGCTGCCTTCTCTCTGGTCCACAGTTACTCAAATTCTATCTCAAACTCTTGTTTTCTCACTCAGCAAGACTGGTGGGCCCTGTTTTGGCACTTCCTCTCAGCACTGAGACCTGGAAATCCAGGGAGTAAGGTCAGGCATCTGCAGGGTTACCTTGTTTCTTTTTTCATAAGGAGCATGGTCTTGTGCTGCCTATGGTCCAGCATCTTAAACTGTAGTTTAATGTATTTTATTTATTTTTGTAATTAATTAAGGCAAGAAGATAAACCTGATCCCTCTTAATTCCATTATGGCCTGAAGCAGAAATCTTAACCTTTATTCCTTCCTGCTACAACATACCTAAGGAATCTTAATCTGAGATGGCAAGAAGTAGAATATATAATTTGAAAGTTTGTCACATACCTTTCCCACCTAGCCTGTTGAAAATCATTTAAAAAACTGGTTCTAAAAACTGGACATTATTATGACATATTTGGATATGTGGTAATATTCAAGTGTATTTCATTTTGCATAGTTATATATCTAAATCATGCCTCTGTGAAGCCACTGATTTTGTAAACCAAAATATAATATATGCAAATAAGTAACTGATTATCAAAATTTTATTTAGAATGTTATGTTAAATCTCTAATAAAGCAGAAAGCGTATAAATCCTCCTACTTATTTACCAAGAGAAATGAATGTAGATAGCCACACTTGAATATTTATAGTAGCTTTTATTCATAGCAGCCCCTAACTGCAAGCAGTCTAAATGTCCATCCACATGGGTAAATGGAACATTACTCACCAATTAAAAGAAATCATTACTAATACACAGGACAAAGTGGATGAATATCAAAAATATGCTGAGCAAAAGAAGCCAGGCACAAAAGAATCTATACAAAATTCTTATTAGAGACTAATTACTCTATAGTGATAGAATCAGATATGTGATTGCATAAGGTAGGAGTTTGGTAAGTATTAAGAGTAAAGGGGTAAAAAACTAACTGTGGATTGATGGAAACATTCTGTATCTTGATTGATGCGTTTTTTGCATAGATATATACATTTGTCAAAACTCATCAAACAGTACTCTTAAAATATGTATTCCATTTTGTTGTGTGAAATTACACCTCAAAAAAGTTGACTAAAAAATAAACTATATAGTGAGTTTAACAAATAAGCTAGAATTATTGGCTAAAATCAAACATGTTTATATGACATATAAACAAATATATATGATATTTGATATATATAACAAATACTAGCAACCTGGATTCTGATTCTTTTCTAAAATGCAGAGTTCTTTTCAACCTTATACTTTCTTATTGTATGAAATGTGAAAATTAAGTTAGAAATTCTTTTGTATCTGGCTATAAAAAGAAAGGAGGTCAGTAAACTTAAGTTAGTCTTTAAAAAATTGACTTAAATTTTGTTTTTTCCTCAGAAATCTTCCTGCCAAATCTGTGGAAGAGGCTTTACGTCACCGACAAGAATATGATGAGATGGTGGCTGAAGCTAAAAAACGAGGTATAAAATTTAACTCCAGGTGATATATTTTATTTATTGATGTTAGTAGGAAACTCATTTCCTACTAAATTCATTTCAACAGGATGGCAAATGGTGAAATTGACCAAGTCTGTCTTTAAGATGATGCTGACTAAATTTGTTCTTAAAGAGAAATAAAATGTCGTACAAGAATCTTAGTTTTTAAATACTTTTACAAAACTAGTATGAGGAGAAAGGCCGCAGACTATCTATGAGAGACCTAGTAATTGCAACATAAACGTAGGACTCCTAGTACTTTAATTTATAAATGAAGATGTTATGCATGAATCCATTCAGGAGATTCATTTGTTTTTTCACTAGGCTTTTGATATTTTATAATTTAAGAATTTTGACATTTTGCAGTAACTTTCTATAGGTTATGGGAATATGATTTGGAAGTAAAAATTGATTTCATGACTTATGAAGTTTCTCTCAATTCCCAGTTGTGTCATTTTGACAGGCACAGAAGTGTAGATTCTTATGTGTATAAATTCACACATTTATTCAGTCTCTCTTCCAACCAAAAATAAAACATAAGGATGACTTAGCAATACTTACTTAAGTATTGTTAGTTCAGGGTACATTTTTAGAAAATATTACACAGTTATCTATATTTTTTAGCATAAGCTTTATTAACAACTGATATTTTTTCCTTTGACTTAAGTGAATCAAATGTTATTATAATATATACTTCTGCTTTCTGGCACAATCTTTTTAGAAGGCATAATTATGTAAACATTGGTTAAGTTTATTTTACTATACAATTTGAAATATTTCGAGCATACCCAACAAATTTTAATTGACTCTTAACATTGACATTACTATTTGATTAATATTTAAGATGATTATTGATAAATTAGATGAACCTAACAGTATATGATAAAAGTAACATTGAATTGGGAAGTAAGAAGGTCAAAGCTTTAATCTTATTTTATGCTTCCTGGATGTGATACTCTAAATAAATCTTAATTTTCCTCATCTGTGAAATGTTTGTGTGTGTTGGGGATGAAGGGTGGAGGAGGGGGCAGTTGACTGCATCTGGGCTTTTCAAGCCCTTCAGTCAACACTTAAAATCTGAATACGTAAATAAAAGAATATGGAGTTATTTACTTGCCCCCTTAAGATGGTTTGTGAGTCACATGTGAAACACAATTAGAAAACAGTTTAGCCAGGTAATCTCTGAAGTCCCACTGGTTCTAAAATTCATTCATTCTCTGTGTATGTACTTCTCTATTTGGGGGGCATCTCTTATTCCAAAATTGTGACTCCTGATCGTCAGAATGGTGTTAGTTGTATGTGTGTGTGTTAGGAGGATTTTAAAATTTCCAGGTAATTAGTAAACTGAAACATCATAGTAAAAGAAAGGGTCACTGTAATAGTGCCATGGCAATATCATTTTTCAATGTCATGTGGGTTTTTGTTTTTGTTTTCTGTGCCACATGGCATGTGAGATCTCAGTTCCCCGACTGGGAATCAAACCCATACCTTGTGCATAGTGAAGCTCAGAGTCTTAACCTCTGGACCACCAGGGAAGTCCCTGTCATGTGGTTTTATGTCAAGAAATTCATAAACCCATTGTATGAAAAAATGGTATTGGTTAGTTGCTCACAGTTGTTTATTTTTACATAATTAATTCATGAGAAATTTTACTTCATTAAGTATAAGTAGACTGTGATATAGTAATCTCTGAGCTTTGTTCCATCCATTTTTGTAGAACAGAAGAAGCTACTTTTATGTTAATCAAGTTCATTTTTTCCTCTTTTTCCCTCTTTCTCTCCTTTCCTCTTTCTCCTTTTTCCTTTCTTCCCCTTCTTCCCTTCTTCATTTCCATTCTTCCTTCCTTTTACCAGAATATTCTTTATGAGAAAGTCTCTTTTGTAGACTTGGGTAGAAAGAGAAGGGCATTTTGATCTGGCTGTTTTATATTGAAATAATTTTTACTTGTTTAAAACAGAAATTAAAGAAGCACATAAAAGGAAAAAAATAATGAAAGAACGGTTTAAACAGGAAGAAAGCATTGCAAGTGCAATGGTAATTTGGATCAATGAAATACTACCCAATTGGGAAGTAATGTAAGTAAGCAGACTTTTCCTGAATTTCAGTCTGTCTCCAAAGATCTCATGTTTCCAATTTTATATTTATATAACTTCTAGCATTTATCTTATGTTTTGGCTAAATTATACTGTTAACCAGTGTTTGAAAATTTTCATGCTTACCTCTGTTCTTTGCTTTTGTAAATCCCTTAATCTCTAATGCCTGCTTCCCTTACTGACCACCCTTTATGCATATCAGAATTTTATCTATCATTTGAGTCTCATCTGAATACTTGTTGATCCATGAAATTTCTAATTTCCTGTTACCATATTTTCTTAATTCTAACATACTATCTATATTGCCAGATGTACTATTGATGTAATAGCAGGATTTTTGGCAAAGAAAATATTAAACATATACATTCATTGTAATATGCATTTATTAAATGGTAAATATTAAAGCGATTTTGATATGCTTCTCATAATCAAGATAGTATGTTATATATGATCTTTCCCTTCTGTAATGTCCCATTATACTTTGAGACTAATACACTTCTTGCGTTACTTTGCCTTTTATTTTTTGATAATATTTTTATACATTCATTATTTTTCCTCTAGACTGGTGGGAGATGACTTTTGCAATGCCAAGTATAGGATGTGCTTTGGGAATGTATTGAATATTGGCATAATGTGACAGATATTAGGCTCTTTACACAAGTAATCACATTTGATTCTCACAACCTTTATTCCCTTTTATCTTATAGGGATTCTCAAAGTCAGAGAGGTTAAGTGATTTGCCCAAGGTTGTACATTTAATGAATGGTTAACCAGATTTGAACTCAAGTCTATCTGATTTTAAAGCCCACACTTCTTTCAGTAGACTATGCTGCCTCCCAAAGACTAAGGCTTTACCCATAGTAAATACTTTGTGATTTTGTTTTTGGTACTGAATTGACAATGCATTTTTATATTCTTTTTATTATGTTTTTTCATAATTTTCCTATATTTCTTATTCTCTCATTGTACCCTTAGTGTAAGTGGCAATTATGGAAGACAATTCCCTTTAAATTGCTGTATATTTTTTAGGCATTTTTTGCCTACATGCATGAACCCAAGGAAAGAATGCATCACATACTTAAGTCTCTATGTTCTAAAATTATTCAGCCGTTTGGCCACAGACTAGGTAAACCATCATGGAACTAGTATTTTTGGTATAAAAAGTAACTTTCTCCTTTTTTCTCCCCCTTCAATTCTAGGCGTAGTACGAGAAGAGTTCGAGAATTGTGGTGGCAGGGATTGCCCCCTAGTGTTCGTGGGAAAGTTTGGAGTCTAGCTGTAGGAAATGAACTAAATATCACTCCTGGTTTGTATTCTATATTGATTGAGTTACTCCCACACATGATAATAGCCATCTTCAGAGTTACAAAACAGATTAATAGATTGGTCATTTAAAAAGGCACTACATTTTAAGAGCATACTTCATTCCCCACACCCTCTAAAACCTGGTACAATTTAATGTTACTGTATTTCATATTATGTATATAAAATTTGTGTTTTCCTTTAGTTTACAACCATCAATAATAATCTTGGCATTGAAATATCTTAAACTGTGGATAATAACTTCAAAAACTTCTGGGTCTAGGTAGCAGTAGATGAATAAGCATCAATTCAGTTCAGCTCAGTCGTGTCCGACTCTTTGCGACCCCATGAACTGCAGCATGCCAGGTCTCCCTGTCCATCACCAACTCCCGGAGTTCACTCAAACTCACGTCCATCGAGTCGGTGATGCCATTCAGCCATCTCATCCTCTGTCATCCCCTTCTCCTCCTGCCCCCAATCCCTTCCAGCATCAGAGTCTTTTCCAGTGAGTCAGCTCTTCGCATGAGGTGGCCAAAGCACTGGAGTTTCAGCATCAGCATCATTCCTTCCAAAGAACACCCAGGACCCATCTCCTTTAGAATGGACTGGTTGGATCTCCTTGCAGTCCAAGGGACTCTCAAGGGTCTTCTCCAACACCACAGTTCAAAAGCATCAATTCTTCGACGCTCAGCTCTCTTCACAGTCCAACTCTCACATCCAGGAAAAATAAAATAGTCTAGTTGTGGGCAAGTTTCCTCTTTATTCAAAAAAACATAAATATTATGGGAAGGATAAAAATTTATTTTCCTGTCTCTCTACCCAAACCAGTCATTTTGAATGTTTTTATTTAAAAACTTAAAAAAAACAGTAGTAAGATTCTCATTGTTTTTATTTTTTTAAGTTTCTTAAAACCCTGAAGCATAGGAGTAAAATGTAGATAGGAATAAAACGTAGTGTGGTTTTGATGAATTAAAAAAATTAGATAAAATAAGGATAGTATCACATAGAGTAAAATAATTGATATTATTAAAAATGGTCTGAATGATAATGATAATGCCAGACAGAGGCACCACAAAAAGACTTTTAGGGATTATAATAATGTAAATAATACACTGTTACTTAAAATTTTTTATTTACGTATTATTGAAAAAAATTCAATAGTAAAGTACAAACTGCATGTCTGTCCCCCTCTTTCACCCAAACATCTTCTCTTAATCCTACTATGTATTAGTTAACAATTTGGTATATGTTCTTCCAGATCTTTTTTCTATGCACATAAAAAAGGGTACATCTACTTATGATACTTTTTAAGCTTTCTTTTTTTCTTCCTTTTATTTTTTTTCCACAAACCATCTGAACGTTCCTCCATGTCAGTGCATACAGGTGTATTTATACTTACTATAGCTGCACTGTATTCCACGTTTTGGCTGTACTATAATTTATTTAACTATCTTTCTAGTGATTGCTAAATCAGAGAGATTTGTGTCAAAACAATATCAAGGCGCGGTTTTTTTTTCTCCTCAAAAGTGAGTAAAATGAGTGAATATTACCCACACAGAGTATGACTGAAAATAATTTAGAAATATTTACCAAAAGCTTCAAAAAATGTAACCTCTAGCCTATTTATTCTAGTTCTAACACTTGAAGTAAATAAACAGATTTACAAAAGCTTTTCTACAAGGATATTCATTACAGCAGTCAGTATTATATAGTCGTTTAGTTGCGAAGTCGTGTCCGATTCTTTGCGACCTCATGGACTATAGCACACCAGGCTCCTCTGTCCTCCACTATCCTGGAGTTTGCTCAAATTCATGTCCACTGAGTCAGTATACTATCTAACCATCTCATCCTCTGCCACCCTCTTCTCCTTTTGCCTTTGATCTTTCCCAGCATCAGGGTCTTTTCCAATGAGTCGGCTCTTCACATCAGGTGGCCAAAGTATTGGAGCTTCAACTTCAGCATCAGTCCTTCCAATGAATATTCAGGGTTGGTTTTCTGTAGAATTGATTGGTTTAATCTCCTTGCAGTCCAAGACCTTCAAGAGTCTTCTCCAGGAGTTTTTCAGAATTTATAACAAAGACCTAAATGCCTATCTTTGGTCTTAAAAGTGATGCAAAAAAAAAAAATTTTTTTTTTTTTCCCAAAAACACTGAAGAACATCTTTATGATAGCATGGGATAAAATCCTTCTATAACAGCCTAGATTGGTAAATAGGATTACAAAAAAATACACATATTTTGTACAATAAAAGCACTGTGATTAGTTGTGCAAATATGCAAACTCTGGAATTAAACAGTTAGGCTTTTCGTAATTTCTCGTGGTGAGAAATTGATGAATTCATGAGATAATGTATTGTAAAATATGCTTTTCAAAGACTGTCTTTAATAAATTAATTTATATGCTTCTCCCTTCTGCCTTTATGGAAGTATTGAAAAACCCATACATAATTGAATTGTGTTTATTTGATTTCTTAAAATATTTGATTTCTTAAAATATGGCAAGTAGTGAATCATAACTGTAGAAATGTAGTCCATTGTGTTAAAATAAATCTGGCTAAGGAGACATAGCAAAAAAAAGTGATGGCAACTGAGTAACATGATCATATATGGTTTATAAAATTGATTTTCACAAATAATGAACATGTCATTTTAATGACTTTTTTCCAGTTAAAAAATAGAATTTAAGGGAAGTATTAAGAATTAAATTAAGCTTAGAAAAGGACTGTATTGGTTTAAGGTCTTAAGAATCAGTTTGCATACAGGTAAGATGATGAAGTATTGGTAGCTATGTTTTATTTGAAGTTTTGTTGAGAACTTTACCTTTACAGTATTAAGTATATATTACTTAGACATTAAAATATTGATTAAGTTGGTATTAATCTTTTGCAATACTTTAATCAAAAAGTTTTTTTTTTTTAAGCTCAAAATTTATAAGGCTTATAAAGTAACTGGGTCATTCATTTTCAAGTTAATTTTAGCTTCTTTCAATTAAACAGTTATGTATTCAGGAGTGAATGAGGTTCAGTTCAGTTGATCTGTTGTGTCTGACCCTTTGCAACCCCATGGACTGCAGCACATCAGGCTTCCCTGTCCATCACCAACTTCTGGATACTCAAACTCATGTCCATTGAGTTGGTGATGCTGTCCAACCATCTTATCCTCTGTTGTCCCCTTCTCCTCCCGCCTTCAATCTTTCCCAGGATCAGGGTCTTTACAAATGAGTCAATTCTTCCCATCAGGTGGCCAAAGTATTGGAGTTTCAACTTCAGCATCAGTCCTTCCAATGAATAATTAGGACTGATTTTCTTTAGGAAGGACTGGTTGGATCTCCTTGCACTCCAATGGACTCTCAAGAGTCTTCTCCAACACCACAGTTCAAAAGCATCAATTCTTCAGCACTCAGTTTTCTTTCTAGTCTAACTCTCACATCCATACATGACTACTGGGAAAATGATAAATAAAATGAACGATAAATAAAATAAATGATAAATAACATTGAAAAACCATTAGCCAGACTCATCAAGAAACAAAGGGAGAAAAATCAATAAAACTAGAAATGAAAATGGAGAGATCACAACAGACAACACAGAAATACAAAGGATCATAAGAGACTACTATCAGCAATTATATGCAAATAAAATGGACAACTTGGAAGAAATGGACAAATTCTTAGAAAAGACCAACTTTCCAAAACTGAACCAGGAAGAAATAGAAAATCTTAACAGACCCATTACAACCATGGAAATTGAAACTGTAATCAGAAATCTTCCAGCAAACAAAAGCCCAGGACCAGACGGCTTCACAGCTAAATTCTATCAAAAATTTAGAAAAGAGCTAACACCTATCCTACTCAAACTCTTCCAGAAAACTGCAGAGGAAGGTAAACTTCCAAACTTATTCTATGAGGCCACCATCACCCTAATACCAAAACCTGACAAAGATGCCACAAAAAAAGAAAACTACAGGCCAATGTCACTGATGAACATAGATGCAAAAATCCTTAACAAAATTCTAGCAAACAGAATCCAACAACACATTTAAAAGATCATACATCATGATCAAGTGGGCTTTATCCCAGGGATGCAAGGATTCTTCAATGTCTGCAAATCAATCAATGTAATACACCACATTAACAAATTGAAAAATAAGAACCATATGATTATCTCAATAGATGCACAGAAAGCCTTTGACAAAATTCAACATCCATTTATGATAAAAAAAAAAAAAAAACCCTCCAGAAAGCAGGAATAGAAGGAATATACCTCAACATAATAAAAGCTATATATGACAAACCCACAGCAAACATTATCCTCAATGATGAAAAATTGAAAGCATTTCCCCTAAAGCCAGGAACCAGACAAGGGTGCCCACTCTCACCACTACTATTCAACATAGTTTTGGAAGTTTTGGCCACAGCAGTCAGAGCAGAAAAAGAAATAAAAGGAATCCAGATTGGAACAGCAGAGAAGGCAATGGCACCCCACTCCAGTACTCTTGCCTGGCAAATCCCATGGCTGGAGGAGCCTGGAAGGCTGCAGTCCATGGGGTCGCTGAGGGTCGGACACGACTGAGCGACTTAACTTTCCCTTTTCACTTTCATGCATTGGAGAAGGAAATGGCAACCCACTCCAGTGGTCTTGCCTGGAGAATCCCAGGGACAGGGGAGCCTGGTGGGCTACCGTCTGTGGGGTCACACAGAGTCGGACACGACTGAAGTGACTTAGCAGTAGCAGTAGATTGGAAAAGAAGTAAAACTCTGACTGTTTGCAGATGACATGATCCTCTACATAGAAAACCCTAAAGACTCTACCAGAAAATTACTAGAGCTAATCAATAAATATAGTAAAGTGTCAGGATATAAAATCAACACACAGAAATCCCTTGGATTCCTATACACTAATAATGAGAAAATAGAGAAATTAAGGAAATAATTCCATTCACCATTGCAACAAAAAGAATAAAATACTTAGGAATATATCTACCTAAAGAAACAAAAGACCTATATATAGAAAACTATAAAACACTGGTGAAAGAAACCAAAGAGGACACTATAATAGATGGAGAAATATACTGTGTTCATGGATCAGAAGAATCAATATAGTGAAAATGAGTATACTACCCAAAGCAATCTGTAGATCAATGCAATCCCTATCAAGCTACTGACAGTATTTTTCACAGAGCTAGAACAAAAATTTCACAATTTGTATGGAAATACAAAAAACCTCGAATAGCCAAAGCAATCTTGAGAAAGAAGAATGGAACTGGAGGAATCATCCTGTCTGACTTCAGGCTCTACTATAAAGCCACGGTCATCAAGATAGTATGGTACTGGCACAAAGACAGAAATATAGATGAATGGAACAAAATAGAAAGCCCAGAGATAAATCCATGCACCTATGGACACTTTATCTTTGACAAAGGAGGCAAGAATATACAATGGAGAAAAGACAATCACTTTAACAAGTGGTGCTGGGAAAACTGGTCAACAACTTGTAAAAGAATGAAACTAGAACACTTTCTAACACCATACACAAAAATAAACTCAAAATGGATTAAAGATCTAAAGGTAAGACCACAAACTATAAAACTCCTAGAGGAGAAGATAGGCAAAACACTCTCCGACACAAATCACAGCAGGGTCCTCTATGACCCACCTCCCAGAATATTACAAGTAAAAGCAAAAATAAGCAAATGGGACCTAATTAAAAGCTTCTGCACAACAAAGGAAACTATAAGCAAGGTGAAAAGACAGCCTTCAGAATGGGAGAAAATAATTGCAAATGAAGCAACTGACAAAGAATTAATCTCAAAAATATACAAGTAACTCCTGCAGCTCAGTTCCAGAAAAATAAATGACCGAATCAAAAAGTAGGCCAAAGAACTAAACAGACATTTCTCCAAAGAAGACATACAGATGGCTAACACATGAAAAGATGCTCAACATCACTCATTATCAGAGAAATGCAAATCAAAACCACAATAAGGTATCATTTCACGCCAGTCAGAATGGCTGCTATCCAAAAGTCCAATAAATGCTAGACAGGGTGTGGAGAAAAGGGAACCCTCTTACACTGTTGGTGGGAATGCAAACTAGTACAGCCACTATGGAGAACAGTGTGGAGATTCCTTAAAAAACTGGAAATAGAACTGCCATGCGACCCAGCAATCCCACTGCTGGGCATACACACCGAGGAAACCAGAATTGAAAGAGACACGCGTACCCCAGTGTTCATCACAGCACTGTTTATAATAGCCAGGGTCCATCAGCAGATGAATGGATAGAAAGCTGTGGTACATATACACAACGGAGTATTACTCAGCCATTAAAAAGACTACATTTGAATCAGTTCTAATGAGGTGGATGAAACTGGAGCCTATTATACAGAGTGAAGTAAGCCAGAAAGAAAAACACCAATACAGCATACTAATGCATATATATGGAATTTAGAAAGATGGTAATGATAACCCTGTATGTGAGACAGCAAAAGAGACAAAGATGTATAGAACAGTCTTTTGGACTCTATGGGAGAGGGTGAGGGTGGGATGATTTGGGAGAATAGCATTGAAACATGTATATTATCATATGTGAAAAAAATTGCCAGTCCAGGTTCGATGCATGATACAGGATGCTCAGGGCATCATGCTCATGCTCATCCTCCTGACCCAGAGGGATGGAATGGGGAGGGATGTAGGAGGGGGGGTTCAGGATAGGGATTTCATGAACACCTGTGGCAGATTCATGTTGATGTATGGCAAGACCAATACAATAGTGTAAAGTAATTAGCCTCCAATTAAAATAAATACATTGATATTAAAAAAAATTTTTTTTTAATTTCTTCTTTCCAAACCATGAGTAGTAAATACATTAAAAAAAAAAGATTAATTGATGCAAAATATGTTCTTGGTATTTGGGGCAGTATTATATAAATTTTGATATTTGGGCAAGAAATACTTTCTGCTGTTTTGTCATTGAAATTTACTATTTTTATGTAAATTTTAACATTTGTAGTGGTTAGTTAGAAAGTAGAAACAATTAGAATTTGAGAGTTGAAAATTTTTCAATTTCTTTTGTTCTTGAAACTTTAATGAGATCCTGTATATGAAAGCACAGAGTAATAGTCTCAAAAAGTGATTGGGCAGTTGAAGTAAAAACATAGGGGTTGAGATTTTTGTATGTAGGCCTGGCGAAATCTGTGAAGTTTGGTAGCTTTGAATAGCTTGTTAGCCTTATCATAATATCATAATAGAGATATGGTATCATAGCAATTTCATAATAGAGAAAACAATTTTAAGAGAAGGAAAGCAAGAACCAGCATTTGTATTTATTGAGGATCTATATGGTGTCAGGAGCTTAATGTAAATTGCCTTACTTAATCATGGGTTTTCTGGATGGCTCAGCAGGTAAAGAATCTACCTGCAATGCAGGAGACTCAGGAGATGTGGATTTGATCCCTGGGTGGGGAAGATCCCCTGGAGGAGAGCATGGCAACCCACTGTAGTATTCTTGCCAGGAAAATCCCACGGACAGAGGAGCCTGGCTGGCTGTGGTCCATGGGGTCACAAAGAGTCAGACACAACTGAAGCATTGGAGCACACACACACACAACCCCTTGAGTAGGTGTTACTTTTCTCCAGTTTACTGATGAAGACAGCCTAGTTCCAGAGTGATCAAGTACCTTTCTTGAAGTCTCACAGGTAGTATGTGGCAGAGCTGGAATTTGAATCTAGGTCTGACTGACTCAGAAAATCATATTTCTGCTATTCCACAGTGATATTCCTTTAGCAGAAGCATCTTTTCCAGCCTCTTAACATTCATTCTATATGGTAGCTATTTGGCTGAGCACTCTGCAGTATTTTATCTTTCTGGTTGTGTAATGAATAGTTTTGATAGAATCAAGTACTTCAATTTACCACATTTTTGATACCTGCCACATAAGAGAAATCTGATGATATTTTATCTTTATTTTTGAGTAAAAATAGATATATGTGGATAAATTTCTTTCTTATTATTTATGAATTTTTATTCTTGTTTTTCCCCAGAACTTTATGAAATCTTCCTCTCAAGAGCAAAGGAACGGTGGAAAAGTTTCAGTGAAACAAGTTCAGAGAATGATGTAGAAGGTGGGCTATTTTTGTTGTTAATAGAAATTTCTCAAAATCCAGGTGCTGAGATGAGTGTGATTTTTTACAATATGCCAGGAACTGCAATAATTCTTTACATACATTATCTCCTTTAATGTTAATAACCCTTTAAATAGATGTTATTATACTGAATGATATAAGAGGAAACTGAGGCTCAGAATAGTTAACTTGGGAACAGTTAAGCTGTGATGTAAACCCAGGTTGTTGGACTCCAGAGTCCAGTTTTTAATCACAACAGTAAAAGTAATGGGGTGCAGTATTTTTAGGCCACCTCTTACTTAAAAGATTGATGATGTTTACAGCTCGCTTGTGACCTCCCCTAAAGAGGAAGCATGCTCTTCTCTCTTATGCTGTTGGATTATCATTTCAATTTAGTCACTAACTGAGCTAGGTTTGGCAGGATTGCAGCTTTAGATAGACTTAGTTCATCCTGGGTTTCAAATTTGCTGAAGGAAAGAACCACAGGCTCCCTGCTTTAATCAGACATTCTCCCAAGGGCCATGTGCCTATGGATGATTTCATTATGTCTTTCCAGCCTGGCCTTCTGCACTACACTGAACCCTGCAAAAGTCCCACAGAGGAAAACCAGATATACATTCAGGCTTCTCCAAATCAGTCTTATTGGGCCATGAAAAGCTCTTCTGCATTCTTTCCTCAAGCAGAGTACCTTCATCTCTGGCAGGCTCAGTCCTGAGCCCGTTCCCACACTTGGCGGATGCCCCTAGGAATAAAAGTAGCCACTGGTATCCACTTACCTGGGAAAGGCAAGGCAAGACTCTTCTCTTTCTGAGATTTAAAACCTTTACAACTCTCGGTGCTCACAATTCTCTTATGCCTTTTTTTTTTCCCTTTCTTTTCTGGCCACACCACATGGCTTGTGGGATTTTAGTTCCTTGACCAGGGACAGAACCCAGGTCCTCATCAATGAGAGTGCAGAATCCTAACCACTGGATCACCAGGGAATTTCCTCTTATGCCTTTTTAAAACATATGGTATTTGAAATCTGTTTTTTCCTAGTAGTTATTGCAGGAGTAGTAGTCTTTCCCCTCCCTTTTATAAAACCTAGAAACAGAAATCTTTTACCATAAAACTTTGTGATAAATGTATAGATTCTTTCTTCATATTCAGTTCAGTTCAGTCGCTCAGTCGTGTCCGACTCTTTGTGACCCCATGAACCGCAGCACACCAGGCCTCTCTGTCCATCACCTTTCCCAGAGTCCACCCAAATCCTTGTCCATTGAGTCGGTGATGCCATCCAACCATCTCATCCTCTCTCGTCCCCTTCTCCTGCCTTCAATCTTTCCCAGCATCAGGGTCTTTTCAAATGAGTCAGCTCTTCACATCAGGTAGCCAAAGTATTGGAGTTTCAGCTTGAACATCAGTCCTTCCAATGAACACCCAGGACTGATCTCCTTTAGGATGGACTGGTTGGATCTCCTTGCAGTCCAAGGGACTCTCAAGAGTCTTCTCCAACACCACAGTTCAACAGCATCGATTCTTCGGTGCTCAGCTTTCTTCACAGTCCAACTCGCACATCCATACATGACCACTGGAAAAACCATAGCCTTGACTAGACGGACCTTTGTTGACAAAGTTATGTCTGTGCTTTTTAATATGCTGTCTAGGTTGGTCATAACTTTCCTTCCAAGGAGTAAGCGTCTTTTAATTTCATGGCTGCAGTCACCATCTGTAGTGATTTTGGAGCCCAGAAAAATAAAGTCAGCCACTGTTTCCCCATCTATTTCCCATGTAGTGGTGGGACTGGATGCCATGATCTTCGTTTTCTGAATGTTGAGCTTTTAGCCAACTTTTTCACTCTCCTCTTTCACTTTCATCAAGAGGCTTTATATTTCCTCTTCACTTTCTGCCATAAGGGTGGTGTCATCTGCATATCTGAGATTATTGATATTTCTCCCGGCAATCTTGATTCCAGCTTGTGTTTCTTACAGCCCAGTGTTTCTCATGATGTACTCTGCATATTAAATAAGTAGGGTGACAATATACAGCCTTGACGTACTCCTTTACCTATTTGGAACCAGTCTGTTGTTCCATGTCCAGTTCTAACTGTTGCTTCCTGACCTGCATACAGGTTTAAGGCTATAAGTTCCAGGAAAAGCTGTGATGTTTCTTTAAAGTTATTGATTATTCAGCTTTTAACTTTCCTTAAGTAACATACATGGTGTGTGTGATCATTCTGTGTTTACAAGACTGATCTTGGTATAATGAGTAATCATTTCAGTTTTATCTACCTGGCAAATGCAGGTGTATCTGTTGCTGATCGAGAGGCCAGTCTAGAATTAATTAAGTTGGACATATCCCGTACATTTCCATCTCTCTACATCTTTCAGAAGGTAAGGGTATCTCAACTAGCTTGTAGCAACTATTTTTTTTTAATCCAAAGGAACAAATTCTCTAGATGCATAGCTATTATTTTTTAAAAGCATAACTATAAAAATTGGATGCCTTTATATAAAAAAGGCAAAACTAGTAGGAAAATAGTAAAGGCATTTCTGTTATTTTATTCCACTGACTGAATGCATTGCAGTTAGAATAGCACACAAAGGTACTTGATGAGTTTTCCCTGAAGTGAATTTCTTTGTCTAGTTTCTATTCTGTAAAATATCTGAATTTTAACATTTTTGCCTAGTAAATTGGTAAACTATAAGGAAGTTTGCTCCAAAACTTAATTTTTTTTTCAGAATTGTTGAAATAGGAAGGTTTGTTTTTTGTGCAGAGATTATTATGAAATTGCTTACATTTTATGAGGAGAGTAACGATTACATTTTATATGTATATATGACAAGTCTTTATTCAGGGAATTCTTCTCTATGTCGACAAAGTGAGATTGAACGTTTTACCATTAAGATTAAAATTTGTAATTATTAATAAACTTAATTTTGCGTCTTCATGGTTTTCTTTTGCTGAAATTGTATTATATCAAATGAAAGAATCTGTGTTCATTATAAATTTATTGTGCTAACTTTAGATGTCTTTAAAATTGCATACAACTCTATAGTTTGTATCCATCCATCAAGTAAGTATATTTGACTATTTTGGTTTTCCACAATTAAATATTTTTACCCATACTTTAGAACATATCTTTGCAGAGTGATTAAGTATACTGACTAAAACTAGTCATTTAGGAAATACAAAGTTAATTAACATGTTTTTTGAGAATTAACTTAGAAACAATTATTTGTATAGTTTGACATTTCATTTTTCTCTTCTCTAAGGGTGGCCCATATCATGATGTCTTACATAGCATATTAGGGGCATATACATGTTACCGACCGGATGTTGGTTATGTAAGTATGTGTTTCAATCTGTCTTTTGAATATAAACAGTCTCTCTGTCTTATCTCATAGTAGCTTATGTTGTATTAGCTCTCACATGTCTGTATCTGTATGGTTTTTTTCTTGGTCCTGTCAGCTTATTCTGAGAGGAATTTTCCCTTTCCTGCCAGAGGCTTGTGAAACTGATTACCTGCTTTCTTGGAGAGCAGCTGGGGATTTGACCATTCAATTTGTAAACTTTTATTTATTATCCATCCTGTGTTGCCTTCTCCCCTTTTCCCTGACTCTCCTTTTCCTGACTGTCTCTTTAGAGGTAAACCTCTTATGTTCATCTGGGTTGAGGAAAGGTAGGTAGGTACCTGTACATACAGAGTAGAGGAGAGGATTTGCTCCTTTTACACATTTTTAACCAATCCAAGTTTTAGTCCTTCCTCTCAATTTTAGAGGTGCCTGATAACTTTAGTTCTTGAGCCTTCCAGAATTTGTGGCTGAATTGGCTTGCTGCTGACTGGCTTTCTCCTCGGCACATATTTTAGTCTCAATATTCCCTGTATAGTTAAAATTTCCAAAGTGCTATTGACATCTTTTATCTACTGTCTATATTATTTTCCATTTTCTTTTTTGTTCTTCTAGGTTAATACTTATCATTTTATTTACTGTTATCTTAGTTGGATTTGGAAGGGAAGGGGACAAAGAAAAATGTGTGTTCAACTTGTCATGTTTTACTGGAAATCATAAAACCTTCATTTTCTTGCCTTTGTATTAAAATAGAAACATTTTAGAGATTTCACAATAGGGTGGCTGTCTGATACAACTTACCCTATTTTGTTGCATGTTCATTTGTACATTTGTTTATTCATCCATTCACTCAACAAATATGTACTGTGTGCTTATGGCTATATGCCAGGCTTTGTTCTAGGTATTTTATTCAGCTCTGTGAACAAAAGAAAGATTCCTTTTTGTCTCTTATAATTTAGATGGAGACAGACAATAAACAACAACAAATAAGTAAATCACATGTTATATTAAAAGGTGATAAGTATTATAGAAAAAGCATGACATGGCTTGGGGAGAAAGTAAAGTTTGGGCATGGGGTAGGTTGTAGTATTAAAGCTGTCCTTATGAAGAAACCTCAGATATGCAGATGACACCACCCTTATGGCAGAAAGTGAAGAGGAACTAAAAAGCCTCCTGATGAAGGTGAAAGTGGAGAGTGAAAAAGTTGGCTTAAAGCTCAACATTCAGAAAACGAAGATCATGGCATCTGGTCCCATCACTTCATGGGAAATAGATGGGGAAACAGTGGAAACAGTGTCAGACTTTATTTTTCTGGGCTCCCAAATCACTGCAGATGGTGATTGCAGCCATGAAATTAAAAGACGCTTACTCCTTGGAAGGAAAGTTATGACCAACCTAGATAGCATATTCAAAAGCAGAGACATTACTTTGCCAACAAAGGTCCGTCTAGTCAAGGCTATGGTTTTTCCTGTGGTCATGTACAGATGTGAAAGTTGGACTGTGAAGAAGGCTGAGCGCCGAAGAACTGATGCTTTTGAACTGTGGTGTTGGAGAAGACTCTTGAGAGTCCCTTGGACTGCAAGGAGATCCAACCAGTCCATTCTGAAGGAGATCGGCCCTGGGATTTCTTTGGAAGGAATGATGCTAAAGCTGAAACTCCAGTACTTTGGCCACCTCATGCGAAGAGTTGACTCTTGGAAAGGACTCTGATGCTGGGAGGGATTGGGGCAAGAGGAGAAGGGGACGACAGAGGATGAGATGGCTGGATGGCATCACTGACTCGATGGACATGAGTCTGAGTGAACTCCAGGAGTTGGTGATGGACAAGGAGGCCTGGTGTGCTGCGATTCATGGGGTCGCAAAGAGTGGGACACGACTGAGCGACTGATCTGATCTGATCTGATCTTATGAAGAAAGTAAAATTTAAACAGAGAATCTCTTTTGGTCATGTGTTCTATAATAGAATCATAAAAACATTACATAACCCCTTCATATTTTTTTAAGTTGACATTCATTTAAATTTTTTCATTATAAGTTTCATCATAAAGGATTTAATTTTTAGCACTTATTAAATATTGATATTTTAAAATAAAACTTTTATTTTAAAACTGTATGTGCTCAGTTGCTCAGTCGTGTCTGACTCTTTGTGACCCCATGGTCTGTAGCCCGCCAGGCTCCTCTGTCCCTGGAATTTTTCAGGCAGGCATTCTGGAGTGAGTTGCCATTTCCTACTCCAGGGGATCTTCCTGATTCAGAGATTGAACCTGTGTGTCTTGCGTCTCCTGCATTAATTTCTCTTCCCTTTGAAGGTCCAAGGGATGTCCTTCATAGCAGCAGTTCTCATTCTCAACTTGGAAGAAGCAGATGCCTTCATTGCATTTGCAAATCTCCTGAATAAGCCATGCCAGTTAGCCTTTTTTCGTGTGGATCACAGCATGGTATGAACATTTAGAATGAATTGTTTTTCTTTGTCAGTTTCTATAGTCTGATTGCCCTTACAGAGTAAAATACAGTAATCAGAAGACCAAGGTGATCTAAAATAAGCCTTTCATTGAATTACAGTTTTATGAATGCTTGATGAAAACACTCAGAAAGAGGTGCTAAGCAAGATTTTCTATTAACTTATGAGTAAGGATTTAATTTCTCAATTTCTCGAGTATACTCTTAAATAATTTTGTTGAAATTTCTATCTTTAGATGTTGAAATATTTTGCAACGTTTGAAGTATTTTTTGAAGAAAATCTCTCCAAACTATTTCTTCATTTCAAATCTTATAGTCTTACACCAGACATATACTTGATAGACTGGTAAGTTATAGAATATAGTAATTAAAAGGAAACAGAGTAAAACTTTTTGCCTAAAGTAAATCTGATGCACAGGATCATACATATAAGAAAAACTCTTCTCTTATGTATAAAGAAACCCTCACATTTTTGTTGGGAGGCATTTGATTAAGAATGTGAACTCTGGTTTGAAATCAGAATCCCTGTTTTTTGTATTTCAATTTCCAAACTATAAAATGGGAATAATAATATCTCTATCCTGAGTTGTTTTGAGAGTGTTTTACATGGATTATCTCACTCAATGCCAGGTACATACTAAGCTCTGAGAAAGAATTAGTTTGCTATTCCTTTAATATTCTTAACATACAAGGGTTTATGATAGTTATGATAGGTTTTCTTTACTGAGAGCTTTGTTTTTTCCAAGGCCTTATCCAGTTTTCTGACCAAGTATTGATGCCTTATTTAAGTGCTAATGCCTTTTTTTAACTTTACAATTCTAGCTCTTGTATTCTAACTTGGAAGGTTTGCGTAGGACTCTGCTGAACAGTAGCAGTAGATTATTTAGACGGGGGTGAATTTTGCCCAAGAGATAGAGCAGTCGATCTTAAGATAGATTGTTAAGAGTACATATGAAATATTTAAATCTTAAATCCTAATCATTAAAAATCAGTGGGTTTCATATAAGTGATAAGATTTAATATAGATAATGGCATTGATCAGCTATCTTTATGGTTGTTTGAGGTTTTTTCTACTTAGACTTTAAAAAAAAGACTAAGTTATTTTTCAACGTATTCTCCTGTTCCCATTAGGAACATTAGAGTTCCTTTGGGTAGGACCTAAGATCATGGGGAGAAGGGTTTTCTATTACGGGACCTGAAGGACCAAGATCAAATACTAAATCTGTAAAGAAGGTGGTAAAACTGCTCAGTTGTCCATCTTAAGAACTGTGAACATGAGCCAAAACAGGATCACAACTGATAAAGGGAGCAGGATGAAATTAATACTGAGTGAGTACTGTATACTAGAAACTGCTTTGGCACTTCTAATACCCTTTCACATTTTGAACAGTGAGTTAGTATTCTCTGTACTACCAATAGTATGCTTTAGGTTTTCTGGAGGTTTTTTTTTTTTTTGGCCGGGCCTTACAGCTTTTAGAATATTAGTTCTCTGACTAGGGATAGAACCCAAGCCCTCTGCAGTGGAAACCAGACTTCTAACCACTGGACTGTGAGGGAATTCCCTCTGCTTTCTGTTATGCAATTAAATATGTGTTTATAATTTAAGAAGTAGTCATGAATTTTTGTTTCATTCCATTGAGCTTGTAACATACAAAGCCCAGAACCAATGGTGCAAGAAAAAAGAGGAATAAGTAAGTGGCAGTGCTAATGAGGATTTATTTCATTTTTTGGCGGAAGAGCCTTTAGTTAGTTGCCTTGCTTATGTTTCATCAGCAGTATCTCAGATAAAGTTTGTGTAAAAAATGTGTACCTTCTTTGCCAAGGTAACATCAAGAGAAGTTCTCTAGCATTTTCGCCCCCTACTTCCTCAACTACAGTGCTACTCCAAAGTACTACTGAATAAAGACATGATCAAACATTATCAGAAAGGATGGGAAAAACCTTTGGTGATTCTATTGGAAGGTACACATGCTCCCAAAGAAGTAGTAAGTAAAGTTTGGTGAACGGAAAAACAGTAGGTATTTGTGAAGAGGAAGAAAAGGAGAGAAGTCAGGCTTTATGGTTTTGTATTTAGGCTAATATAAGGTACTTGACCTCATACGGTAATAAGTAACTTTTACTGAGCATTTCTTATGTGCCATTCACTATTCTAAACACTTTACATTTAGGTAATTTTATTATCTTTGTTTACTAATGAGCAGACTGAGGCACAGCAAGGTTAAGTATCTTACTCAGGGTACATAATCAATAAACTGCAAATCTAAGATTCAAACTCAGGTACACTGGTTTCAGTGTCCATACCCTTAACCATGAGGTTATTCTGCCACTGTAGTTTGTATTAGGCTGTATCGCTGCATAAGATTGTAAATTCACATACTTCTGTTATTTATTACTTAATTTTCCACTACTCAAGTTGAGGGAAGGAGCCATATCTTATTTGCCTTTTCAGCCCTAATTTAAGCACTTCTTTTTATATAGAGATGCTTAATGAGTGACTGAATAAATGAATGAAAAATTTTAATGACTTTTTCCCCCCTAATTTTAGGATCTTCACACTCTATAGCAAATCACTACCACTTGATCTGGCCTGTCGAGTATGGGATGTATTTTGCAGAGATGGGGAGGAATTTTTATTTAGGACTGGATTAGGAATCCTCCGATTATATGAAGATATTCTTCTACAGATGGACTTTATTCACATAGCACAGTTTCTAACTAAATTGCCAGAAGATATCACATCAGAAAAACTGTTCAGCTGTATTGCAGCCATTCAGATGCAGAATAGTACCAAAAAATGGACTCAGGTAGAGTGACATTTTCCTACTTCTAACAGATGTACTAAAAGTTTGTTTTTAATTAAAAAAAAAAAGTTAACTATTTGTCAAATGGTAGTGCTTAAGTTTAAAAAAAAGCTTTAAAAATAATTTTTGACTTTGAAAAAAATATTGCTTCTCTTTCACCTCTCCAGACCTATGGCTTTATTTTTTATGTAAGTCCAGTAATATTTTGAGTTTAGTGAAGTGCAGCCTACAATAGTCATGTATTTGCCAGGGTAATTATATAAGCACCTTGGTAGTTCAAATAGACAACAATTGTATTAAATACCTGAATGTGTACTAAGGGTTTGCAATAAAAAGAATGTAATGTATGATTCTGACTTTTTAGATGCTTAATCTTGTTAGGGAAGCAAATATATTGACAGTCTAAAGTTATATGACATAAAAAATAGTGTTAACACTTGCTTCATGAATGATGGACAGTAGGCATAAGTTCACAGTTTTATTGCTTATGAAAATGAAAATATAAGAATATTGGTCCAGTCAATGTAAGGCAAAAACCACTATATTATAAAGTAATTAGCCTCCAATTAAAATAAATAAATTAAAAAAATAAATATTGGGAAAATGCAAAAAAAAAAAAAAAATGAATATTGGTCCAGGAAATGTTTTGTTACCTAATAGTAATTTTATAATATTGGAAAGTGATGAAAACTGGAATCTAACTGTCTATCATAAAATTGGGTTGAAACAAACAAGAGGATTTGAGAATGACTCTTTCAGAGAGCAAAGTTATGTATGCTAAAGCTTTTTCATGTTAATAAATTATAGATTTTAAAATCTCTTTAATCTGCATGGTTGTTGTTTTTAGCATTAATATTTACTTTATATAATTTCCAGGTCTTTTCATCTGTGATGAAGGATATTAAAGAAGGAGACAAGAATAATAGTCCAGCTCTGAAAAGCTAACCTTCAAAATTAACAAAATAATTGCAATATAATAAATGTTGTTTGATAAAAGTTTTCATTTCCTATGTAAAAAGCATTGTAGAAAATGCTGAAGAAAGCTAAAAGAATCAAGACATGGAAAACTACTGATTTTGAATTCCATGGGGCTGAAGTAAATGAGTAACCCATTGACAGTATTAATTTAAAAAGTATTTTATAGGGAGAGCCATTTTACAAAGGAGAAAATTTAAATGGCTAGTTCATACTCCGTAATATGGAGTGAATAGTTTAATGCAATACATTTTTTAATAGCTTTGGATATAGTTCAAAATTTTTACATCTTTTCTTTAACTATTAGCATAAAGGCACTTTGGAGGTCAGAACAGGCTATTTAAATACTACTTTAACTTCTAAAATACTATTTGAAATAAACGCCTTAGTACAGATATTATCTCCAGTTCCAAACATTTGAAGATATTATAGACCAATAATAAGCAACTTTGATTGTAAAGTGTTTATGTCACTGATGTTGTTTATATTCATTCCCACGTTGGGGCAAATTTGGGTTATTTGGGAACTGGAAATATTGGTAGGAGATTGTTTAGCACTTATGTAAGTGTTTTCCACAGTATCATGTCTGTCTGTTTTTGAAAGGAAATTGTTTCTTTTTTTCAAGGAATTTCTGTCACTCAGAGGAATTTAGCTTTTCTGTTTCTAGTCTAAGAAATTGTTCATCTAGTAATTTAAGAAAGCTAACTGGTAGAAGAAAATTTCTTTGCACTTTAATGGACTGAAGACTTTTTGGAGGGAGTAAGTCCATAAATATAAATGAGGTTTTTCACTGGTAAGAGTAAAAAGTAATGAATTCTGAGAGTTCTTAAATAGCATGCTACTTGGCAAGACTTTAAGTTTGTTAGTTAAAATTTTTTCGCTGTCTGTAGAAACAAAATTTGTTAATTCCAGTTTGAATTTTGAAACAACATGTAGCCAAGTCCGTGACTTGTAAAACCCTGTGTATAATTTTCTAATCAATGGAAATGAGAGTAAAAGAAAAATTTAATTTTTTTCTAATGAGTTTAATTTTGATGATATAGTGGATAAAGGAATGATTAATTATTGGTAACCTGACATTAAATTTATTATGATGTTTGATTCTTGAGCTTAAAATAAATCACTTTATTATTATTGATATCTATATAACATGGTATTTGGTTAATACACTTATAGTGTGCTTTTATGTTGCACTTTGGTTTGAAACAACACTTAAGCACACTATTTCTGTTAGTGGTATATAGTCTTCAAACTAACAAGTCTGAGAACTTTGTTAGTGTAGTGACTGCCTCTTTAGGAATATGGGACCAGATGGTACCCATGTATTTTTACCCCATGGGTCATTCTAGCCTAGGGACCACTAATGGAGCCCTCAGAAGTTAACTCCTGTCATAGGAGCTTTCTTAGTGGAAACTAGTAGTGTAATAAAATATTGAGGGAGTACTCAGGGTCTTAATAGGTTTTAGAATGACATGTTAACTCTGGTAACTACTTCCTTGGTATTGGTGGCCCTGATAGAGGGAACGAAACCCCTGGCAGTAATCTCATTGAGGTTGTACTACCTGCCAAAATTTAATCTTACTTTTGTGTATTTGTTTCCTAAGTTGGGCCTACGTTACTGTATTTCTTTTTCTCATTTTTATTATTGTACAGTTTCTTTACCTTTCAAGTATAAATGTGTATATAAAATGTAAATACAAGGAATTTACTAAAATCCACTATTAACAATTACTGTGTAAATAAAACTTATAAGCAGAGTAATTACTTGAAATGAGTCTTCATTATTTGGGGGATATTTAACTACATGTGGAGATAAAAAGGGAATAAACTCTTCTTCCAGATTTCTCTTCCTGAGGATGACTGGGCCTTTTGGCTTTTGAGATTGCCAGTACTGGTAGTGAGAAAGTTGTATCTTCCTTAAACCTCTTATACAGGCATTATAGAGTTACTCGTTATTCACATGGTCAGTGTATGGCAGTTTTTTGGGTAAAGTATATTTTCAATTAAAAAATAACTTGCCTGGGAGAGATGTGGAAGGGAGGTTTAAAAGGGACGGGACATATGTATACCTGTGGCTGATTTATGTTGATGATGGCAGAACCCATCACAATATTGTAAAGTAATCATCTTCCAATTAAAAATAAAACTAAAAAAATAACTTTCCTAAAAACCTCAAGATAATGTGAAATTGAATATGATGTTTTGTCTGTCTAATCAATATTTCTCTCATTGTCCTTTTAGCCCTGGTCTGCATTGTATTGTTTAAATGCTACTGGAAGACTCCAGTAACTAGCATAGCTTTCTAAAATCAGAACACATAGTTTTTGCTGATTTCTTTTGCAGTGATGACCTTCATATAATGTTATTGATTTGAGTATACACACACACACACACACATATATATATATAAGCAGAGTGTGTGTGTGTGTGTGTATATATATATGTATATATGCATACTTTAATTGAGGTATAGTTGATATACAGTGTTATGTTAGTTTCTGGTGTACAACAATATGATTCAATTCAATTATATATATATTCTTGCTTTCTGTTGAACAACTAAGGATTGAGGAAAATTTCTTCCCCTCTGACACCACCCAGGAAAACTAACTCACCAAGATGACTGAAACCCTCACCTTAAGTACTATCTTCAGCTGAAAACCAAAGATGTTAGGAGTATGGTTTGAGACTTCAAAGGGGAAGCAATTGACATGGAGATGAAAAGCAAATGTTTGGTAAACAGATGTTTGCTGGGCCTTGCAGAACAGTGAGTGGACTCTGATCTCTCTCGGCCCTGCAGAGTTTTCCCCACCTCACCTAGTCTATATTCTTAGTTCTATTACAGAATAGACCCTCTATCAAAATTCTTTTTTGGCAGATAAGGGGGCAGTAACAAGAAAAACTTACTGAGTCTTCTGTTTCTTAAAAATAATTAGCCTAATTTAACCTTCACACCAAAAAGACACATTTTGGGGTGACAAATTTTGCTTTCCTACAGTGCTGGTGGCTCAGCTGTAAAGAATTCACCTGCAGTGCAGGGGCCGCAGGAGACATGGTTTGATCCCTGGGTCAGGAAGATTCCCTGGAGGAGGGCATGGCAACCCACTTCAATATTCCTGCTTGGAGAAGCCTGGCAGGCTGCAGTGCATAGGGTAGCAAAGTCGGACACAACCAACTGAACATGCATGCACGCACAGTGCTAAAACCATTTATTTGGACTTCACTGTTTGACAACATGTGAAAGTCACCCAGTCATGTACCACTCTTTGTGACCCCAAGGACTATAGAGTCCATGGAATTCTCCAGGCCAGAATACTGGAGTGGGTACCTTTCCCTTCCCCAGGGGATCTCCCCAACCCAGGGATCGAACCCAGGTCTCTCGCATTGCAGGCAGATTCTTTACCAGCTGAGCCACCAGGGATGCCCAAGAATACAGGAGGGGGCAGCCTATCCGTTCTCCTGTGGATCTTCCCAACCGAGGAAACGAACCGGGGTCTCCTGCGTTACAGGTGGATTCTTTACCAACTGAGCTATCAGGGAAGCTATCACAACATGCAAAGATGAAAATTATATCATGTTTTTAAACGATTAAAAACTTTCTTTTTTTAATTTCAGGGAAATTAGCCCCTTCAGAGAGAGAAGAAAACCTTGCCCTTTAAAAAAACTGTTTGCTAGAAATACAAACCAAAACTGCAATGAGGTATGAATGGCCATTATCAAAAAGTCTACAAATAATAAATCTGGAGAGGATATGGGTAAAGGGTACCCTCTTACACTGTTGGTGAGAATGTAAACTGGTATAGCCATTACAGAGAACAGTAGAGAAATCCCTTGAAAAACTAGGAATAAAGATACCATGTGATCCAGCAACCCTACTCCTGGGCATATATTCTGAAATGATGAAAACTCAAATTTGAAAAGATATATGCACCCCAGTGTTCATAGCAACACTGTTTACACTAGGCTAGACATGGAAGCAATCTAAGTGTCCGTCGACAGATGAATGGATAGAGAATGTGTTATGCGTGCATGCATACACACAAACACATCAGCTATGACAAAGAATGAATGCCATTAGTAGTGTTGACTTAAAAAATGCACCACTTGAGAACTGTGAGTTAAGTTCTATTTGGGGCAAAATGAGGACTGCAGCCTGCGAGACAGCACCTTAGCAGATAGTTCTGAGAAACTGCTTCAAAGAGGCAGGGGAGAAAGGTCAGTATACATATGGTTTTTGGTGAAAAGAATATATGCAATCAAGCACATATTTTTCCAGAAGGTTTCTACAATCTCATGAAGCCTTTCCTAGTCAAAAGGAACAGTCATCACCATGAAGGATTTTAATGTTTTTCTAGATATGAGAATTGGGCTCGTAAACTCAGCTCTTAGAATATCTATCTGAAGACCTGTCCTGCCAATTTTTCCCTGAGTACAGAGTGCATTTCTGTTCTCCACTCTGAGCTCCTTCAATGGGTGTTGAAAGTCAGCAGCTACAGCAGCACATGATTTCATCCTTTGTAGAGGTAGATGGCAAGCACCCATGGAAAGTGCCAATTTGTTGTTGACAGCACCAAGATGGATGGACCTAGAGATTATCGTACTAAGTGAAGTAGGTCAGAAGACAAATACATGATACCACTTATATGTGGAATCTAAAAAATGATGCAAATGAACTTACAAAAAAAATAGAATCAGACATAGAAAGCAAACTTAAGGTTACCAAAGGGGGAAGAAGAGTTTAACAGATAAACACTGCTGCTGCTGCTAAGTCGCTTCAGTTGTGCCCGACTCTATGCGACCCCATAGACGGCAGCGCACTAGGCTGCCCCGTCCCTGGGATTCTCCAGGCAAGAACACTGGAGTGGGTTGCCATTTCCTTCTCCAATGCATGAAAGTGAAAAGTGAAAGTGAAGTCGCTCAGTCATGTCTGACTCTTAGCGACTCCAGGGACTGCAGCCCACCAGGCTCCTCCGCCCATGGGATTTTCCAGGCAAGAATACTGGAGTGGGGTGCCATTGCCTTCTATATATAAAATAGAAAACCCACACAATTTCATGGCTGCACTCACTGTCTGCAGTGATTCTGGAGCCCAAAAAAAATCTGTTGCTGCTTCCACTTTTTCCCCATCTATTTCCTATGAAATGATGGGACTAAATGCTATGATCTTAGTTTTTTGAATGCTGAGTTTTAAGCCCGATTTTTCACTCTCCTCTTTCACTCTCATCAAGAGGCTCTTCGGTTCTTCTTCACTTTCTGCCATTAGAGTGGTACCACCTGAGGTTGTTGATATTTCTCCCGACAATCTTGATTCCAGCTTGTGATTCATCCAGCTGGGCATTTCGCATGATATACTCTGCATAGAAGTTAAATAAGCAGTGTGCCAATATACAGCCTTGTTGTACTCCTTTCCCAATTTTGAATCAGTTCATTGTTCCATGTAAGGTTCTAACTGTTGCTTCTTGACCTGCATATAAGTTTCTTAGGAGACAGGTAAGGTGGTCTGGTATTTCCATCTCTTTAAGAATTTTCCACAGTTTTTTGTGATCCACAGTCAAAGGCTTTAGCATAGTCAATGAAGCATAAGTTTTTTTGGAATCCCCTTGCTTTCTCTATGATCCACTGAATGTTGGCAATTTGATCTCTGGTTCCTCTATCTTTTCTAATCCCAGCTTGTACATCTGGAAGTTCGCAGCACAGTGACAAACGTGTCAGGAGATATACCAGTGCAAACAGTGTCAGGTGTGGGACCAGATATTAGATGAAATTTCTGTCTTTTGAAAATCAGATGAAATTGTTTGAATTCCATCCTATTTGTGTTTGGATAAATCGGCCCCATTTGATCTCTGGGGAATTAGAAGGGAAGTTATTGGCCTTGAGCTGATCACTGAAGCTTGCAGAGCAGACTACAAGGAACAAAGTAGGGAAGAGCAACAGATGAAGTAAAGTTTTGGGTAGGTTGGCCACAATTGAGTTCTAAAGAGAGAACAAGAAAAGACTCAGCACATTAGGGGAAAACCCTGTAAAAAGTAGTGTTTGAAAAATTAGGAAAAGAAATTTTGGAATTGATTTTAGGTTGAAAATCTTAGTAATGTGAGACTGACTGATAGCTATTGTCCTTGATTAGAAAAGGTAGGATTTAAGAGTAATTATTAATGGAGGTTATTATTTATCTTAATGCAATCTGAATTGGCTTTCAAAAGACTTGGGTTTGGCTACTATTTTATCACAAAATGACTGTAAGCTTGTGGCTAAGTTAATTTATCCTCTGGCAGCATGTTTTCCCACCTATAATGTAGGAATAAAAACAATCTTCTCTGCTAATCTCAGTGTTAAAGGTTGCTGAAGATGGTTATAGTGCATTGTAGACCCTTAAGTTTTGTACAATTACAATTAGTAAAGGAGTTGGGAGTCTGAAGTCTATGGGGTCGCAAAGAGTCGGACACGACTGAAGCGGCGCAGCAGCAGCAGCATAGCATGGGAGTCAGAAATGGAGGAAACAGATGGTTACAAGGCAGGTATACCGTAAATTCTGAGGCTGGGGCGGGGGTGGCACAAGAACTTGTTAAAAGGGACTGCAGGCAAGAAAGTGTGGGACTGAAGACTGAAGTAAAAACCAGGGGCCAGAAGAGCCCAGCTCCTCCCTTCAGGCACTTTCTCTAATTACTGAACCTCTACTGAATTCCTGAACCTTATGTCTTTTCTACTGGCCACTCCGCTAGGTTTATCACTGCATTATCCCCCTTATCCTGAAACAACGTTCTAAAAAGAACTCTATCATCATACTATCTCTCCTATTCCAGCCACAAAAGAGCCCTCTTCTGGGTCACTTCGGGGAATTTTCATTCAAAATGTTAACTGCGGATGGTGGCCAAAGTTGGCAATATGTATTTCTCACATCTTCACCTGGATACTCGGTACCTCTTTCTACCTAAAGGATCATCCGCGGGCGGGGTTTAAATCACATCAGCCAGTGTGTGAAGGTGCCTTTCAAACTGTTCAGTGTTGCTTAAGCCTGCATAGTGAGGCATTATCGTCAGTTACGTAAGGAAACAGGGCCGTTCGCTAGACAAACTCGCCCAGCATCACAAAGCTAAAGGCTAACTTCTGCAGCAGAATCCATCTACCTCAAGCCCGAGGTCCCCATAAAACGCTTACCGTCGCCCAAGTTGATTCTGACGAAAACCAAACTCCGCCAAATCTCGCGCCTCTGGGACTCGGGGGCGGGGTGGGGAACACGAAGCATCGCGAGATGACGGCGTTTTCCCGCGAAGGAGAAGCGCGCGTTTTTCTCTGGCTGGGCGCTTGGCCGGGAGACTAGGACAGGGGAGCGGCGAGTGAGGATTTAGCGTGCGGCATTGCAGGCACTGTGAGGAGGGCACCCGGTTCCGGAGTGTGTGTCCAGCCATGCCGGCGCAACGCCCCGCGAACAGCGGCGGTGAGTGAGGAGAACTTGCCTCCCAACGCGGGCTGCGGCGTCCGGGGCGGGGGTGGGGGAGCGGCATGGAGACTGCAGCCGAACTTTTGCGGGGAGAGCTGACCCCGGGCAGAGCTTGAGGAGGAAAGGAGGTTTCCCCTTTCTGTGGAGAGTGGGTAGGGGACACCTGAAATTGCGTGTGTTTGCATAGTGCAGGAGATTTTACACAGGAGACCTGCGTTTTCCTGCACATCCCCAGTTGTAAACTGGGGTCCGGGCTACTACTAGTTGACATAGTGAAGACCTAGGAGGTCTCTGAGAGGTAATGCTGGCGTCCCCCCTGGGTCTTCAACTTTTGCGTCAAATGCATCTGGGAAGGCGACAAGGGTTGTTTAATAAGGACGTGGAGTAATTTGTCCTTTTTTAAAACTGCAATTTAAAAGCCCTGTCCCCCCACCCCCCTCCCCACCCCCCGCCTCCCCTTCCAGGGCCCCTATCTCCAGATGTGGTTGAACAGCCGGAGACTGCCGTGATTACCCCAGCCATGCTAGAGGAGGAAGAACAGCTTGAGGCTGCTGGGCTAGAGAGAGAGCGGAAGATGCTAGAAAAGGTAATTTAGGCATCAAGTTCATCGTCGTTAAGTAGTAACCTGATGCGTCCTCGGGGGTGTGGTTTGTGTGCTTCAGTTTACTAGTCTTTTTTTTTTAATCAACTTTTAAACGTGCTGCTTTTATCGATGCTACTTTTGGGAAAGCTTTGCACGAGCTTGGAATCATGCTTCTATCAGTTATAGTCTTGGTCTGGAAAGTGTCCTCATCTCTCTTAAGTTAGCATTTCAAATTACTTGTTCAGCCATAATAATAATTCTTCCAAAGTCGGTAATGAATTTTTTCAGTGTTCTTTTTCCACCTAAGTAATCAACTTGCTTCTGCTTTCTTTTCCATTGTACATTTTCATTGACATTGCCCTTGAGCTTTTCTTATTTTGAAGACTACTAAAAGCAGTTTTTAACCTCTTGAAAAGCTTCAGTTTTTAAATATATTTAACTCCAATACTGTCCCACCCCGTTGCTTACCTGCCAGCTCTTAATGTGCTCCCTACTGAGTGATTTCTTGTAATAATTTATTTAGCCCTCCCAGTATTACGATTATATCAATACTTTTGATATCTCCAGTTAAATATGATGAGGCTGAGGCAACTGGGGGTCGTGTCACACACTAGTGAACTCAAATTTGACTGCTTCCAGAGTTTTTTTTAACATACCTCACTAAGGACATTAATACTGAATTCACATCCTGTAATTATAAAACTACTTAAATTGGGGAGTAGTGTACTCCAAAGGCAAGTAATACATTAGTTGGTTCCCTCCTATTTTATATCAGTAATGATTCTTTTGTTAGCCTTGTTAACACCTCATGATCATTTACTGTCAGTCACTGTTCTAAATGCTGTACATGTATTTGACTCATTGAATTCTCAACTATTCTATCATGTAGATACTACTATTAACTCATTATTACTATTAAACCTAATAGTTTAATTATTAGTATAAATTATTTTATTAAAATATTCTATAAGGTAGGTTCTGTTTTCATTCTGTGTTACAGATGAGGAAACTGAGGCACCTAGAGGTTGCCTGGGGTCCCACAGCTAGTAAATGGCAGAGCAGAGATGGTAATGTAGGCCCTGTGGTTTCAGATTCACACTTTTTAACCATGTTGCAATACTTTCACTCCAGTAAATTCTAGTTCCGTTGTTACTGATCATCTGTAGTTAACCATAATTGGTTAAGGTAATAAGTTTATAAATTTTAATAGAATTGGGAGGTCAACCGTAAACCACTTTTACTCATTCTGTGAATTCCCATAGTACTCTGTTACACAGTATTATCATTACTTACTTTCTCACTTTGTTTCTTGAGGGCACATCACATTGTTTTTTTTTTGTACACTGTGCACTTGGCAGATAATAGGATAATAAATGTCTGTTGAATTTATAACTAAAGTAAAAGAATATTTTATAATATATTACAAAACATATATGACTATATAGATAGAATATACTTTGTGGCTATTGTAACAAGGTGAATTGTAAAGGATGAATCCTGGAGCACAGTCCAGAGTAGAATCAACTTCAGAGATGGCAAGAACGATAAACCCTTAATTTTGAGTAGTGTAGTTCAGTTTTATAACCCATGAAGATTGTTGGATAAGGAAATGCTATTCGAAGAAAGGTAGGTATAATAAAGATACATTTCAAAAATGCTTTAATAGGGACTTACCTGGTGGTCCAGTGATTTAACGATTACCTGGTGGTCCACTTTCAATGTAGGGGGTGTGGGCTCAATCCCAAACTGGGAACTAAATTTCTACAGGCCCTGCAGTGCAGCCAAAAATTTTTAAAAAGTAAAAAACAGTTTTAAAAAGATTTGTCAAAATTTATAGAACCGTAAACATTTGCTGATTAAACTGGGAGTTAATTTCTCCTTTTAGTGAAATTTTTAAGCTTTTGAACACTTTGTCATTTTAAGATGTTTTTGGAATTGTTAACACTTGAGGGATAGGTATGGTACAGCTAGCTTTTCTTTAGAAGTTATGCATCATAGAACTTAAAATAGCAATTTTTAAATTCATTTTTCAGATTGTCCATGAATAAAGCTCTTTTCAGTCCCGTTGGTACAAGGGTGAAAGACTGTGGTTCATTGTTATCAATGTCTTTTTATTAACAGGTATTGAAAGAATTTTTTACTTTTTGTCCTTGACATAAATTATTCTTACCTCAGTGACTATCGAGAAAATTCCAGTATGTCTCTTATAGGTCTTTGGAGTTAAAAAAAATTCAGCATACAAAAGTAATGATTCCTTTTAGGAGAATACAGTATTTATGGGCATATATTTAGAAGTACTTAAGAGAGGAAGAACTAGCTTAAGTTCTTAATGAGAAGCATTTGCTTTGGTTTAGGAGATTGGAAGGTTTGTGAAGAGCCTGGAGAATGATTTTGATATTCATTTGCTACAGTTATTTTCTTTGACTCTTCACCTGCATTTCCTTTTGAAAGAAGTCATTGTTAGTCTAGAAGTCTTTAGAGTAGCCTTAATGTCCCTGTAGTGGGGGGAAGGGAAAGGTAAGAGTTGTGAGGGTTCTTGGAAAGGTAAAAGGAAAACAGCTCATATTGTGTAGACTGAAATAGAACCCCCTCTGCAAAAAGAAAAAGAAAAAAAAAAATTCTGGGCTTGGGAGAGGTGATGGGACAGACAGTGAAGAATTTATGCTCATGGTATCCATTGGCATACTCTTATTACCCATCAAGAGAAACTTACCACCAGGCACTCAGTACTTTCCACAGATGAAGTTATGATTTACTTTAGTATAACAAATAACAAATTAAGAAAGAGGAATGATAGATGAGAAGATTTACTACAAAATTATTTTGAAATATGGAAGACTGGGTTTAAAGGTTAACCATTGGCATAGTCTAAGTATATTATAAATTATTGTTCCATGATGGCATGTTAAAGGTTTAATTACTTTTAAAATGTATGCTAATTTTTTCTGAACAAGACTTAAAGCAGCAGATAAGCACAAAGGATTTTAACTAAAATATACAAAGTTAAATATAGTTATTTTTATAAAAATCAAGTAATTTCATTTCATTTATAATATCCATTGCATTCAGTGACTGACTGTTGGAATCATAGTAGTATATTGGTAATAGTAAAAGAAAAGCCATCCTAAAATAACTGCAAATAGTTTATGAGATACTAACAGATTATTTGCACAGAGAAGTTTATGGATGATTTTAAAAGAATTTTAATTTTCTTGTAATCCACATATATTACTTTCATTAGGTTTATTCTTTGATGTCTTATTGTCACTACTTTTGTAATAGAAAATAAATAATTTGTTTTGAAAGAAAAGTTAGATGATGTAACATCTGAGAAATACAAGCCAGTGTATAATGGTGTCTGGTTTATAAGGTCAAGCCTTAACCACTGAATTAAATTTATTTCACACACACACGTAGGAGTGGGATTGCTGGTTAGTAAGATTTGTACATATTCAACTCTTTCAGCCCACTTAATGCTTTTCTTTTGAGTTCAGATTACGGTATTTAGTTGGCCACTTATAAACTGGATTTGGCCTCTTCCTGTTAATGTAAATAAGGTTTTATTGGAACACAACTTTGGTTTATATATTTATTGTCTGTAACTGTTCAAAGGCAGATTTAAGTATTCACAGTACAAACCATATTGTGCTTAAATATTTAAATATTTGCCCTTTTGCCAAAAAAAGTTTGTGGATCATTGAACTATGCTATTTATTTGTTGCTTTTGTTTTCTCTCTTGTGCCTTCTGTTTACTTCTATTGCGACTTGAGAGATCCTCCTCAGCCACTAGAATGTTGCATACTTTTATAAATGAACAAATAGATAGTGTGTGACAGTAATATGAAAAGCAGAGTTTTGTAAACAGAAGTTGTACAGGGGTCAAAGATAAAGCTAAGAGATTGAGAATAAAAGGAACCTAAAAGGTAAGGGCAAATCTTGGGTAACAAAATACTGAGGAGAAAAGCAGCTTATAAGAAATTAGCAGTAGATTTAACTTGTTGAAGTGTTACAATATCGTATTTAAATTCTAAAACTAGATGTTCTAGTCTCTAGCTAATGAGGTTATCTTTTACTTCCAGTGCTCTTTCAAATAAAACTGGTATATAAAATTTTTCTTTTTCTGAAATCATTTAGTTTTTTAAAAACTTAATTTCAACTTGAATTAAATATTTACTTTCTAATTGTAATTTCAGACATTTTGAAAATGGGCCTTCAGTTTCGTAAATGCCAATAACCATGTTTTCAGTATCTGAAATTTCAATATTTTGGTAGCCAAGCTATTAATATATTTTACCAGATTGCCTATTGAACCCCAGAATCATTTTTTTTTTAGCGATTCTAGTTTTTTGTTTGAAGATATACATTTTTAGTAAGTGAATGTAATATTAGAAAAGTATTTTTATTAATTATAGGAAATATATTAAACCTGAAGTGCAGTTGTTTAGTCATCTTTGTTATGCATTATGCAGAAAGATCAATGTATGTCAGCAAACTTAATAATTATGGAAACTTTTTCTTTGGGTAGGCTCGCATGTCTTGGGATAGAGAGTCCGTGGACATTCGATATCGTAGACTTCAACATTTGCTTGAAAAAAGCAATATTTACTCCAAATTTTTATTGACTAAAATGGAACAGCAGCAGTTAGAGGTATGTACGCGTGATTGATTATAGTTAACAGCTTAAAAAAAAAAAAAAGCTTTATTGAGATATAAATTATATAAAATATAATGCACACATTTTAAAATTTAGAGTTAGGTAAGTTTTGACCTGTGTAATCCTCAGTACAGTCAAGATAAAGAACATTTCCATTACCCACAAAAGTTCTCTTCTGTCAGTGATCTCTCCTTCTGGCCCTAGACAACCACTGATTTCTGTTTGCTGTAGTTATAAATTGGTATTGATTTTTCTAGAATATTATACAAATGGAATCATAGGAAAAACATTCTTTTGGTGTCTCGCTTCTTTAGCTCAGCATACTTTTAAGATTCGCTTATATGTATTTATTTAATAGATCATTTTTATTCCTAAGAAGCATTCCATTGTATGAATAAACTAACATTTTTTAAATTTGCCTTTTGACTGATTTTTATTCTCTCCACTGATTTTTTTTGGATGCTAAAAATTTTGTATTTTATTTTGCTCAGTCCTTTTTTTTTTAATGTGTTATTGAAATGTAATTGATACACACAAAACTGTACGTATTTAAAATGTATACCCACGAAGCCACCACAACCGTGATAATGAACGTAACCATTAATTCCCCAAAATTCTTTCTGTCTCCTTTTTAATGAGATATAATTTACATAGAGCATTATTTTAATTTCAGGTGTACAGTGTAATGATTCAGTATTGCTGTATATTTCAAAATGATCCCCACAGTAAGTCTAGTTAATGTCACCATAGGGTGACATAGGTGTCACTAGGGTTCAAAATTTTTTTTTTCCTTACGATGCACACTTTTAAGATTGACTCTCTTAGCAACTTGCAAATATGCAGTAAGTATGGTGGCACACTGGTAAAGAATCTGCCTGCCAATGCAGAGACGCAGGAGATGCAGGTTTACGTCTGGGTTGGGAAGATCCCCTGGTAGGAAATGCCAACCCACTCCAGTATTCTTGCCTGGAAAATTCCATGAACAGAGGAGTCTGTCTGGTGGGCTGTATTCCATGGAGTAGCAGAGAGTAGGACACAACCGAGCATGCGGCACACACATTATTCACTGTGGTCATCATGCTGTGTAGTACATCCCCATGACGTGTGTATTTTATAACTGGAAATTTCTACCTTTTGACCCACCCGACCCTCCAACACTAATCTGTTCACTGTATCTGAGCTTTTTGTTTCTTTTTTAAAGATTCCACATGTGAGATTATATAATATTTATCTTTCTCTTTAATTTTACATAGTATAAGGCCCTCAGATCCATCCATATTGTCACAAATAGCAAGATTCAGTTCAGTTCAGTTGAGTCGCTCAGTCGTGTCCGACTCTTTGCGCCTCTGTGAATCACATTATGCCAGGCCTCCCTGTCCATCACCATCTCCTGGAGTTCACTCAAACTCAAGTCCATCGAGTCAGTGATGCCATCCAGCCATCTCATCCTCTGTCATCCCCTTTTCCTCCTGCCCCCAATCCCTCCCAGTATCAGAATCTTTTCTAATGAGTCAACTCTTCGCATGAGGTGGCCAAAGTACTGGAGTTTCAGCTTTCGCATCAGTCCTTCCAAAGAACACCCAGGACAGATCTCCTTTAGAATGGACTGGTTGGATCTCCTTGCAGTCCAGGGGACTCTCAAGAGTCTTCTCCAACACCACAGTTCAAAAGCATCAATTCTTCGGCACTCAGGTTTCTTCACAGTCCAACTCTCGCATCAATACATGACCACAGGAAAAACCATAGCCTTGACTAGATGGACCTTTGTTGGCAAAGTAATGTCTCTGCTTTTGAATATGCTATCTAGGTTGGTCATAACTTTTCTTCCAAGGAGTAAGCGTCTTTTAATTTCATGGCTGCAGTCACCATCTGCAGTGATTTTGGAGCCCCCCCCAAAAAATAAAGTCTGACACTGTTTCCACCGTTTCCCCATCTATTTCCCATGAAGTGGTGGGACTGGATGCCATGATCTTCATTTTCTGAATGTTGAGCTTTAAGCCAACTTTTTCACTCTTTCACTTTCATCAAGAGGCGTTTTAGTTCCTCTTCACTTTCTGCCATAAGGGTGGTGTCATCTGCATATCTGAGGTTATTGATATTTCTCCCGGCAATCTTGATTCCAGCTTGTGCTTCCTCCAGTCCAGCGTTTCTCATGATGTACTCTGCATAGAAGTTAAATAAGCAGGGTGACAATATACAGCCTTGACGTACTCCTTTTCCTATTTGGAACTAGTCTGTTGTTCCAAGTCCAGTTCTAACTTGCTTCCTGACCTGCATATAGGTTTCTCAAGAGGCAGGTCAGGTGGTCTGGTATTCCCATCTCTTTCAGAATTTTCCACATTTTGTTGTGATCCACACAGTCAAAGGCTTTGGTGTAGCTAATGTAGCAGAAGTAGATGTTTTTCTGGAACTCTCTTGCTTTTTTGATGATCCAGTGGATGTTGGCAATTTGATCTCTGGTTCCTCTGCCTTTCCTAAAACCAGCTTGAACATCTGGAAGTCTCGGTTTGTATTGCTGAAGCCTGGCTTGGAGAATTTTGAGCATTACTTCATTCGCGTGTGAGATGAGTACAATTGTGCGGTAGTCTGAGCATTCTTTGGCATTGCTTTTCTTTGGGATTGGAATGAAAACTGACCTTTTCCAGTCCTGTGGCCACTGCTGAGTTTTCCAAATTTGCTGGCAGATTGAGTGCAGCACTTTCACAGCATCATCTTTCAGGATTTGAAATAGCTCAACTGGAATGCCATCACCTCCACTAGCTTTGTTTGTAATGATGCTTTCTAAGGCCCGCTTGACTTCACATTCCAGGATGTCTGGCTCTAGGTGAGTGCTCATGCCATCGTGATTATCTGGGTCATGAAGATCTTTTTTGTACAGTTCTTCTGTGTATTCTTGCCACCTCTTCTTAATATCTTCTGCTTCTGTTAGGTCCATATCGTTTCTGTCCTTTATTGAGCCCATCTTTGCATGAAATGTTCCCTTAGTATCTCTTAATTTTCTTGAAGAGATCTCTAGTCTTTCCCATTCTGTTGTTTTCCTCTATTTCTTTGCATTGATCGCTGAGGAAGGCTTTCTTATCTCTTCTTGCTATTCTTTGGAACTCTGCATTCAGATGCTTATATCTTTCCTTTTCTCCTTTGCTTTTTGCTTCTCTTCTTTTCACAGCTATTTGTAAGGCCTCCCCAGACAGCCATTTTGGTTTTTTGCATTTCTTTTCCATGGGGAAAAAATAGCAGGATTAGATTCTTTTTTTATGGCTGAATTCTGCCCCCTTTTTAATTCTCTGCCATCCCTCACTTCCTGTCTTTCCTCATTTCCTGTCTTCTGATTTGTTTTCTGTAATTATAGGTTTGTCTGCATTTTCTGTTGGTGACAGGTTCTTTTAGCTTTTATGTTTGAAAAAGTCTTCATTTACCTTCAGTTTTAAAAGATTCTCTACAGGATGAAGAATGAGTTTTTCTTTAGTGCTTCCCCCACCCCCCCATGCAGTATTTTAATTATATTTCACTGCTTTCTAGCTTTCACTGTTTCTAAGAAAGCCTAAGTCTTTATGATGGCCAGAAGACCATAAGCAGTCTGGTTGCCTCTCTCAACCCCATTACCTTGCAGACCTTGTTCCAGGTGTGTTTCCTGCTTGGAACCCTCCTCTCAGTAGATTCCTGCCTGGCTTACTTCATTATCATCTTCAAGCTTTGGCTTAAATATTTTCCAATGAGACCTGCCCTGACAACCTTAAATAAAGTTACCTGACACCTCTTCCCTCATCTCATTTACCTTGTTTTGTTCTTCCCATTGCATTTATCATCTAAGACACTGTATAATTTATTTCTAAGTCTACTATAATATATAAAGATTTAAAAACTTGGGCTAATGTTAACACTACAATAAATCCTTTTGTCCCCATCATTCACAGTTGATGATTATCAATGAAGATTTTCCTACATTTGCTAAATTTTCTTTTTTCTTTGTTGGAGCCCTTTTCAAAACTATGATAAAAGGAAACAGAAAAACAAATACCAAGCTTAATGACTCCTAAGGCAAATACCCTTAACCACCTCTTGGAAATAATTTGAATCATTTTATGTCCTGCTTTTAAAACTTTGTTAGGGGGCTTTGGAACAGCTTCTAGTATAAGAATAACTTGGTCCGTCTTCTGAAAGTTTTTCTTGATGCTCTCTGTGTTAAGAGGCCTTTCACGTTTGGCTGATATGAATATGAACTGTTCCTGATCCCTTGTGAGCACAGAGATCCTTCTGCCTGCTTTCTAGTTGCTCTTTTTCTGGCCCTCAATTTCTCTACTCACACACTGATCAGTACTCAGCCTGAGCGTGCCACTGCAGATCTTCAGAGCTTCTTTTGTATGTTGCTTTCTCCCCTCTGGTACTTTGACCCTGGTTTGCCAGCTCCTCTGAGTTTTGCACTCTGTCTTCTCAACGCAGACTTCTGAGCTCTACTTGGGTTCCCCCTCCATTGTTTGCACTTGGACATTGCCTCCAGGCAGTAAGCTTAGTAGTCTGAAGATTCACCTAGTTTGTTTCCCTTTTGTCAGTGTTCACTGTCCTTTGCTGCATGATGAAAAGTTGCTGAAAACCATTGGTATGTTTTATCTGGATTTTAGTTGCTTAAGGCAGGAAATCTGTTTCCTATTCGTAAAAAGCTTAAAGCTCAAGTTTTTGTTTTTTTAATTTTTGTATACAGTTTCTTCATTGTGAGCTTAAGTTATTTGAGATATGTGTTTCATACTTTGCATTTTCCACTTTTGACACTAAGAAAAAATTATCTTGTAGGAGCAGAAGAAGAAAGAGAAACTGGAGAGAAAAAAGGAATCCTTGAAAGTTACGAAGGTAATAAATAGTAAGCTAGAATATTTTATATACGTTACCTTAGATATTGAAGACATCCTCTTGTATTTTGACTCTTGATCAACTTTTTAACTTTAACCTTCTTTATCTGATAGCCCTTCTTTGTTGGTTGCATAGAAACATGTAAAATCTGTTTCTCAGTATCTTAGATATGGAAGGAGAGATAAACTGTGACCTTTAATTTCTTATCCTGTGGACTGTATTTCATAGTAGCAAAATGTCACTTTATAATCTCAGGAAAAATCTACAAATATTTTATACCTCAAGGCATTTTATAAGTGGCTAGCTCTTTTGGAGCCTGTAATGATTGCTCTTCTTCATGCCTCTAACCTCATTATGTCAACTTGGAACCATACCAGTAATTTAAATTTGTATCTTGTACATAGCTGTAGCAGTGGAACCAAAACTGGAGTAGATAGCATTTCAGATAGAGCATCCATTTAGGGATAGCCTGAATTTTAGATGTGATCTTTTGGAGGAATATGTTTTAATTTTTTTTAACCTGAGGTTTTTTATGCCATATTGATAGGAATTGTACAAACAACACTTGTGCTAGTGAAAAGAGAAATAATATGGGTAACCACTGTTGAGTACTTACTATGTGCCAGGTGTTGTTCTAAACTTTACATGTCTTAATTCTCAAAGTAGCTCTTTTGGGTAGAGATCCTATTACCCACATTTTATGTATAAAGAAGCTGATGCCTCATTATTCATAGATTCCATATTTTCCAGTTAGCGTACTTGCTATAATTTGTTACCCCAACATCAGTACCCATGTTTTTGTGGCCATTCACAGACATGTGCATGTGCGGAATGGCAAAAAATTTGAGTCTCTCTATAAGTAACATTCCCAGCTGAGGTCAAAGCTATCTGCCTTATTTAAGCTGTCACAGTGTAAACAAGTGTCCTTCTTGTGTCTGTAATGTCATGATTTTTGTATTTTTGTGGTTTTGGTGATTTAAAAGACTGTCAGTTACATTGTGCTGAAGTGCTGCCTAGTGTTTCTTATGTAAGAGGACTGTGATGTGCCTTATGGAGAAAATATATCTGTTAGATAAGCTTCCTTCATGTGTGAGTTAAATTGCTCTTGGCTTTGAGTTCAGTGTTAATCAGCATATGTTTTAAATGAGCTGTCTTTAAATAGTACTGTATGTTTATATACATGAACAGGGTTATGTATTGATCAGTTAATGAAGATGTGCTTGCAGGAACCTAAACCTGTGTTTCTTCTAGATGCACTGATTCGGTATTCACTAATTCAGTATTCATGGTGACTTTATAGAACTCAGCTATTGTGAATGAGAATTGACTAAGTTTGAAGATCACATAGCTAATAAATAGTAACCTAGGATTTGATCCTAGGATTAATTTCAGACTCCACACTTAATTTCTACCCCAAACTGCCTTTGTTAGGAAAATGCTAATAGGAAATATCAAATGCTAATATCAAAATGCTAATAGGAAAAATAAGGAGGGTATCTAAATCCAGTTACTTGATTGTTAGTGTAGTTAGTGGTGATGTTAAAGTACATAGCAGGTAACTGTACAACAAAAGCAATTGTGGAAAACTGATACTTGACTCAGTTGCTAATTCCAGGGACTTATTTTGGGTTTTTGAAGAATATACTTATAATTTTACTGGCTTAACCAACCATTTACACTGTATTCTTCAACCTGTTGCTTTAAAACAGTCTTTACTTTCACCAAGCTAACTTTTTATACCAGGTTTTGGGGTTTTTTCCTTTTATTCTAAAGGTGTCAGCCATCATATTCTGTCTATTCCATTTCATTATTCTCTTGGTATTTTCCTTTTTAATCCTTTAAATCTTTTACTTCATTTTTATATTTACCTTCTTTGTTATTTTTATTTTTCATGCATGTTGTCTACCTATTCTTTTCCAGCTCTCATTTTGAGACACTTTTTGAATGTCTCTTCATTTCTTTTATCTCTTTTCCATTGGTTTTTCTCTTTGATAATCTTTTTTCAGTTGTATTTAACTTACAAATTATACTGAAATGAGTACTTCTTCCATACCATACCCATTGAGTATCTTTAGCATAAACACAAAGAAGAGATGTACATGGTAATTACAAAATAAAAATGCCTCTGTTTAATTTTGAAATTTGTCTTACATGGAAGAAAATGGAGGGAAGTAGAGCTTTGGGAAAAAGTAGAGAGTTACAAACAAGTTGTAGTAGAGAAATAAAGAAAAAGGTTACCTTTTAGTAAGCATGACAGTGAAGAGTTCTGGATTTGGTTCAACTGCAAGGAAAGTTTACTTAATCGGTGCCTTAAAACTTGTAATACCATAGAAGTTTTGGGAAAATAATAGTCTAAATCCTTGTTTTGTAGGATAAAAATTCCATTGATGCAAGTGAGGAGAATGCAGGTAAATTTCTTTGTTATAGTTTTTAAGAATATGTGTTTATATTTTCTGCTTAAATTACTATAAAAACTAAAATGGTGTTGTTTTTTTAGTCATAAAAAAGAAGAGAGGAAGAGAAGATGAATCATACAATATTTCAGAGGTCATGTCAAAAGAGGTAAAAATAAAGGGGGAAGGACAAATAAGGTTTTATGTTGTGTATAACCTATGTGATATTGATAACTATTACTTGAAGGTATACTGATAACTGATATTTACCTGTCTTTTCAGCCAGTTAAGTGTTTTAGGAAAGAAGATAGTACCATCTTCCTGTCTGTTAAAGGAGCATGAGCTTGGCCTAGTGAGAAATTATAACTTCTTACAACCTCAAAACTGTATCTTAAGAAAGATTGTTAGGGAGCTAAAACCATAAACTAATTTTTAAAGCCATTTTTGTTTTCACCTTCTCACTTAGTACCTCATTAAATAAAAATTAAAGAATATCTTTAATTACAACAAACCCTAAATATCCCTTAAGCATAATATATCACATTCTTAATATTAACAAAAATTCTAACTTTATGATCTGCTCTACTTTTCTTTTATCTGAAAGTATAACTTCACATCTTCATAAAGTATAAAGTTTAACATAATACTTACCTTTTTAAAAAAGTTTATTTATTTATTTTGGCTGTGTTGGGTGTTTACTGTTGTGCAGGCCTTTCTCTAGTTTCTGTGTGTGGGCTTCTCACGCAGTGGCTTGTCTTGTGGGACACCGGCTCTAAGGTGTGTGGGCTTCAGTAGTTGCAGTTCCCAGGCTCTAGAGCACAGGCTCAGTAGTTGTGGCAATTGCTCAGCCGCATGTGGCGTCTTCCTGGACCAGGGACTGAACCTGTGTCTCCTGCATTGGTAGGCAGATTCTTCACCACTGAGCCACAGGGAAGCCCCATAATACTTGTCTTTACTCTCAGGTATACTCTTTGTTTTCCCTTCTTTCCCCATTTAAAAATAATACTCAGGACCCACTTGATTTGTTGTGGAACATACTAAGACTGCAGTGAAAAACACTTAATAATAGTGAAAACACTATTAATGAGATTAACACATCCCTTGATGTGAAGTGGGCTTCCCTTGTGACTCAGCGGTGAGGAATCCGCCTGCCAGTGCAGACGATGCAGGTTTGACCTCTGGGTCGGGAAGATCCCCCTGGAAAAGGAAATGGCAACCCATTCCAGTATTCTTGCCAGGAAAAATCCCACGGACAGAGGAGCCTGGAGGGCTACAGTCGACGGGGTTGCCAAAGAGTCAGACACAACTTAGTTACTAAATGACAACATTGATGTGAACCAGGAAATGTTTGACTTTACTCCCTCCTCTTTTAGTATAAAAGGAGCCTGAATTCTAACTCAGGCAAGATGGTTCTTTTGGGGCAGGAGCCCACCATCATCCTGGTTTCTTGGTTTTATGAATAAAGTTGTTATTCCTTGCCCCAACAGCTCTTCTCTCAATTATTCGCCTGTTGTGCAGCAAGCAGTATGAACTTAGACTCAGTAATGTAATCACTCTGTTTGCCTTAGCATTTATCCAGTGAGAAATATTTGGAAGGAAGTAGTTAAATATAATTGGATAATTGGAAAATGCTATTGAGCGTATAGAGGGGTGCTTAACTCAAGCCTGAGTTTCATAAAGGTTTCATCTAGGAAGTTGAGACTTGAGGGATAAAAATTAAGTCATGTAAAGGTGGTGGGGGCAGGTTAATAGGAATAATAAGATATAGGGAAGATACTGGGGATGTGTTATAGGAAGAGATGATAATCTTTAACAAATGTCCAGAGGCAGGAGAGTTCCTGGAAAGTTCAAAAAATTTAAAAAGAAATTATATTTGGCTCTAGTTTATGAACAGAAGAGTGGTATAGGATGAAGCTGTAGAGGTAAGCGGCATCAGGAGTTTAGGAAGTTTAATTTCTAACAAGAATACTTCATAGTTGCTATTGTTTTGATTCATTCACAAATTGTTATCCAAAAAGGTTCATCTCAGCTAGCCATTTTAAAAGACAACTCTTCTATCTGTTCTCTATATAAAATCTCTTTAGCCTTAAAATATGAATATCTATATTTATATGATACTTTACATACACATGAAACATACACATGTATGTATATATGTGCTATCAGCCACACCTGTCCTTTTATTCTCTTGTGTATCTCAAATTTGAGATATGCTTAAAATTTCTTGAATGTATCATTCTGTTTTATCCACTTTAGCCTCTGCACATGCTATCCTAGAATTTAATTCTGTCTTTAATTATTATGCCCTGATAACAACTTTTTCAGAAAATTTGATATATTGTTTTCCTAAGTCACTAGGTTCATTGTCTCTATACCCTTAGCATCTAGTAGGTACTTCAAAATCAGAACACTTTTATTCTTTATTTTTAATGTATTTGTCTTTGCCTCTTGATCAGGATTGCATATTCAGGTCTCTAATCCAGAGAGAGGTCTAAAGTGGCCTGGAGTTAGGATTTTAATACATTTGGAAGTGACTCCTTGAATAATGGTGGTAACCATAGCTTGACTCTAGAGCAGAGTTTTGAAAACTTTTTCTGTCAAAGGCTAGATAATAAACATTTTATGACTTTGAATAGTTTTGTGGGTAACTCACCCTGAACTTTGCCGTTGTATCCAGAAAATAGTCACAGACAAATTGTAAACCAATGAGCCTGACTTTTTTTCTAATTAAACTTTAGACATTTATAAAAACAGGTTGCTGGCTAGAGTTGGTCCATGGGTTATAGTTTGCCTTTTTACTAGAGGACTGTGTGGATTTGGACTTAAGAAAAACTTCAACTAAGAAAAAAAACAAAGTTGAAAATTTGGGAGTAAATATTCCAGTTTTTAAGTGCTGCTCACGAATTCAGGATTTTATGCCATGGGCCTACTTTTGTCTCATGTTTGATTCCTCTGTATGAGCCTTATCCCCATTTCCTGGCATAAAATCAGAACAAGAGTAAATGTTGAAGAAATAAATGAATGGACCATCAGATCAGATCAGATCAGTTGCTGAGTCGTGTCCAACTCTTTGCGACCCCATGAATCGCAGCGTGCCAGGCTGTCCCTCACCAATTCCTGGAGTTCACTCAGACTCATGTCCATCGAGTCAGTGATGCCATCCAGCCATCTCATCCTCTGTTGTCACCTTCTCCTCCTGCCCCCAATCCCTCCCAGCATCAGAGTCTTTTCCAATGAGTCAACTCTTCGCATGAGGAGGCCAAAGTACTGGAGTTTCAGCTTTAGCATCATTCCTTCCAAAGAAATCCCAGGGCTGATCTCCTTCAGAATGGACTGGTTGGATCTCCTTGCAGTCCAAGGGACTCTCAAGAGTCTTCTCCAACACCACAGTTCAAAAGCATCAATTCTTCGGCGCTCAGCCTTCTTCACTCTCACATCCATACATGACCACAGGAAAAACCATAGCCTTGACTAGACGAAACTTTGTTGGCAAAGTAATGTCTCTGCTTTTGAATATGCTATCTAGGTTGGTCATAACTTTCCTTCCAAGGAGTAAGTGTCTTTTAATTTCATGGCTGCAGTCACCATCTGCAGTGATTTTGGAGCCCAGAAAAATAAAGTCTGACACTGTTTCCACTGTTTCCCCATCTATTTCCCATGAAGTGGTGGGACCAGATGCCATGATCTTCATTTTCTGAATGTTGCACTTTAAGCCAACTTTTTCACTCTCCACTTTCATTTTCATCAAGAGGCTTTTGAGTTCCTCTTCACTTTCTGCCCTAAGGGTGGTGTCACCTGCATATCTGAGGTTATTGATATTTCTCCCGGCAATCTTGATTCCAGCTTGTGTTTCTTCCAGTCCAGCGTTTCTCATGATGTACTCTGCATATAAGTTAAATAAACAGGATGACAATATACAGCCTTGACAAACTCCTTTTCCTATTTGGAACCAGTTTGTTGTTCCATGTCCAGTTCTAACTGTTGCTTCCTGACCTGGATACACATTTCTCAAGAGGCAGATCAGGTGGTCTGGTATTCCCAACTCTTTCAGAATTTTCCACAGTTTATTGTGATCCACACAGTCAAAGGCTTTGGCATAGTCAATAAAGCAGAAATAGATGTTTTTCTGGAACTCTCTTGCTTTTTCTATGATCCAGTGGATATAATCATTGTTATTTTGTTTGTTTTCTCATTGTTTTAGGAAATTTTGTCTGTGGCCAAGAAAAATAAAAAGGAGAATGAGGTAAGAGATTTATAAGAGAGATATATTTATAAAAGAGAAATTTAGGAGTCATATTTGTGTCCCTGATCATTAGTGTTTTTTTTTCTCTTAATCACCAGTGTACATTTTTTTCTCACTAGTTATCCTATAGCATGCTTCTTTCTTATCTATCCACTTTAGTCTATTATATGTTCTTTAATGTGTAAATATTAATTTTTGAGTCTTTGAGAGTGTGGCAAAGATGCAGGTAACTGTAACTGTATGCATAAATACATTCCACATTTATATATTCCACAGCTTGTGGAAGTCCCTGGGGATACTTCAGTCTTGTTTCTGGCCTTCCAAGATTTTCTTTGGTTTTGTTTGAGAAGGCTTATTTCTATCCCCACCCCCAAACCCTCATTTTATGTAGAGAGATGCCTTATGACCTTGGAATTTACTATCCAAGGCTCTATACTTACAGTTTTTTTTTTCTTTCTTCAGTATGAGGTTTGGTTTATGATGCAGTTGCAACCAATTATGTTAAATGTAAATAAAATTAAGCATTTTTTTTATAAGTCTTAGATGTATTTTAAAAGATAAAGTACAATCTAATCTTCTATCACAATTTACTCTGGAATTGCCCACACTTTGTAATGTATAATAAATAACATACTGATCTTGTGTTCATTCTGATAAGTTTTGTTAAGTGTATATATCTGTGTAACTATCATCCAAATCAAAATTTTAGCACCTTTTCATTATGGTAGAAGGATCTCTGGTATCCTTGCCAGTCATTTGCCCACCCCTATTTTCTGTTGCTTTTCATTCACTGTGGCTGATAATCATTGATGTTGTTTTGTTACTAGTAGGTTTTTTATTGCTGAGTAGTAGTCTGTCAAGTATTATAATGTCTTTATCTATTCTCTTCATGAGCTTTTAGATTGTTTCCATTTTGTAACTATTCTGGATGAGGCGGCTGTGATAACTTCTGTAAAGATCTTTGTGTGGACATGTTTTCATATTTTTTTGATGGGATTCGGGAGCCTGGTGGGCTGCTGTCTATGGGGTTGCACAGAGTCGGACACAACTGAAGCAACTTAGCAGCAGCAGTAGCAGTAGGAATGGAATTGTTGGATCATTATGGTAAATGAAGTTCAACTTTATAAGAAGGTAGAGCTCTTTTCTGAAAGTGAACCCACCGTTTTATTCTCACTCAGTTCAGTTCAGTTGCTCAGTCCTGTCCGACTCTTTGCGACCACATAAATTGCAGCATACCGGGCCTCCCTGTCCCATCACCAACTCCTGGAGTTCACCCAAACCCATGTCCATTGAGTTGGTGATGCCATCCAACCATCTTGTCCTCTGTCATCCCGTTCTCCTCCTGCCCTCAATCTTTCCCAGCATCAGGGTCTTTTCAAATGAGTCAGCTCTTCACATCAGGTGGCCAAAGTATTGGAGTTTCAGCTTCAACATCAGTCCTTCGAATAAATATTCAGGACTGATCTCCTTTAGAATGGACTGGTTGGATCTCCTTGTAGTCCAAGGGACTCTCAAGAGTCTTCTCCAACACCACAGTTCAAAAGCATCAATTCTTTGGCGCTCAGCTTTCTTCACAGTCCAACTCTCACATCCATACATGACTACTGGAAAAACCATAGCTTTGACTAGACGAACCTTTGCTGGCAAAGTAATGTCTCTGCTTTTTAATATGCTGTCTAGGTTGGTCATAAGTTTCCTTCCAAGGAGTAAGCGTCTTAATTTCATGGCTGCAGTCGCCATCTACAGTGATTTTGGAGCCCCCCAAAAAAGTCAGCCACTGTTTCCCCATCTATTTGCCATGAAGTGATGGAACCAGATATCATGATCTTAGTTTTCTGAATGTTGAGCTTTAAGCCAACTTTTTCACTCTCCTCTTTCATTTTCATCAAAAGGCTCTTTAGTTCTTCACTTTCTGCCATAAGGGTAGTGTCATCTACATATCTGAGGTTATTGATATTTCTCCCAGCAGTCTTGATTCCAGCTTGTGCTTCCTCCAGCCCAGTGTTTCTCATGATGTACTTTGCATATAAGTTAAATAATCAGGGCGACAATATACAGCCTTGACATACTCCTTTTCCTATTTGGAAGCAGTCTGTTGTTCCATGTCCAGTTCTAACTGTTGCTTCCTGACTCTCCATTAGTACTGTATAGGAGTTTGAATTCATATCATTGCCAGCATTTCATGTCATTAGTCTTTTTAACCTTAGCCGTGAAATGAATTTCATGTAGTTTTATATTGTATTTTCTTAATTACTAATGTAGAGTTAATTTTTGTGTTTGTAATGGCTGTTAATGTGTTTTCTTTTGTAAAGTTTCTGTTTATATCTTTTGCCCAGTTATTGGGTTATTTGTATTTTTGTTGATACATGAGTTCTGATTGTTGTCAGATACATATACTGTATTTTCTTTCTGTTCCTGGCTTGCTTACTCAATTTCTTAATGATATCTTTTTTTAGTGATATCTTTTAATAAGCAGAAAATTTTAAATTTTGTAATAGTCCAAATCATTACTTTTTTCCTTTTGATGGTTAGTACTCTTTTTGTCTTGTATAAGAAGTATTTGTCTATCACAAGGTTATCAAGGTTTGTGATAACCTTGTGAAAATTTATCACAAGTTTCACCACTCCATACATAAAATCTGTGATGAAATGATATACCTAAACATCAAACCAAGAACCAAACACAAACCTTGTGATAAATTTTCACAAGGTTATTCTCTGTTTTCTTCTGAAAGCTTTATGGTTCTTGGTTTGATGTTTAGGTATATCATTTCATCATAGATTTTATGTATGGAGTGGTGAAACTCAAGCTCCCTATATTTCCAGTTGAATATTCAGTTGTTGGCATCATTTATAGGACTTCATTTGAATTGACTTAATCCTTGTTTTCATATTCTTAAAATGGAATTTGGTCATAGCTAACCAATGAAGTCTACCTTTGGTCATAAATTGGTGCTGTGTCACAGATAAATTGACACTCTTTAAGTTTGATACAGTTTTAAACTATATTTACCTTGTCCCTTTCCCTGCAGTGAAGGTAATTACTTACAGAAAGTAAAAAAATTTTATATTCTTGAACGGAACTAACTATAGATTTTTATTCAACATGTGAAATGATCTTCACAGTGATTCAGTTCAGTTCAGTTGCTCAGTCACGTCCGACTCTTTGCGACCCCATGAATCACAGCACGCCAGGCCTCCCTGTCCATCACCAACTCCCGGAGTTCACCCACACTCATGTCCATCGAGTCAGTGATGCCATCCAGCCATCTCATCCTGTGTCGTCCCCTTCTCCTGCCCCCAATCCTTCCCAGCATCAGTCTTTTCCAATGAGTCAACTCTTTTCATGAGGTGGCCGAAGTATTGGAGTTTCAGCTTCAGCATCAGTCCTTCCAGGGAACACCCAGGACTGATCTCCTTTAGGATGGACTGGTTGGATCTCCTTGCAGTCCAGGGGACTCTCAAGAGTCTTCTCCAACAGCACAGTTCATTATGTTACTGCAATTTTGATTAGTAGTTACATTTTCTGATTAATGGAAGGTAGCAGCATAATTATGTATTAAACTTTTATCTGAACTTTTTTCTTTACAGGATGAGAGCTCCTCTTCTAATATGTGTGTAGAAGATCTTCAGAAAAATAAAGATTCAAATAGTAAAATTAAAGATAGATTATCTCAAACGGTTAGGCAAAATACGAAATTCTTTTTTGACCCTGTTCGGAAATGTAACGGACAGCCAGTACCCTTTCAGCAACCAAAACACTTCACGGGAGGAGTGATGCGGTGGTACCAAGTGGAAGGCATGGAATGGCTTAGGGTAATACAGCCTCAATTTTGATTCAAGATATTGTTTCACTATTTAATAACCTATTAATATGATATAACACAACTTGAGCTGTTCCTCCTGTGTTTCACTATTATATATAAGACATGTATTGCTGTGTAAATACTTATTTTCTAATTTATTTACCCAGAGTAAGTTTTTGAAAGTGAAAATTTATCTTATTCAAGGCTACCAACATTTTTATGGCTTTGGAAACCAAGTTCACACAGTGTTTTTATAACTTAAAGTGTGAATATGTCAGTCTCATCATAATTATCCTCTTTGGATTAAAGGAAGAAATAAACTGCTGATTCAATAGATGTTTATATCAGCATTCAAATAGAGTGTATGTTATTTTTGTCCAGATGCTTTGGGAAAATGGAATTAACGGTATTTTAGCAGATGAAATGGGATTGGGGAAGACAGTTCAGTGCATTGCTACAATTGCATTGATGATTCAGAGAGGTGTACCTGGACCTTTTCTCGTCTGTGGCCCTTTGTCTACACTTCCTAACTGGATGGCTGAATTCAAAAGATTTACACCAGAAGTAAGACATGCTTCCTTTTGTTAAATATATTATCATTACAAATATTTTATTATTTTGTTGCCTGAATTAAGTTATAGATCTCATTATAATTATGTTGATTTCTGTGTCTACATCTTATTTAACCTATCTTTCAATATCAGCAATACCTTCTGTAAGTTTATATAGAATACGTATTAGTAATCTCAGAAATCTTGCCTGACATATCCCTGGGTGATTTGTAGTGCATTGAATACTTTGACCCACCTGAGACAGACCTTGGTAGAATTTATTTTTTAATTCTATTCATCCTTAATATAATGTTTTCCTTCCATATGTGTTTTAGCCACATCTTTGCCTTAGGAGAAGTACACATTCCAGAAATAACTTTGCCATTTCTTTCACTTTACACTTGATTTGTTTTTGTGGCCCTTTTTATCCTCCCACTGTAGCCCAGCAATTAAAATTGGTTGACTATTTTATTATAGAAAGATAGAACTAAAGTTAAATTATGTTTTTTCTCTCAGAAATGTTTAACTTCATATTTTCCAAATTGTTGTTATTTATATTTTGTTCTAAAGTTTGTTACCAATCAATCTAATAAAATATTTTAGATTCCTACTATGTTATATCACGGGACCCAGCAAGAGCGTCGGATATTGGTAAAGCATATTCACGAACGGAAAGGGACACTACAGATTCATCCTGTGGTGATCACTTCATTTGAGATAGCCATGAGAGACCGAACTACATTACAGGTACGAATGGTCTTATTGGAGTCTTTGTAATCCATAAATCACATTTCTGAAAATTTATTATCACCTTCCAGTAGCATTGGTTCAATTTTTTTTTTTCTAATGGAATAGATTACATTGGGTATATTCCTTTAGAACCTAGAGGTTTATATTAACCAAAAGATTGAGATGAAGATTGTAGTCTGTAACAGGAAAATTAAAGCCTTTGGCACTTAAATCTTGGTAGCCACAACACCATTTAAATAATTTTTATCTCTTTTCCTTTTTTTTTTTTAATTTTTTTTTTTCGCTATGATGAAAATTCTACTGCCATTTAATGTTTCAGAGCATATAGAACTAACAAAGTCTTTCAGTTCCTTTTTTAGGACTCCAGGATAACACTAATTAAAACTTGACAAAGCATTAGAAAGGAAAACTACAGACTACTTTGCCTAAAGAATGTGAATGGAAAATTCTTAAATACATAACAGCAGGTGGACTTTATTAGTTCAAGACCAAGTGAGGACTGTTTTAGGAATACAAGTATAGTTTCAGAAAATCTAACTTACTCTCTTAGTAGATCAGAGGAAAACATGATTATCTCAATAGATACAGAAATACCATTCAATAAAATTGGACATTCATTCCTAATAAAGTGGTTTTGTTTTTACAATTGCTTTTAGGAGAAATTGTGAGACCATCGTATAAAATGTTTCCCCTGAATTCCTTTTCTAGAATTGCTATTGGAAATACTTAATAGTAGATGAAGGACACAGAATTAAGAACATGAAGTGCCGCCTAATTAGGGAGTTAAAACGATTCAATGCGGATAACAAACTTCTTTTGACTGGTACTCCTTTGCAGAACAATTTGTCAGAGCTTTGGTCATTGCTAAACTTTTTGCTGCCAGATGTATTTGATGACTTGAAAAGGTAGGTAAGCCAGTTATTTAATTATTGCCTGTGTTTTTCTAAAAGTCTCAAAATCTGTGTTCATAGATTAATTTCTTTCTTCTAGGTAGCTGGACTTTAATAATAGCTTTTGGCTAGTTCTTTGTAGTATATATATTCTCTATTTTTTTCTAGTTTTATTGAAAAATAATTGATATACATTACTGTATAAATTTAAGATGTACAGTATGATGGTTTGATTTACATATATTGTGAAGTGATTACCACAATAGGTTTAATTAAAATCCATCATCTCAAATAGATAGAATAAAAAGAAAAAGTTTTCCTCCTTGTGATGAGAACTCGTAAGATCTATTCTCTTAACGACTTTATGTGTGTCATAAAACCTTATTAGCTATGGTTGTCATGTTGTATATCATATCCCTAGTGTTTATTTTATAACTGGAAGTTTGTACTTTTTAACCATCTTCCTCCAAATCCCCCTCCCCTAGTAAGTCCTACTTTTGACACAAATTATGAGAAGAGATAAATGAAACAGTTAATTTTAAAGTTTTTATTGTATTGATTAAAGGAAAACTTTTATACTGCTTAGTTTTTATTTTTTTTTATTTTTTTGACTATGGCTCATGATTTGTGGGATTCTAACACCCCAACCAGGGATTGAACCTGCATCCGTGGCAGTGAACGCTCCCAATATCTTAACCACTGGACTTCCTGGGAATTCTCTGCCTTAAAATATTTTTATAATGTTCCTTATTGTCTTAACTTTCACTTTCATATGGATTTTTCTCATTATGTTCTTACAAACAAGGGATAGAGAGGTTGAATACATCCCCTCACAGATAAGAAAACCCAAGTGTCAAATTATTAAAAATATAACTAGTTAATGCCAGACTCGAAAATATAACCAAGGTCTCTCAGTTTCGCCCTCATGTTTTTTATTCTAGAAGCTGTATTTGAAGCATATAGCATAAAAGAACAAAGTATAAACATAGTTTTCAGAAAATCAGTATGCTCAGGATCAAAAAGTAAATAGTCTTATCAGACATTAAAAATAGGCAAAATAACTGATTTATACTTTGGCATCAATGAAGTAAGAATGTTAATTTTATATGGGAAAGTAACTTAATATTTTTGAGAACGTGTTCCTCCTTGGGTAACAGGATGTTAGCCCAAGGCCAAGGTGTCTTAGGGAACATTTATTGAAAGAGATTTCCAGGTCCTGTGTATTTCTGCTTAGTTAGAACACTGAGGTAGGAGCTGGGAATCTGTATTCATAAAATGTGCCTCAGGTGATGAAATTTTGGGAATATCTGGTCTAACTACTGTTATTAGCATTTTCCCTAATTGTATTTACTGACAATATTAGTGCAAACATACTTATATTTAATAGTTCATGTTAATAGGGTTTTGTTTTGTTTTACATTATGAAGAACTTAAGGATATTAATAGAAATCATTATCGGCATTCATATATGTTGAATCCTAAAACATTGTAGTGGGTCACATTTTTACCAAAAGAGAGTCATATGCCCTTGATTTTCAGAGACAGTTTTTATTTCTATAACTTTATTAAAATGTTTCATAAAATGTGTATCTTAGGATGTGAGGGTGATATGGCTGTGACGTCTGTCATCCCCCTGATAGCTAGGGTGGATTTGACAATCGAGGCCAGTGTCCCTTTCCTCCCATGAGATATGTGCGTTCTTCCTGGAGCTGCATATTTGGTGGAAGAGGACGTTTCCCAGTAGAGGTGGACCTGTCTCAAGGTCCATTTGTAGGAGAACATGGGGTAGGCAAGCTTCTAGGACTCCAGACATATCCAAATGAAGTCTGCCTTTAAAGAAAGAGGGAGAAAAATGTACCTTAATATTTATTTGGTGTAAATACTATTGTAAGATAATATATTTATAAATCAGAAAAAATGTTCCCTTTGGGAAAATGCTGCTTCATAATATACAGATTAATATAAAGTTTAAAATGTAAAAATGTATTAATATAATTGATTTATATTGATAGGTTAACTTATAATTTTTTCTTTTACAGCTTTGAATCTTGGTTTGATATCACTAGTCTTTCTGAAACTGCTGAAGATATTATTGCTAAAGAGAGAGAACAGAATGTATTACATATGCTGCATCAGGTTTTTTGATTTTCTTATTCTGCTTACTATAGACTCACAGAATAAAAGAGATACCTTAGAAATTACATATACAACCTGTTGTAGATTTTGAAAAATGGGCATCCTGCACCCCACTTTAACTTCCCCTCCTGTCCTTTCCCCTGTCCCTGAGGTCTCATGGTGTGACAGCAGCACTAAAGGGCATTTTCAAACTGTTGTTGTTTCCACGTATACTCATTTTATCCCTGATGGTTATATACATGTTTGTCAGCCCAAAATAAAAATAAGTGATTTTTATGCAGTGTTTACCAATAATAGTTACATAATTTACTTACAAACTGTGTGATCCATTCTGCCATTTCATACAGATTCTATCTATCCTATCTGTCTTTAAACAAACACAGTCTTTCAAAAGTCTCGTAGTTTCTTATGTGGGCCTGCATTTCTTCTCAATTGTGCTTTGACAATTTTATTCAAAATCTTTCTGAAAAAGTTTTATGACTTTGAAGTAAGACAGTACAGAAATCAAAACTAAAAATAATATCCCAAATCATGAATTTTTTTTCTGATAATTGCATGTAGGTGTATTTGTTTCTGAACTGCTGCCTACAGATACTTTTTTCTTAACCTACTGGTAATGTTCTGTCTCTGGCTAAATTAAAGCCTCGCTGTGCTTGGCTCTATACCTGTGAAGTACTTAAGTACAGAGCCCTAAAAATGAACTTTCTATATGTAAATTTTAAGATAAGGCTGTAAAGAATATATAAAGTTTTTCTTTTAAACACCTAAACAGTTTAATAATGGTGTAATTATTGCTTCTCTTTTGTTTTTAAAATGTGGAAATCTCTTGTCATCACAGCTGATGAAAGAATAATTTTAAGTCTGAAGTTTTAAAACTTACAGAAGGAAACTTTTCATGTCTACTTTTCTGGGTCAGTTGTTTTTGGTTTTTTACTCATTCAAAACCTCACTTTAAAAAAATATGGCCTATAACTTTATCCCTAAGAAGTATAGATACCATCTTATTTTTGCTTTTTAAAATATTCAAGTTATACTAAAATTTTTGTAAAATAATAAGTTGTGAACTATAACAGATAAACACTGTGAGTTTATCATGTGGTGGTCTGGTCCAGAAAATTTCTCGGAGATATTATATATCACTTTTTGAGATGTGATAGTTTCATATAGGAAGAAAGGAAGAAGGGATAAAATGGTATTTGGGAGAGTATTCCTTGAAAATACAGAAATGTTTAATATTTACATAAATTTATTCATGTTTAAATTTTAGATTTTAACACCTTTCTTACTGAGAAGACTAAAATCTGATGTTGCCCTTGAAGTTCCTCCTAAACGAGAAGTAGTTGTTTATGCACCACTTTCAAAGAAACAAGAGATCTTTTACACAGCCATTGTGAACCGTACAATTGCAAACATGTTTGGATCCAGTGAGGTAGAGTGTGGACTTGAAATAACCTGTAAATGACAGTTGGCATAGAAAATTTTCATGGTTCATTTCAGTCTTAATATAAGGCTCATCGCCTGTTTTCATGACTTTTTACAATAAGGCTCATTACCTGTTTTCATGACTTGTTGAGGGTGAATTTCTAATTGGAGTTTAAGGCATCAGGCCAATAGCAAAAACTGTCTAAAGTTCAGGTGATGGTTTCTGCAATAACTGCTCTATAGTCATCTGAAATACTGTGTGGGGATGAACTTGAAAATAAATTTGAACAAGCACACAGTATACTAAGGCTTGCCAACTAGACCAGTCACCTCAAATATATAATCCCTTTACAGGAGATTGGTGGTAGCCAAAAACTTTAATAAAATCCTCTATCTGAAAGAAACATCTCTTTTAGTCAGCCATCATATTATAAGAAATTGAATTGGAATGTGATTATCTTACAACTGGAGATCAGGAGACCCTTAAATTTTTAAGATGTCCAGATTTTTGGCTGTTTGCCATGGACCTATGTCTTTCTTTTTAAAGCACTTAGGGTTATGCATCTTTGTTTTGTACAGTCATTAGACCATTTTTATTTTAATTGAAGGAATTTCTGGCTTTTTAGCTGTTAGAAAATTAAACTAGTTGTCTATTGGGAGGAATTTCATTGCTGTATTATACCAATCCAAAGAAGTACCCTCTGTAATGATACACAGGGTTTTATTTCAGCCCAAACCTATTACATTCCTTTATATAAATTCAGAAGTTTTATCTATCATTTTTTTCCATTGTGATATGAATGCATTAACTCTGAAAGTAGATATGGGCATCAGTGTTAAAATAATGAAATCTCACAGGAAGACATTTACATTTGGCTATAGTTTATGGATCTTTGGTTTTGCACCTTTGAAAATTATGAAACTCAGTGATGAAAGACGGAAGTTTTTTTTTAATATCTTAAAGCACTTCATGCATAAAAATATTATGCCCTACTTTGTATATATGTACATATAGAATTTAAGGGTATGCTTTTTAAACTTATTTCTTTAATTTATTCTATTACAGAAAGAAACAGTTGAGCTGAGTCCCACTGGACGACCAAAACGCCGAACTAGAAAGTCAGTAGATTACAGCAAAATAGATGATTTCCCTAATGAATTAGAAAAACTGATCAGCCAAATACAGCCAGAGGTAGACCGAGAAAGGTGTGAGTTTAAAAATAGATTTTTTAAAAGTATTCTTTAAACTGTATTTTGTTTTTAATTTCTTGTATTCATGGATTATACATTTTGGGCAGAACTATTGTGGAAACAAGTGTCCCTATAGAATCTGAAGTTAATCTGAAGTTGCAGAATATAATGATGCTACTTCGAAAATGCTGTAACCATCCATATTTGATTGAGTACCCTATAGATCCAGTTACACAAGAGTTTAAGGTAAATACTATTTAATAATATACTATTTTGATTTCTGACTTTTTACGTCGTGTAAAAGTGTCATTTTGTTATTATTTGCAGTAAATACTTTGCTGTTTGTCATGAAGATTGTAATCCTTTTAGTAAGTAGAGATGATAGTCTTCTACCTCCAGATAAAGGTTGTTTTCTATATGTAAGCTAATATTTTATTTATATGTTTTATATAAATAGCTAAGAATCCCCCTAAATTTAGAGTGACATTAGAAATATAAGTCTTTTTAGTAACCAGTTGGCTTCTACTCCATGTTTTACTTACTGTCTGTTTTAGAGGTTATTGTCACCTTTTCAGTATTCCTTTAGTTAGCATTCAGCTTGTCAGTCAGTCTGACGGCTCATTGCTTAAATTTCAACAAGTAGCCACAAAACAGAACAAAAGGTTGATGTTGAGTTGCAGACTCCCAGATCAAATGAATGAAATTGGTCTCTTGGGTGGTTGATGGGAAGACAACATATATTAAGTGACATCTGTTCTCAGTGACTCTAAATAACCCTATTTTAGAGTAAGTTCCTCATCCTTGGCATATTGATATTTGGGGCCAGATAATTCTTTGTTAGGGAGATACTGTCTTGTTGTCCAGCATCCATAGCCTTTAGCCACCAGATGCCACAGTAATTCCCCTCTCCCGGCTGTGTCAACCTCAAGTATATTTCAGGCACTGCCCAGTATACCCTGGGGTGGAGGGCAAATTTGCCCCAATTAAGAACGACTGCTTTAAAGCTTTTCATTGAACAAGGAAGAAGATAATCTCTGGAGGGTATTGGCGTTTCATCAGAAGATTAATTTCATCTTTGGTACTTAGGTTACTTACAAGCTCTTACACTTTCTTTCATTTCTACTAAGAATTTTGGCAGTGACTTTCATACACATTTGGTTGAAAGTGTACTCAGTTATAAAGAATAAACCTCAACATTAAGTTGAATTTAATGTTTTATTATACAGACTTTTGGGGTGAGGGGTGGGGAGGATAGATTTTAAACTATAGTTTGTATTTTGTGAGATTGTTGATTTTAAATTCTAGAGTATATCTTTCCTTGAGAACTATCTCCTGATAAAAATCAAATAACAAAGTTGGTTTAAAAGGTGGGACTTATTTGTCTTTGAAAACTTAAACCTGTAAACATGGTTTTTATTTTGACAAAAACAGATTATTACTTGTTGTGACTATTTTTTCTGTTTTTTTTTTCCTTTCTTTGCTCAAGGTTGATGAAGAGCTGGTAACAAATTCTGGGAAATTCTTAATTTTGGATCGAATGCTGCCAGAACTAAAAACCAGAGGTCACAAGGTGTGGTACTTTTGATTGGGTTTTTGGCTATATAATTATTTTTTGTTAGTAAGTATAGATACTAAGGTATATTTAAATTTCAGGTGCTGCTTTTTTCACAAATGACAAGAATGTTGGACATTTTGATGGATTACTGTCACTTTAGAAATTTCAACTTTAGTAGGCTTGATGGATCCATGTCATATTCAGAGAGAGAAAAAAATGTAAGACTGCTTATGTCATACATACTTAATTCTTTGTAACTTCTTTCTTGATTTCTGAAGTACTGGTCAATAGACCTAGGGACTTCCTGGTGGTGCAGTGGTTAAGACTGTGCTTCTACTGCAGAGGGCACAAGGTTGGGTCTTTGGCTGAGCAACTGGGATCCCACATGCCCTGTGGCACAACCAAAAAATAAAAATAAAAAGACTTACATCTTAGGACCTCTGGCTTATTGCCACAACCTGGGCGATAGGCATGATTATTTCGTTTCATGGGAGATGAATCTGATAGTTTTATCTCTTTTCCACCAAATTGGTCTTTTCAACTTTATGGCTTCTGCTGCTACTGCTAAGTCGCTTCAGGGGCTGTCAGTATTTATTTATCCCACATCAGAAGTCCTGTAGATGCTTGAGAACTATACCCAGCTTGAAGAATGCTGGCTTATTATATCCCATGGCACACCACTGCCTTCCCCCTCCTTTGCTGATAAACAGATGGTGATAAGGTAGCTACTTAATAGTTTTATCCACATTCCAGGAAGGAACAGTTTCTTTCTTAATTCCTTATGTTTACATCCCTTTTGCTTTTAGATACACAGCTTCAACACAGATCCAGATGTGTTTATCTTTTTAGTGAGTACCCGAGCTGGTGGCCTGGGCATTAATTTGACTGCAGCAGATACTGTTATCATTTATGATAGTGATTGGGTAAGTTGGAAATGTAGCAGTAGATTGTATTTCCATTCTAATCTTTCATTGTATATTTTGCAATTTCATTTACCTGTTTTGAAAACATATCCACTATAAGATGAGAATCATTGCTTTGTGAAGTGTTCTGTGTGTAAAGACTTAAACGTATTTTATTACTGAAGTAACGCTTAGAAGCCTAAGTTGAGTTAAGGCACTGTTTAAAAGATTCTGGTTGGATCATCCTATTGACTCTACCCACATAGTATGAGTTTAACTAATTTTAACCTTAAACTGTTAAATGTTTTTCTTTTTAACTTTTAAGAACCCCCAGTCTGATCTTCAGGCCCAGGATAGATGTCATAGAATTGGTCAGACAAGGCCAGTTGTTGTATATCGTCTTGTTACAGCAAATACTATTGATCAGAAAATTGTGGAAAGAGCAGCTGCTAAAAGAAAACTGGAAAAGTTGATCATCCACAAAAGTAAATAATATTTTGTAGTACTTTTTTGCTTCAGTTGTCTATTGTGTGTTGTGAGTTTTGTTGTTGTTGTTAACTTTCTTTATAAAAGAAATCAGTGTAGGATTTAAATAGGCAGTGGGGAATTTGAAGCTATATGTACTTTTAAAGTATCTTAAAGTCTGAAGTCTGTCATGGCGCTTTGACATGATGTTATTGATTATTCTCTTTTTTCATAAAAAGTTTTATTGAAGTATAGTTGATTTCTAATATTATGTTTCAGGTATATAGCATAGTAATTCACAATTTTTATATATTTTACTCCACTTAAAGTTACTGAAAAATAGTGACTTTACTGCCCCTTCCCTTGTCCCCACTAACCACTGGTTCTCTATATCTGTGAGTCTGTTTTCTTGTTTGATTTTTTGGATTCCACATGTAAGTTTTAGCATACAGTATTTGTCTTTCTGTCCTTTTTCACTAATCATTATACCCTCTAGGTTCATCCATGCTTCAAATGGCAGAATTTCTTTTTTTTTTAATGATAACTGATACTCCATTTTGTACCCTTCCTTATCCATTCATCAGTTGAACACTTCAGTTACTTCCATACTTGGCTATCATAAATAATGTTCCTATGAACATTGGGATGCATGCATCTTTTCAAATTAGTATTTTTGTTTTCTTCAGATACATACCCAGGAATAGAATTGCTGGATCATATGGTATTGTGTTGGCCAAAGAGTTCATTCTGGTTTTTCTGTAACTATCTTACAGGATGGGATGGATTAAGAGATTAGGACTGACATATATACACTATTATGTATATAGGTAACTAATGAGAACTGACTGTCTAACTCTGGGAACTCTACTTAGTGCTATGTGGTGCCCTAAATGGGAAGGAAATCCAAAAAAGGGGGGATATATGTATACATACAGCTGATTGACCTTGCTGTACAGCAAAAACTAACACAACATTGTAAAGTAACTTTAATAATTGATAATTGAAATCGCTCAGTCATGTCTGACTCTTTGCGACCCCGGGGACTGTAGCCCACCAGGCTTCTCCATCCATGGGATTCTCCAGGCAAGAATACTGGAGTGGGTTACCATTTCCTTCTCCAGGGGATCTTCCCGACCCAGGGATTGAACCCGGGTCTCCCGCATTGGAGGCAGATGCTTTAACCTCTGAGTCTATACTCCAATTTAAAAAAAGAAGATTAAAGGTATATTGAAGTAGTGCTACAATAAAATTCCTTACTTTGCCGAGCCCCCACTATTTAAAAAATATTTGATTCCAGTATACCCTTTTCATAGTTTTAATAATAGAATATTAAAAACACAGCAATTTTTTATCTAGAAAAGATTCTGAGAAATAGGGAAAGTGGTGTGGGTGAGGCATTGGCATTTTATGTTCTGTTCCCTGAGAGTCCTTGGAAATAAAATTCTCTTTGGGCAAATGACTTACTTGGTGGCTGCCTTACAAAAAATTGAAAATCATCTTATGTACATTTTGAAGCATAGAGAAATCATAATAATGTTGAAAATCACTAACAATTTATGCTGCTTTTCTACTAACAAAAACTTTCTCCATTGTATTTGATTTTGAGAGAAATAATGGGTTAGGTTTTAGACATCTTTAATTTGACTTGATGGAGCATTCAGATTGTAGTTAGAATTTCTGTTGAAGGAAGAAGGTGCTTGATCCAAGTAAGATTTTGTGCAGATTAAAGTTTTTTCACCTATGCTGCTTTTAGGGATTTGAATGATGAAATAAATTGTATTTTGTTTATTGAATTTGGTTTAAATGGTGTGTGCTGTGTGCTTTAGTTGCTCAGTTTTGTCCGATTTTTTGTGACCCCATGAACTGTACAGGCTAGGTTCCTCTGTTCATGGGGATTCTCCAGGCAAGAATACTGGATGGGTTCCCACGCCCTCCTCCAGGGGACCTTCCCAACCAAGGGATCGAACCCAGGTCTCCCTCATTACAGGTGAATTCTTTACCAACTGAGCCACCAGGGAAGCCCAAGAATACTGGAGTGGGTAGCCTATCCCTTCTCGAGGGGAACTTCCCAACCCAGAAATCAAACCGGGGTCTCCTGCATTGCAGGTGGATTCTTTACCAGCTAAGCTACCAGGGGATTTTAAATTAGGTACAGTTTATAGTTTTATTTTCCCAAGTTTTAGTAATTTTAGAGATTAATTTCTGAGAACAAGGTGAAAATAATTTTTTAAATGCTGGCAATATTTTATTGAGGTGTAATACACATACAGTAAAATCCCAAGCTAAGTGTATGGCTTGATGCCTCCAACAAGTTATACTCAAATAATTGTCATCCATATCAAGGTAACATTTCTGTTTTCCAAGAAAGTTTCCCTTTCCAGTATTTCCCAGACTCTTGCTCCTTACTAGAAGGCAGTCACTATTCCAGTTTTTGTCACATGGGTTAGTTTTTCCTTTAACTTCACACTGGATTCATTTGTACATATTCTTCTTTTGCCTAAGCTACTTATATATGATGTATTTTGAGATTCATCTCTGTTGTTGTGTTAGAAGATTGTGATTTTTTTTTAACTGCAAAATAATTAATCCATTCTTTTGTTGATTGATGTTTGGTTTACAGATTTTGGTTCTTACGAATAAGGTCCTTTTATTACAACTATTAATGAACATACGTATTTATTTGTGCTTTGTCTTCGGGTGGGTATATGTTTACCTATAGAAAACTACCAGACTTTTCCCAAGTGGACATACCGTTTTACTCCCACCTGCAAAGTATGAGAACTGCAATTGCTTTTCTTTTTTTACCAACACTGGGTTTGTCTGTCCTTTTTATTTAATGTAGGGTATTCTGATTGGTTTGTGATGTGTTATATTTTGGTTTTAAAAGCAATTTTGAGTGTTTTTAATTTTTTGTAAATTTTTTCCAGATCATTTCAAAGGTGGTCAATCTGGATTAAATCAATCTAAGAACTTTTTAGACCCTAAGGAATTAATGGAATTATTAAAATCAAGAGATTATGAAAGGTGAGGTTGTTTTTACTTTAGAAAAATATAATTCATAGTTTTGGTTTATCCTATAGACCTGAATATTTTGTTTTCCTATAGGGAAGTAAAAGGATCAAGAGAGAAAGTCATTAGTGATAAAGATCTGGAGTTGCTGTTAGATCGAAGTGATCTTCTTGGTAAGTATCTCTTATGGTTTTACTTACTATTTCTATGGAAACTTTGAAACATATACGTAAGTAGAGAGAAGTACAATATACCCCTGTGTATAACGCATTCTGCCCTAATAGTTTACAACATTTAGCCAATTTTGTTTCATTGCCATTTTCTTCAATCAGAATGTTAAATTTATGCCATAGCCACTTTTAGGCATCTTTTATTGAGAAGAACATGTTTTTAAATATCGTCACTATGTCATTATTACACTTGAGAGAATTGGCCCTAAAACTTTAATAGCAGCTAATACCCAGTTCATATCCAAATTTTTCCACTTGTCCCAGTCTTTTTACAGTTTGAATCAGGATCCAAATTCCATTGTTCTTGCTATCTTTTTTCTTCTCTATCACTTTCCTCCTCACTTTTGTTATTCCATGCTGTCGATTTGTTGGAGAAACTGGGTTATTTCAGTGAAACGACCTGCATTCCAGAATTGACCAACTTCTTCCTATCATTGTTCTTTGACTTGTTCCTCAATCTACTTATTTTCTGTGAAGTGGCAAATAGCTGTGAAAATAACTCTACTGGCTTAATAAGATCCAAGTTCTGTATTTTAGGAATACCAGTGCTTTGTTCTCATTTTAAATCATGTAAAGAGATGCTTCATGTCTGGGTTTCTTATTTTTAGTTAGCTAAGATTAAGATTAATCAGCTGATTCAGACTGATTCTCATTTAGTGTTCTGTTCTTCTATTTAACCTGACTTTTTAGCATTTATTTATTATGGTTTAGAACCATTTTTTTGAGCATTACAAAATGCTGATTTTCTTATTCTGTCATTGCTTTATTAGCTGGAATTAGTCTATTATAACTTTCCCATATAAATTATTTGGTTACTCTGAGATACAATCTACATAAAGCAAGATAGGGCTTCCCTGGTAAGTCAGTTGGTAAAGAATCTGCCTGTAGTACAGGAGACCCGGGTTTGATCCCTGGGTCAGGAAGATCTCCTGGAGAAGGAAATGGCAACCCACTCTAGTAATCTTACCTGGAAAATCCTATGGGGGAGCCTGGCTGGCTGCAGTCCACAGGGCTGCAAGATAAATTGCTTCTTTTATGTATAAATTGTAAGAATAATGAGTCGATGCCTACAAATGGTGATCATAAGTTATTTTGAATACAAATAAATATTTAAAACTCATCCTTTCCTACTCATTCTGTACCATGGGTATCTATGTTTTTGATTATTTATGTATATTATATCTCCAGAGTGGAAATAAATAATGGTATCTTTTCCTAATTGTGTTTAGCAGTGTTACATTAGTAGCTTGCTATTGGTGATGGCAGGCATAGAAACAGGAAAAGGTAAACTACAGCCCTTTTTGGGGAATAGGGAGTCTGTTAAACACCAGCACACCACGGGGTATAGCGTCATGATATCTTCAACTTAGTTTCAAATAGCTCTTCTAAAATTTGTCATCTTACTGAATTGAGAGAATTCTTTATATATTCTGGACGCAAATCCTTTATCAGATACGTGCTTTGCACATATTTTTTCCCAGTCTGTAGTTTATCTTTGTACTTCCTTTGTGTCTCTTAAAGAGCAGAAGGAAAAATTTTGATGAAGTTACATTTATCTTTTGATTGTTATTACTCACAATTTTGGTGTTGTATCTAATCTTTGCCTAGTAAAGTTGTGATTTTTTTTTTTCCTTCTTTTTAACTAAAAAAAATTTTTTGGCCACACCACATGGCATGTGGGATCTGGTTTCCTGACCGGGGACTAAACCATACCCCTTGCACTGTTGTGTGGAGCCTTAATCACTGGACCACTAGGGAAGTCTGATGTTTTATAGTCTCATATTTGAGTTAATTTTTATGTAGGGTATAAGGTAAGGGTCTTAATTCATTTTTTTGCACGTTGTCCAAAAAAACTGTCTCTGCACAATTTATTGAAGATTATTCTTTCCCTTTTGAATTGCTTTGGCACCTTGGTTGGAAATCTGTTGATCATAAATGTGAAGGGTTTTTTCTATACTCTCAGTTCTCTCCTACTCCTATTCATCTGTTTGTTAATCCTGTGCCAGTACCACAGTCTTGATTTTTGTTTCATGGTGAGTTTTGAAATTGTGAAGAGTGAATCCTCCAGTTTTGTTCCTCTTTTTCAAGTTGGTTTTAGCTGTTCTGAGTTCTTTGCATGTTTATGTGAATTTTAATTTTCATATAGTACAGGAAAAATGAGATAAAGATAAACCATTATGGCCAAATCTTAAATATATTCTCAAATAAACAGCAGCAGCATAGACGGCATACAAGGACAGGGTAACATCTGAAACTATTAATTGACATTAACTGAATAAAAAAGAACTAGATTCTGAAAACCCACTTGACGTACCATCATAATCAACCTCATAATTCTTAAATATGATAAAGAAAATGTTCTTAATCTGAAAAAATGCATTCATTTAGTAAATTACTATGAAAATCAAGAACAGTTGAGTGTAACAGCTGTCACTCCCACTGTACATTATAAAACATAATGCAGTGTACAGGAAAGTCTTAACTAATGCTATAAGATAATAAAAATAGGAATAATTAGTTTCATTATACTGCTTTTGCAGGTGGTATAATTATCTCCATAGAAAATCTGAGGGAATCTAAAAGTTAGAATTCAAAAAGTTGGCTATAAATTAATAGTATATGTATTAGCAGTAATTATTTAGAAAATAGATGTTTACAACAGCTACTAAACTAACATACCTAGAATTAAATATAATAATTTCTTTAAGACCTTTATAGAGAAGCTATGAAACATCCAAGGACAATAAGAGAAGGACTGAATACATGACAGATTTAACTGTATTTATGGATACGATTAACTTGTATTCCTTACATTAATCTTCTAGTTAAAATCCATAATATTATGGCTTTTTTAAGAGCTTTGACAGGCTGTTTTTAAAATTAATATGGAATGGTAAAGGACCAAGAGCCAAGACAATTTTGAAGAACAACAGAATACTTGATATCAGGTACTAAGATTCAATTTAAAAATTATAATAATTAAGACTGTTGAATTAACATATAAGATAAATTTACTGCTGATGTGGCAAATCCAGAAAGTCATCCAAACTTCCATGGAAAAATCAATAAATGATAAATGTCATTTCAAACCAGAGAGGGGAAATTCCTGTTATTCCTTGCAGATACTGCAGGCTGGTTTCCAGAGCACTGAAATAAGCAGATCACACATTTAAAACAATTTTTTTCAGTGCTTATGAAGGTTATGTCTACACTATAAAGTAGTCTGTGTGAAATAACAGTGTCTAAAAAAAAATGCTAACCATTATCTGAGCCTTCAGCAAGTCATAATCTTTTTGGTGGAGGGTTTAAAACATTGTGAGAATTAACCAAAATTAAGACAGACATGAAGTGAGCAAAAAATGGTTCTGATACGCTTGCTCAACATAGGGTTGCAGCAAACCTTCAATTTGTAAAAAATGTAATATCTGCAAAGCACAGTATCAACAATGGTAAATCTCATCATATTCAAGAATAAATTCTAGATAAATTAAGTCATCAAAACTTTAAAAGCAAAACATTTAACTTAAAAAATAGGGAAATATCTGTAGGGTTTTAGGATAGGAAAAGAATTCTTAAATAGGATATAGAACTCTCAAACTAAATGAACAGATTAATAGATTTTATTAAAGGCTTCTGTAAAAACAATACCATAAACAGGTAAATGACAAACCACAAATATCTGCAGTACAAAGCAAACAGGAAATGATTACCATACATAAATAAATATCAAGAAAACTGAACAACTTAAGAGCAAACAATTACCAGGAATGAAAGAAACAACCACTGAACATAGAAAGATGCTTCAATCAAAAAATGGGCCAAAGAACTAAGTAGACATTTCTCCAAAGAAGACATACAGATGGCTAACAAACACATGAAAAGATGCTCAACATCACTCATTATCAGAGAAATTCAAATCAAAAGCACTGTGAGCTACCATTTCACGCCAGTCAGAATGGCTGCAATCCATAAGTCTACAAGGAATAAATGCTGGAGAGGGTGTGGAGAGAAGGGAACTCTCTTGCACTGTTGGTGGGAATGCAAACTAGTACAGCCACTATGGAGAACAGTGTGGAGATTCCTTAAAAAACTGGAAATAGAACTGCCTTATGATCCAGCAGTCCCACTGCTGGGCATACACACTGAGGAAACCAGAAGGGAAAGAGACACATGTACCCCAATGTTCATCGCAGCACTGTTTATAATAGCCAGGACATGGAAGCAACCTAGATGCCCATCAGCAGATGAATGGATAAGAAAGCAGTGGTACATATACACAGTGGAGTATTACTCAGCCATTAAAAAGAATACATTTGAATCAGTTCTAATGAGATGGATGAAACTGGAACCTATTATACAGAGTGAAGTAAGCCAGAAAGAAAAACAGCAATACAGTATACTAACGCATATATATGGAATTTAGAAAGATGGAAACAATAACCCTGTGTACGAGACAGCAAAAAGAGACACCAATGTATAGATCAGTCTTATGGACTCGGTGGGAGAGGGAGAGAGTGGGGAGATTTGGGAAAATAGCATTGAAACATGTATAATATCATGTATGAAATGAGTCGCCAGTCCACGTTCGATGCACGGTACTGGATGCTTGGGGCTGGTGCACTGGGACGACCCAGAGGGAGGGGAGGGGAGGGAGGAGGGTGGAGGGTTCAGGATGGGAAACGCGGGTATACCTGTGGCGGATTCATTTCGATATTTGGCAAAACGAATACAATATTGTAAAGTTTAAAAATAAAATAAAAAAAAAAAAAGATGCTTCAGTCTCCTTAGAAATCCGAGAATGCAGATTAAACCAGAAGTAATTTCATTTCAATAGCTATCATGTTGACAAAAATATAAAAGATTTCAAATTAGCTATGGGAGTATAAAGATACATTTTCATGGTATTTTGCATTCCTACTTTTAAACTAACCATAATTGGGCTTAAAAAAAAAATACATGTATATATATATCTCTCTCTCTCAGAATATAATTCACATTGGTGTTTATTGCTAGGTGTATCTTAAATTCAGCAGAAGTGATTTTGATGAGCAAACTGGTGTTTCAGTTTGTTCCCTGGAGGCCAGTTCTCGTTTTAATAAAAGGAGATTTCTTTTTAAGTTCTTACACTTTTTTTTTAATACCTGTTTATTTATTTTTCTCTTAGATCAAATGAATGCCTCAGGACCAGTTAAAGAGAAGATGGGGATTTTCAAGATACTAGAAAATTCTGAAGATTCTAGTTCTGAATGTTTGTTTTAAATTGGAGCTAAAAGAATGTCTTCAAAAAGTTCTTGTTCACATCTAGTGATCTGTATTGGTGTTAAAATCCACATTTTTCACTCTACTTTGATTATATCAGTTTACATAATATAACTGTACCATTGCATAATTTTTGAACCTTATTAAGAGCAAATACATATATTAAGAGTAAATTTAGGTTTTCAGTTAATTTTTCAGGTTCAGTAGTACTTTCGGGTACAGGATGATGTGTACTTAACCACTGCCAGATTTATACAGTCTTCCTGTGGAAGTTTAATGTTTTTCCCCCACCCTCCTTTTTAGCAGCACAGTTCATGGGTTTTTGGTACTTCAGTTATGGAGTAGACTTTGGATGGGGGAAAGACTGGGATGATTCTGTCCATTGTTTAAATAAGGAACGGTTTGAGTTTTAGGGTCTATTTCTATAAAATGGTTTGCCAAATAAATATTTGTTATAAGATCTCATCAGATTATTTTTTCAGATAAATAATGGCTCAGGTGAAATAACACCAAAAGTCTTGACTGCTATTTCGATTTATCAGTACTTTACACGTATGTCATATATATAAAGATTTCAACTGGACACTGGGTCAGTGCAGAGAAGGCTTTGGAAGAAATTACAGGTTCTTGACAGAAGAAATTGGTTCTAGAAATTGGACGTGGCAGGGTACCATGCAAAACAGGAACAGAAAAAGAGAGAAGAGACCCTGGAAATTATAGCAGGGAGGGGTTAAAATAAGACTTAGGAATATAAGTAACACAGGATCCGTAACAGAGGAGCATAGAGGCCAAGGTGGGAATCATTTAGTCCCTGTATGTATGCGAAACTGAGGACGAGAGATACTGAATGCTGCCTGAAGCACACATTTCTGTGAAGGTGGTTACTCTTAGTGCCATGTATATTCCAATGGAGATCAGATTCTCTTTGCTTTAGGGCAATGGAAGCTAGGTAGGACTCAGAAGAAAAACGATTTTGAGAGAATATTCAGCCAAAGTCTGTTCTAAAGAACAGACAACAGAGTGGATTTTCTTCAAAGTGGAAATGTTTACCAGTCTCTGACGAACTATCATCATACTCCATTCTCCAACATTCATCTCAAATGATTATTTCATTTGAGTTTATCTCTGTCCTCATATTTCTGCTACTTCCTCCCTCTGGTCTTGCTCCCTTATCCTCACAGAAAATAATCAGAAAAGAACTTCTAAATGTTGCCACCATTGCATCTGAAACCTACCAGCACCTGCGCCCATGTATCCTTTCCTGTATGGATGTAGTCTGTCTTAGCTAGAGCCAACAGAAATGCCCCATTTCTTGTTTTACAGCAAACTCCTTGAAAAGTCTACATTCACTGTTGACTTGTTTCACTTCCATTTTTTTTCCTGAATCCATTCTGTTCAGATTTTTTAAGTCTCCAGTGACCTCTGAGTCATTTTGAGTCTGACCTCAAAGATTTACTTGATCTTTCAGAAGCATGTCATATAGATGTTTAATTTCCACTAACCAGTTTCTGTAGTTCCCAAGTTTTTAGCAGACAAATTTGGTTCTTCCTACTTCTCTGGCTCTTTCTCAGTTTCCTTTGCTATTTATTTGACTCATTAGAATCTCCCAAGAGAACTTGGGACTCCCTTGATGGCTTGTTGCTTTAAATACCAACTATGTATTAAATGGGTTTCCCTGGTGGGCCTGCAATGTGGGAGACCTGGTTTCAATCCCTGGGTTGAGAATATCCCCTGGAGGAGGGCATGGCAACCCACTCCAGTATTCTTGCCTAGAGCATCACTATATAAGGAGCCTGGTGGACTACAGTCCATGAGGTCATAGAGTTGAACACGACTGAGTGACTAAGCACAGCACATGTGTTAACCAACTTTGTAGTGGTGACTCCGATTTATATCTCCAGCCAGAATCTTCTGAACTTGCTTCCAACTGCCTACTTCACATTTTTACTTGGTTGCCTGATAAACTCCCAATCTGAACTTCATGAACTTGTTATCCAGCCTCTTAAAAATATTGCCATTCATGTTGTTATTTTTCAGCTTCTGAAACCCTGTATTGTCTCTTGTGTTCTCTATTTTGAGATTTTAATGACTTTAATCATTTTACTGTTACTTTAGTTTCCAGATTTTAGTTTATGGGGCAAGGGGAACAGATGTATTCATTCCATGATATTGAAACATGTTCCCTGCTTCATCTGTAGGAAAAGGTATTCTCAAACCAGGACTTGTCTTCCATCATGTGGTCAAACTGCCATGAAAAATAGTTCATTAGCTTTATTTTCAGTGAGTCATTCTGTATTATGAGGCAGATGCTGAATGTATTGGGAGGTATAGTGAAAGTGGTACTTGAACATTTCCAGGCAAACACGTTTGATGGAAATTTTCAGTAGTGTCTTAGCAATTTGAGTTGTTTAGTCTTAGAACTTTGAAGTAATATATTATGAAAAGCCTGAAATGCAATAATATTTGTATTCAAAACATGAAATAAGTGCTTCTAGCTTTAAATTCTATACTCTTTCAAAACTTAGTTTTGGTTTTGAGCTTTTTAACTTAATGCTACTTAAGTTTTTATGATTCTATTTGCTGTATTAGTACATCTTCACAAATAACATACTATGTATTAATACTTTACCATCAATTGTGGTTATAAAAATCAAGCCCAAGGAATCCTACTTCTGAGTAAAGTTGAAGATATCTTTTTGGTGTTTATTTCTTTGGAATCACTGTTATCACTGGTTTATAACTGCTACATTCAGAGAAGAGGTAACTTAAAATCTAGGGAAACTTGTCTATTACATACATTTTACATCCCTAATTTAGATAATGGTTTTAATCCTAAACGGATTTGATTAAAAGATAAATTTTTAAAGTGAATTATAAAAACAAATTTTTACTTTTTCTCAGAATTTTATTTTTGACTTTAGAAGTGGCAAACCAAGTTTAAAATACCACACGTAATTAGTCCTGTGGTACACACCTGAGACATGAGTTTGACAACAATGCCAAGCAAATGACAGCCAGATGCAAGAGAAATGCTGGCTGTCTAGGTGTTACTTGGTACCAATATAATTTAAAAGTGTTAATGCTTATAGGTACCTGTACTTGATGGTATGGTAGTTGGTCATTGATATGATCTGGAATGTGCTTGTTAGACACTTTGTTTAGATCTTATTGAAATGAATACACATTACAAAACTCAAATAATTCCTGAGCTATGTCCACAGGTTACAGTGGGGAGATGCAGCCGTAGAGACCAAATAATTTGTCCATAATTTTTCCTGAGCTCCCTTTGAATCTATCTCCTTCAGTAAGGTCAATCTACAGATCTGCCCCCAAGACATATCTCTGGGTCTTTTTTTTTTTTTTTTTAAATCTCTTCCTGTGAGATCAGTCCTGGGTGTTCATTGGAAGGACTAATGCTAAAGCTGAAACTCCAGTACTTTGGCCATCTCATGCGAAGAGCTGACTTATTGGAAAAGACCCTGATGCTGGGAGGGATTGGGGGCAGGAGGAGAAGGGGACGACAGAGGATGAGATGGCTGGATGGCATCACTGACTCGATGGACGTGAGTCTGAGTGAACTCCGGGAGTTGGTGATGGACAGGGAGGCCTGGCATGCTGCGATTCATGGGGTTGCAAAGAGTCGGACACGACTGAGTGACTGAACTGAACTGTGTCAGCTATTTTAGATTCTTCTGTCATTGCAATGTTTGCTTAAAAATCACCATCTGAAGGTCTTTGGGGGTGGGGGGGGATCATGTCAGCTGTTACTCTTCTCTGCAGTATTTCAGGATGTTTACAAAATAACTCATGTATGCCTGCTTCTTTGTTTTCAGTACTCAGCATCCACACCTACACAATTAACATGCTCAGATGAAGATTTCATTTCTTAGTTCTAAAGTTACTTAAATATAAAATAGTTATTACAGAGGCATACCAAGTTTCATTTTTACTTTTTATTGCGATATAATATCTCAATAAAGAAATCTTGTGCTCAGTTTGGTGTTTCCACTGTGTAGGTACCATCCAGATTAAGATGGGGTGTTTCTTTTCAGAAGGCTGTCTGGCCTCCCCTACCCCAAGGTAACCACTCTTCTAATTTTCATCACCATAGACTAGTTCTTCACAGCAAAATCTATGACAGCTATGCAAATTAATCAGGTTTGGGAAATGTTAACATTTCTCAGTACCCATGAAAACCTTTGGTGAGAAGAGCAATTACACAGGTTTCTTGTCTTTCTTTCTTACTCTGTAACTATTTGCTACTGCATTTTTGAGTAAGGATTTTAGTTGCTGCTGTCACTACCAATACTAAGTATTTCTCTGGATATCTGAAAGATATGAGATGAATATCATCTTAATTTTCATTAAAATGAGATTGCTGACATGACTACCTGTACTGGGGAACCAGGCACAGACTCATTTGGGAGTGTGGGGTCCAGGAGTCTTTTTCACTTTACCCTGTTTATCTCATCACCAAGGTTCTATGTGCTATGTTCCTAGTTTTTTTTCCCTCCATCTTCCAACGAATTATCTTTATACGGTACTAGGGTGCATGATGAGAGATACTAGAATATGGTACTATTTGGTACATGACAGGTTTAATCTTATGGGACAGAATGGAAGCTCAAGTTCTGAGTGGACCTGAAGACAGGTACCAGCAGTGACAGAGGGAATCAAAATTAACAGTTAATCGACTTGTTACTGTTTGGACTTGCTCAGTCACATTCCTCACTCAGATGTGTGAGTGGTTGGCTCCTTGGCATTCAGCTGTCAGGCTTACATTTCACTTAAGAATGTTCATAATCGCCCTTGTTTTTCAGCCCCCGAAGAGCCACACTCTTGCCAATCTTAAGCCTCTCATCATCTCAAGATTGGTTACTTAATCTGTTTTCTTGATTGTGTAAGAGAGTGTATTGGAAACATGCAGCAGGAATAAAGTTAGAAGAATCCACCAAACACACTGAATAAAGAAAGACATTTGTATTAATGAAAAACCTCTTATTGAATTGGCTTATTTAGTGCTAAACAGAATAGAGGGCTTCCCTGGAAGCTCGGCTGGTAAAGAATCTGCCTGCAATGCGGGAAGACCTGGGTTCAATCTCTGGGTTAGGAAGATTCCCTGGAGGAGGGCATGGCAGCCCACTCCAGTATTCTTGCCTGGAGAATCCCCATGGACAAGGAGCCTGGTGGGCTATATAGTCCATGGGGGTTGCAAAGAGTTGGACATGACTGAAGACTAAGTACAGTAACACACCAAACAGATAAGAAAAACTACTCAGATTCATTAATATCAAAGGCAAAGAGACTCTTCCAAAACCAGATCACCCACAAAGATACAAAGATCAGGTAGACAGCAGATGTGTTATTTTAACAGTAAGACTAAAAATTTCAATGTGCTGAAGAAAAAAAATCCCAACCGAGAATCACGTCTATTTAAATACGAGGGAACAGTGGTGAAGATCCTTCAAGTTATACAAGTTTTGCTATGCAAAAAGATACAAGGTGACTGACCTAACCCTGTACAACAGCCTAATGGAGAATCCACATTTCTGACATGGCTCTTTTTTTTTTTGATCATGCTGGGTAGCATCTGGGATCTTGGTTCCCAGACCAGGAATGGAACCCATGCCCACTGCAGTATAAGCATGGAATCTTATCCACTGGACCACCAGGAGAGTCCCTGACATGGCTCTTTAGTACCTCACTGAAGTGAAGTGAAAATCGCTCAGTCGTGTCTGACTCTTTGTGACCCCATGGACTATACAGTCCATGATTCTCCAAACCAGAATACTGGAGTGGGTAGGCTTTCCCTTCTCCAGAGGATCTTCCCAACCCAGGGATTGAACACAGATCTCCCGCAATGCAGGCAGATTCTTTACCAGCTGAGCCACAAGGGAAGCTATACCTCACTGAGGATCACCCTAGTTCAGTAGTTCAAAATGTAGGCCATTAAAAAAAATTATTGAGGTACAGTTGATTTATCAAAAACGTGACAACCCAATCAAAAAAGTGGGCAGAAGATCTAAATAGACCATTTCTCCAAAGAAGACATATAGATGGCCAAAAGGCACATGAAAAAATACTAAACATCATCAATTAAAGAAATGCAAATCAAAACTGCAATGAGATATCACCTTCAGTCAGAATCATCAAATGTCTACAAATAATAAATGCCGAAGAGAGTGTGGATATAAAGGAACCCTCCTACAGACTGTTGGTGGGAATGTCAATTGGTACAGAATAGAGGATAGTAGGGAGGTTCCCCAAAACATTAAAAATAGAGCTACCCTATGATCCTGCCATCCCACTCCTGGGCACATCTCCAGAAAAAAACTATAACTTGAAAAAATACATGCACTCTCTGTTCAGGACTATTTACTATAGCCAAGTCCTAAATGTCCATCAACAGATGAATGGATAAAGAAAATGTTATGGGCAAAGGATACTGTGTACATAATGCATTTCATGCAGTGTCTGTTAGTTAATGTTCGATAAATGACAGGTTCCATTATCACCATCAGTACTACATTTTATTTTTATTAACAACAATTTCAGTAATGATACCAAACTTCAGTTCAGTTCAGTCACTCAGTCACGTCCGATTCTTTGCAACCCCATGAACCGCAGCATGCTAGGCCTCCCTGTCCATCACCAGCTCCCGGAGTCCACCCAAACTCATGTCCATTGAGTTGATGATGCCAACCATCTCATCTTCTGTCGTCCCCTACTCCTCCTGCCCTCAATCTTTCTCAGCATCAGGGGCTTTTCCAATGACATGGTGCTTAAGTGGAAGAATCAAAATCCAAACCATAGTCAGAATTTTTCAGTTGTACTAGAAAAGAAATGTAAAAAAGCAAAATGTCTGTCTGGGGAGGCCTTACAAATAGCTGTGAGAAGAAGAGAAGGGAAAAGCAAAGGAGAAAAGGAAAGATATAAACATCTGAATGCAGAGTTCCAAAGAATAGCAAGAAGAGATAAGAAAGCCTTCTTCAGCGATCAATGTGAAGAAATAGAGGAAAACAACAGAATGGGAAAGACTAGGGATCTCTTCAAGAAAATCAGAGATACCAAAAGAACATTTCATGCAAAGATGAGCTCGATAAAGACAGAAATGGTATGGACCTAACAGAAGCAGAAGATATTAAGAAGAGGTGGCAAGAATACACAGAAGAACTGTACAAAAAAGATCTTTACGACCCAGATAATCACGATGGTGTGATCACTGACCTAGAGCCAGACATCCTGGAATGTGAAGTCAAGTGGGCCTTAGAAAGCATCACTATGAACAAAGCTAGTGGAGGTGATGGAATTCCAGTTGAGCTATTCCAAATCCTGAAAGATGATGCTGTGAAAGTGCTACACTCAATATGCCAGCAAATTTGGAAAACTCAGCAGTGGCCACAGGACTGGAAAAGGTCCGTTTTCCTTCCAATCCCAAAGAAAGGCAATGCCAAAGAATGCTCAAACTACCACACAATTGCACTCATCTCACATGCTAGTAAAGTAATGCTCAAAATTCTCCAAGCCAGGCTTCAGCAACATGTGAACCGTGAACTTCCTGATGTTCAAGCTTGTTTTAGAAAAGGCAGAGGAACCAGAGATCAAATTGCCAACATCCGCTGGATCATGGAAAAAGCAAGAGAGTTCCAAAAAAACACCTATTTCTGCTTTATTGACTATGCCAAAGCCTTTGACTGTGTGGATCACAGTAAACTGTGGGAAATTCTGAAAGAGATGGGAATACCAGACCACCTGATCTGCCTCTTGAGAAAGCTACATGCAGGTCAGGAAGCAACAGTTAGAACTGGACATGGAACAACAGACTGGTTCCAAATAGCAAAAGGAATTCATCAAGGCTGTATATTGTCACCCTGTTTATTTAACTTATATGCAGAGTACATCATGAGAAACGCTGGACTGGAAGAAACACAAGCTGGAATCAAGATTGCTGGGAGAAATATCAATAACCTCAGATATGCAGATGACACCACCGTTGTGGCAGAAAGTGAAGAGGAACCCAAAAGCCTCTTGATGAAAGTGAAAGTGGAGAGTGAAAAAGTTGGCTTAAAGCTCAGCATTCAGAAAACGAAGATCATGGCATCCGGTCCCACCACTTTATGGGAAACAGATGGGGAAACAGTGGAAACAGTGTCAGACTTTATTTTGGGGGGCTCCAAAATCACTGCAGATGGTGACTGCAGCCACGAAATTAAAAGACGCTTACTCCTTGGAAGGAAAGTTATGACCAACCTAGACAGCATATTCAAAAGCAGAGACATTACTTTGCCAACAAAGGTTCGTCTAGTCAAGGCTATGGTTTTTCCTGTGGTCATGTATGGATGTGAGAGTTGGACTGTGAAGAAGGCTGAGCGCCGAAGAATTGATGCTTTTGAACTGTGGTGTTGGAGAAGACTCTTGAGAGTCCCTTGGACTGCAAGGAGATCCAACCAGTCCATTCTGAAGGAGATCAGCCCTGGGATTTCTTTGGAAGGAATGATGCTAAAGCTGAAACTCCAGTACTTTGGCCACCTCATGCGAAGAGTTGACTCATTGGAAAAGACTCTGATGCTGGGAGGGATTGGGGGCAGGAGGAGAATGGGACGACAGAGGATGAGATGGCTGGATGGCATCACTGACTCGATGGACGTTGAGTCTGAGTGAACTCCGGGAGTTGGTGATGGACAGGGAGGCCTGGCGTGCTGGGATTCATGGGGTCGCAAAGAATTGGACAAGACTGAGCGACTGATCTTATCTGATCTGATTTCGTCTTGCAAAATACTAAAACAAAATCTCCATTCCTTGGAGACACTGATTGTTTCTCTGAAGGAGAAAATGATTCTCCTTCTGCCCAAGTTACACTCCTTTCATTTCTACTATGATTATGTAGCTGCAATTCTGAAGCATCTTCTGCATTTCTGAACTGCAGAACCCACAGAAAATTTTTAGGAGAGGAATTCTCTTAGTCCACAATGAGTAGATCTTGTTAAAGGCTTTTGACAATTGATATGGAAATTTGGAGGCAGGGGCGATAAAACAGTCTCTTGGGTTTAGTATATCAGAAAATAACAGATTTGAAATGAGAAGACCTGGATTTCAGTCACTGCTCTGTCCAAGTACACTCTGGATAAGGGTGTAAGTCTTATCTGCAAGTCTTTTGGGTATCTCTGCAAGTCATTTTCTTGCAATGACTTCTCTGCAACTCATTTTCTCTACAGTCTTTTGGGTTTAGTATATCAGAAAATAACAGATTTGAAATGAGAAGACCCAGATTTCAGTCACTGCTCTGTCCAAGTACACCCTGGATAAGGCAACCTGTCTAAATCTATTTAGGAGAGGAAACATTTTCTCTGCAAGTCTGTATAGGACACTGACCATGTAAAAGGCCAAAAGGAAAGCCTTGATAAATTACAAAGGATCAGTTGCATAAAGACTGTTTTCTGGCCATAATGAAATAAAATTAGAAGCAAATAACAAAAGATTTAATGAAATAAAAAAAAAAACATGCTTAGCTAGTATGCAAATTATTAAAAATGAATAAATGTAACATAATTTTAAAAGCATACTATGTCAAAATATGTATGTATTGCAGAGTTCAACCTTAATTTTGAGGGAAATTTATTGTGATAGAAATAGATGGGGAAAAAGTGGAAACCGTGACAGATTTTATTTTCTTTGGCCCCATAATCACTGTGGATAGTGACTGAAGCCATGAAATTGAGACACTTGCTCCTTGGAAGAAAAGCTATGACAGACCTAGACAGCACATTAAAAAGCAGAGACATCACTTTCCTGACAAAGGTCCACACAGTCAAAACTCTGGTTTTTCCAGTAGTCGTGTACAGATGTGAGAGTTGGACCATAAAGAAGACTGAGCACTGAAGAATTGATGCTTTCAAATTGTGATGCTGGATAAGACTCTTGAGAGTCCCTTGGACAGCAAAGAGATCAAAGCAGTCTATCATAAAGGAAGTCAACCCTAAATATTCATTGAAAGGATGGATGCTGAAGCTCCAGTACTTTGGCCACCTGATGTGAAGAGCCAACTCATTGGAAAAGACTGTGCTAGGAAAGATTGAGAGCAGGAGAAGACGGCAACAGAGGATGCGATGGTTGAAGGACATCATTGTCTCAATGGACACGAGTTTAAGCAAACTCCAAGAAATAGTGAAGGACAGAGAAGCCTGGCACGCTGCAGTCCACAGGGGCACAAAGCATGGGACGTGACTTAGCGACCGAACAACAGCAACAACAACAGTGTGTGTTTGCTGGAGACCTCCTGTTTCAGAGGGACCTTGTTTTCTAAACACAAATGAGACTTGGAAATTTCAGTCCACCTTTTACAGGCCACTAGCCTCCCCTCTAACCTTTGCATTTGCATCTTTGGGGTTTGTCAAGCTTCCAATCTGTCATGCCCATCTTAGCAACTCCTGAAAGCCTTCCTGGTTTCTTCTTTCCCCTTGTAAGGTCTCTCTGTGTGGGCCAAGCTTGATCTTCAGTCCGAACCCCAAATTAGCAAATGTTCCCAGTCTGAATCACTTTGCTATATTGCAGAAATTAAAACAGCAGTGGCCAATTCTGTTCAATTAACCTCCAAAGGACTTCTCTGGAGTTAAAATTCATGTAGTTCTCATTACCCGCTGTTTGCTGGTGTCTTAAAAAAAACAAACAAAAAACAATCGACAGGTTCTTTATCTGGCTTTTTCTAGTTATTGCAGCAGGAACACTGGGCTGCTGCAACTTATTATATCTTGCTCAAAAGGAGAAATCCCATCAATTTTTAATTTCTCAATGCAGAGTATCTTTTCAGTATAACAAATCTTAGCTCTTGGATATGCTGAATCCTTTCTATTCTTTCTAGTGAATCACGGAAGCCAGGGGAGTCTTCCCAAAACACGTGGTACAAAAACATAGCCTTTCAAATGAAAAGATGCAAATTATTCAGTTCAGTTCAGTTCAGTCGCTCAGTCGTGTCCCACTCTTTGCGACCCCATGAATCGCAGCACACCAGGCCTCCCTGTCCATCACCAACTCCCGGAGTTCACTCAAACTCACGTCCATCGAGTCAGTGATGCCATCCAGCCATCTCATCCTCTGTCATCCCCTTCTCCTCCTGCCCACAATCCCTCCCAGCATCAGAGTCTTTTCCAATAAATCAACTCTTCACAGGAGGTGGCCAAAGTACTGGAGTTTCAGCTTTCGTGTCATTCCTTCCAAAGAACACCCAGGACCAATCTCCTTTAGAATGGACTGGTTGGATCTCCTTGTAGTCCAAGGGACTCTCAAGAGTCTTCTCCAACACCACAGTTTAAAAGCATCAATTCTTTGACACTCAGCTTTCTTCACAGTCCAACTCTCACATCCACACATGACCACTGGAAAAACCATAGCCTTGACTAGACGGATCTTTGTTGGCAAAGTAATGTATCTGCTTTTGAATATGCTATCTAGGTTGGTCATAACTTTCCTTTCAAGGAGTAAGTGTCTTTTAATTTCATGGCTACAATCACCATCTGCAGTGATTTTGGAGCCCCCCAAAATAAAGTCTGACACTGATCAACAAAAGAGTCTGAAATGCAGTACTTGGATACAATCTCAAAAATGACAGAATGATCTCTGTTCGTTTCCAAGGCAAACCATTTAATATCACAGTAATCCAAGTCTATGCTCCAACCAGTAACACTGAAGAAGCTGAAGTTGAATGGTTCTATGAAGACCTCCAAGACCTTTTAGAACTAACACCCAAAAGAGATGTCCTTTTCATTACAGGGGACTGGAATGCAAAAGTAGGAAGTCAAGAAACACCTGGAGTAACAGGCAAATTTGGCCTTGGAATACGGAATGAAGCAGGGCAAAGACTAATACAGTTTTGCCAGGAGAACACACTGATCATAACAAACACCCTCTTCCAACAACACAAGAGAAGACTCTATACATGGACATCACCAGATGGTCAACACCGAAATCAGATTGATTATATTTTTTTGCAGCCAAAGATGGAGAAGCTCTATACAGTCAGCAAAAACAAGACCAGGAACTGATTGTGGCTCAGATCATGAACTCCTTATTGCCAAATTCAGACTTAAATTGAAGAAAGTAGGGAAAACCACTAGACCATTCAGGTATGACCTAAATCAAATCCCTTATGATTATACAGTGGAAGTGAGAAATAGATTTAAGGGACTAGATCTGATAGATAGAGTGCCTGATGAACTGTGGACTGAGGTTAGTGACATTGTCCAGGAGACAGGGATCAAGACCATTCCCATGGAAAAGAAATGTAAAGAAGAAAAATGGCTGTCTGGGGAGGCCTTACAAATAGCGGTGAAAAGAAGAGAAGCGAAAAACAAAAGAGAAAAGGAAGGATATAAACATATGAATGCAGAGTTCTAAAGAATAGCAAGAAGAGATAAGAAAGCCTTCCTTAGCAATCAATGCAAAGAAATCGAGGAAAACAACAGAATGGGAAAGACTAGAGATCTCTTCAAGAAAATTAAAGATACCAAGGGAACATTTCATGCAAAGATGGGCTCGATAAAGGACAGAAATGCCAATTATTGGAGAAATGCAAATCAAAAGTACAATGAGGTACCACCTCACACCAATTAGAATGACCATCATCAAAAATTCTACAAATAACTAATGCTGGAGAGGATATGGAGAAAAGGGAACCCTCTTAAACTACTGGTAGGAATGTAAGTTGGGGCAGCCACTTTGGAAAACAGTATGGAGGTTCCTCAGAAAACTAAAAATAGAATTACCATATGATCCAGTAACCCTGGACATCATATACCCAGATAAAACTCTCCTCCCCACAAAAGATATATACACCTCTGCATTCATAGCAGCACTATTCACAATAGCCAAGACATGGAAACAACCTAAAAGCCCATCAATAGATGAATGGATAAAGAAGATATGGTGCATACATACAATGGACTACTGCTGCTGCTGGCTAAGGCGCTTCAGTCGTGTCCGACTCTGTGTGACCCCATAGACGGCAGCCCACCAGGCTCCACTGTCCCTGGGATTCTCCAGGCAAGAACACTGGAGTGGGTTGCCATTTGCTTCTCCAATGCATGAAAGTGAAAAGTGAAAGTGAAGTCGCTCAGTCGAGTCTGACTCTATGCGACCCCATAGACTGCAGCCCACCAGGTTCCTCTGTTCATGGGATTTTCCAGGCAAGAGTACTGGAGTGGGTTGCCGTTGCCTTCTCTGCAATGGACTACTACTCAGCCATAAAAAGAACAAAATAATGCCATTTGTAGCAACATGGATGGACCTATGATAATTACTTAATTTCACTTGATTATCATATTAAGTGAAATAAATCAGAAAGAGAAACAAATATCATGTAATATCACTTATATGTAGAATCTAAAATATGACACAGGGAATTTGCTGGCAGTCCAATGGTGAGAACTCTGCACTCCCATGCAGGGGACATGGGTTCAATCCCTGGTTGGGGAACAAAGACCCTGCAAACCATGTGGTGCAGCTGGAAATAAAAAGACAAATGAATCTATCTATGAAACAGACTCAAGGACACAGGGGACAGACTTGTGGTTGCCAAGGAGGAAGGGATTGGAAGAGGGACAGACTGGGAGGTTGGGGTTGGCAGATGTAAGTGAATATACATGGAATGGATAAAGCAGCAGAGTCCTAGTGTATAGCACAGAGAACTATATTCGGTATCCTATGATTAAACCATAATGGAAAAGTATATAAAAAGAACAGTATGTATATATGTGTATATATATATATATATATATATGTACACACACACACACACATATATAACTGAATCACTTTGCTGTATTTCAGAAATTAACACCGTAAATCAACTATATGTCAATAAAAAATTTAAAAATAGCTGTACACACTGCTATATTTAAATAAATAACCAACAAGGAAAAGAAAACATAGCCTTCACCCCTTGTATGATGTAGATCTGTGGCCCTGATTTCTCCCAGGTGACCTTTTTCTCCCTGCCCAAGGCCCTGGGCTGACAGTGAACTTCTTCACTTCTCTACATTAGTGAATGGAGCTCTTTTAATCCTTTATTAATAGAATGAAGCAGTCCTGTAGACACCTAGGTTTTATGTAGTTGTTTCAAAACTTAATGCCCCATTTTGAGGCTGTAATTCTGTCCTGTCCTTGGGCTTATGGGCCAATTCTATATTCCACTCTTTATCTTTTGGATTCTGGAACCTGCATATTTGTCTATCTTTCCTTCGAGTTTGTATAAAAGTATTTTTGTAATATTTTATGCAGCATGTATATGTGTTTATATTACAGTTGATGGATAGGTATTCACATCAGCTCTGTCTACCATATTTCTTTGGGTTTATCTTGACATTCTTATTTTCTGATTGTTGAAATTGGTTGTCAGTCACTTAGTCATGTCCAACTCTTTGCAACCCCATGGACTATACCTGCCAGGCTCCTCTGTTCATGGAATTCTCCAGGCAAGAATACTGGAGTGGGTTGCCATTCCTGTCTCCAAGGGATCTTCCCAACCAGGGATTGAACCTGGTCTCCTACAATGCAGGCAGATTCTTTACCATCTGAGCTACCAGGGAAGCCCTGAAGTTGGTTAGTGAGTTTATTTCTTTTCTTGCTTATAATCCAGTGATTACATGCAAAAATAAACAATTTATATACTGATAAATATTGGGCATTTATTGTGATTCATTTGCAAATAGTTGGGATTTTAGTTTTAGAATCTTTTCACACATATAATTATTTAGAACGTGTTTTAAGATACTTTGAACAGTACTGTCAACTGGTGGGTGGATTTAAAAATTTTTTTGGTTAGACTTAAAAAAATGAATTCTGACTTCATTGCATTGTGATCAGTGGATGTTGCCTGAATAACAGATTTGCTTTTCGTGGTCGATTAGCATATTCTTTGTGGCCTACTAAGTGGTTAATTTTTGAGAGGTCTACTCTCAGCTTTGTCCTGGAGCTGATGTGAGGTCGACTACATCGTAAATGCTTTCAAGTTTGGCTTCGCTGCTCCATCCTTTAATGAGGAGGTTGACTGTGCCCTATAAATTCTGCCTAACTAACCCCATTCTACTTGCATCACACCTAATTTCCCATCAGCCAAAGAAAACCACTGGGGAAGCCCAGTATCATGGTGGGCGGGGGCAGGGGGGTGCGGGGGCGGGCACTGTAGGGTTACATGCAAAGGAGTGGGAACAGAAACAGCTGAGGCATTTAAGAAAATTACCACTGAGAATTATTTCTTACTGTCAAATGTAAGACCAGTTGGAGATGGTTGAAATTGTTTTTGGAAGCCTTGTGATATGTAGTTGGCTCTGCCCAGTCTTCAAAGCTTAGTTCAAATATCAACTTTTCCATTAATTTTTCTTGATTCTCACAACAGGGTATTTTTATCCCTTTCAGATTTCTACAGATCCTTCTACCTTCTTTAGGACACTCATTATTCAGTCTCTGACAACTCTCTGAGAATATGCATTTTATTCTTGACTAGAGAATAATGTCCTGATGGCCTTTTTTTTTTTTTTCCCTGAAAAATTTCCTTAATTCCTAGTTCAGACCTTGGTATATGCAGTAATTGTCCAATAAATATTTACTGAATAAACAGAAGAATGAACAAATGGAAGGAAGTTTAAGTAAACCTTCAGAGAGGGTTTTTGGACCTAAGAAAATCCCTTAAATCCTGTAAGACATTCTTGTATGTTCTATTTATTATTATTTTTTATTCTTACAAAGAAAATGCTCGATTTCCAGTAATATTAATTTAAAATAGATCTTATTTGAAATGTTTCCTTAAAGAGAAACAGACGCAAGTCACACTCAGACTTCTCAGTGACAATTTATTTCTCCTAAAGAGGTATAATTGTGCGGTAGTTTGAGCATTTTTTGGCATTGCCTTTCTTTGGGATTGGAAGGAAAACGGACCTTTTCCAGTCCTGTGGCCACTGCTGAGTTTTCCAAATTTGCTGGCATATTGAGTGTAGCACTTTCACAGCATCATCTTTCAGGATTTGAAATAGCTCAACTGGAATTCCATCACCTCCATTAGCTTTGTTTGTAGTGATGCTTTCTAAGGCCCACTTGACTTCACATTCCAGGATGTCTGGCTCTAGGTCAGTGATCATACCATCGTGATTATCTGGGTTGTGAAGATCTTTTTTGTACAGTTCTTCTGTGTATTCTTGCCACCTCTTCTTAATATCTTCTGCTTCTGTTAGGTCCATACCATTTCTGTCCTTTATCGAGCCCATCTTTGCATGAAATGTTCCTTTGGTATCGCTGATTTTCTTGAAGAGATCCCTAGTCTTTCCCATTCTGTTGTTTTCCTCTGTTTCTTTGCGTTGATCTCTGAAGAAGGCTTTCTTATCTCTTCTTACTATTCTTTGGAACTCTGCATTCAGATGTTTATATCTTTCCTTTTCTCTTTTGCTTTTTGCTTCTCTTCTTTTCACCAGCTATTTGTAAGGCCTCCCCAGACAGCCATGTTGCTTTTTTGCATTTCTTTTCCATGGGGATGGTCTTGATCCCTGTCTCCTGTACAATGTCATGAACCTCATTCCATAGTTCATCAGGCACTTTATCTATCAGATCTAGGCCCTTAAATCTATTTCTCACTTCCACTGTATAATCATAAGGGATTTGATTTAGGTCATACCTGAATGGTCTAGTGGTTTTCCCTACTTTCTTCAATTTAAGTCTGAATTTGGCAATAAGGAGTTCATGGTCTGAGCCACAGTCAGCTCCTGGTCTTTTTTTGCTGACTGTATAGAGCTTCTCCATCTTTGGCTGCAAAGAATATAATCAATCTGATTTCGGCGTTGACCATCTGGTGATGTCCATGTATAGAGTCTTCTCTTGTGTTGTTGGAAGAGGGTGTTTGTTATGACCAGTGCATTTTCTTGGCAAAACTCTATTAGTCTTTGCCATGCTTCATTCCGTATTCCAAGGCCAAATTTGCCTGTTACTCCAGGTGTTTCTTGACTTCCTACTTTTGCATTCCAGTCCCCTATAATGAAAAGGACATCTCTTTTGGGTGTTAGTTCTAAAAGGTCTTGGAGGTCTTCATAGAACCATTCAACTTCAGCTTCTTCAGCGTTACTGGTTGGGGCATAGACTTGGATTACTGTGATATTGAATGGTTTGCCTTGAAAATGAACAGAGATCATTCTGTCGTTTTTGAGATTGCATCCAAGTGCTGCATTTCGGACTCTTTTGTTGACCATGATGGCCACTCCATTTCTTCTGAGGGATTCCTGCCCACAGTAGTAGATATAATGGTCTTCTGAGTTAAATTCACCCATTCTAGTCCATTTCAGTTCGCTGATTCCTAGAATGTCGACATTCACTCTTGCCATCTCTTGTTTGACCACTTCCAATTTGCCTTGATTCATGGACCTGACATTCCAGGTTCCTATGCAATATTGCTCTTTACAGCATCGGACCTTGCTTCTATCACCAGTCACATCCACAGCTGGGTATTCTTTTTGCTTTGGCTCCATCCCTTCATTCTTTCTGGAGTTATTTCTCCACTGATCTCCAGCAGCATATTGGGCACCTACTGACCTGGGGAGTTTCTCTTTCAGTATCCTATCATTTTGCCTTTTCATACTGTTCATGGGGTTCTCAAGGCAAGAATACTGAAGTGGTTTGCATTCCGTTCTCCAGTGGACCACATTCTGTCAGATCTCTCCACCATGACCCGCCCGTCTTGGGTTGCCCCACAGGCATGGCTTAGTTTCATTGAGTTAGACAAGGCTGTGGTCCTAGTGTGATTAGATTGACTAGTTTTCTGTGAGTACGGTTTCAGTGTGTTTGCCCTCTGATGCCCTCTTGCAACACCTACCATCTCACTTGGGTTTCTCTTACCTTGGGCGTCGGGGTATCTCTTCACGGCTGCTCCCGCAAAGTGCAGCCATTGCTCCTTACCTTGGACGAGGGGTATCTCCTCACCGCTGCCCTTCCTGACCTTCAACGTGGGATAGCTCCTCTAGGCCCTCCTGTGCCGGCACAGCCACGGCTCCTTGGACATGGAGTTGGCCCTCCTGGCCACCGCCCCTGGCCTCGGGCGAGGGGTTGCTCCTCCCTGCTGCCGCCCCCCGCCTCGGGTGTGGGGGCGTAGGGCATCTCCTCCCGGCCGCCGCCCCTGACTTCGGACGCGGGGTAACTCCTCTCGTCGCCGCCCCTGACCTCGGACGCTGGGTATCTCCCCTCGGCCGCCACCCCCCAACCCCCGGCCTCGGATGCGGGGTAGCTCCTCTCAGCCGTTCCTGCACCGTTGCAGTCTGGTACTCTCAGCTGCTGCCCCTGACCTCGGAAGTGGGGTAACTCCTCTTGGCCACCGCCCTTCGGGCATGGGGTCCTCCCGGCTTCTGCCCCTGACCGTGGACATGGGGTGGCTCCACTCGGCCGGGCGCTTTAGCGTGCCCGTCGCAGCCGCCTGCGCTTTAGCGCGCCCGCACACACTAGTAAAGTCATGCTCAAAATTCTCCAAGCAATTCTTCAGCAATATGTGAACCGTGAACTTCCTGATGTTCAAGTTGGTTTTAGAAAATGCAGAGGAACCAGAGATGAAATTGCCAACATCTGCTGGATCATGGAAAAAGCAAGAGAGTTCCAGAAAAACACCTATTTCTGCTTTATTGACTATGCCAAAGCCTTTGACTGTGTGGGTCACAATAAACTGTGGAAAATTCTGAAAGGGATGGGAATACCAGACCACCTGACTTGCCTCTTGAGAAATTTGTATGCAGGTCAGGAAGCAACAGTTAGAACTGGACATGGAACAACAGACTGGTTCCAAATAGGAAAAGGAGTTTGTCAAGGCTGTATATTGTCACCCTGTTTATTTAACTTATATGCAGAGTACATCATGAGAAACGCTGGACTGGAAGAAACACAAGCTGGAATCAAGATTGCCAGGAGAAATATCAGTAACCTCAGATATGCAGATGACACCACCCTTATGGCAGAAAGTGAAGAGGAACTAAAAAGCCTCTTGATGAAACTGAAAGAGTTTAGCTCAACATTCAGAAAACGAAGATCATGGCATCTGGTCCCACCACTTTATGGGAAATAGATGGGGAAACAGTGGAAACAGTGTCAGACTTTATTTTTCTGGGCTCCAAAATCACTACAGATGGTGACTGCAGCCATGAAATTAGAAGACGCTTACTCCTTGGAAGGAAAGTTATGACCAACCTAGATAGCATATTGAAAAGCAGAGACATTACTTTGCCAACAAAGGTCCGTCTAGTCAAGGCTATGGTTTTTCCAGTGGTCATGTATGGATGTGAGAGTTGGACTGTGAAGAAGGCTGAGCGCCGAAGAATTGATGCTTTTGAACTGTGGTGTTGGAGAAGACTCTTGAGAGTCCCTTGGACTACAAGGAGATCCAACCAGTCCATTCTGAAGGAGATCAGCCCTGGGATTTCTTTGGAAGGAATGCTGCAAAAGCTGAAACTCCAGTACTTTGGCCACCTCATGCGAAGAGTTGACTCATTGGAAAAGACTCTGATGCTGGGAGGGTTTGGGGGCAAGAGGAGAAGGGGACGACAGAGGATAAGATGGCTGGATGGCATCACTGACTCGATGGACGTGAGTCTGAGTGAACTCCTGGAGTTGGTGATGGATAGGGAGGCCTGGTGTGCTGCGATTCATGGGGTCGCAAAGAGTTGGACACGACTGAGCGACTGATCTGATCTAAAGAGGTATAATATCATATTGTATTTAAACGTATATGATATTTGAATTATGAAACTAATCTCACAGTAAACTAGGTAGATTTCTGAAAATGAAGGGTTTTCAATTGTCTGTAAAGCTAATCTTAAAATCTTTTAAAGTTTATTGTTTGCAAAAAGTCAATTTCATCATTCAAAAATGTCTACTTCTATGAAGTTCTAGAAGAGCTAAAACTAATAGAGAGAGCTAGAAACCAGAGCAGTGGTTTCTTCCAAGGATAGGCATTACCTGGAAAGGAGGTGAGGGAAAATTTCAGGGGAATGGAATTATCCGGTGTCTTGATAGTGTATGGTTGCTCAGGCGCCGGTGTTTATCAAAACTGACTACACTCAGCTCTACATCAGAAGGGCCCCAGGGGCCCCAGATGAGCAAGATAGTAAAGGGACCCTTTTCGAAAGGATAGGCATTTCAAGAACCTGAAAATCAACCTTTTCTTAGACCCACTCTGATTTATGCCAGCCATATCTTTATACGTGCCCTTTCAACACATAGCTGGGCTTTCTGCTTTGCATTATGACTACAATATTTAATCTTGATAAAGATGATATCTGATGACAAATAATAAAATATTTAAGACTGGTAAGTACATGTGCAGAAACTCTTGAGTCTTTAAAAACTCAAACCATTCTTTCCAAATAACTTTTCTCTTGCTTCTTTCTAAACTAATACATGCTCTGTGTTGACAGTGTCAAAATATCAGATCCTTTTAAAAAAGAAAGAAAAGAAAAATCACTTATAATTTCACCACCCGGTTAAAAATTGGGGGAGACAATTCATTTCCACGTTTTTCTTTGTGAACATATACATGTTTGCATGTTTTCTTTAAAATGAAAGTTCTCTGTATGTTTTTTTCAACATGACTTTTATACATACTGAACATTTTGCAGCCAAGACGGTTCCCGACTGAGCGACTGAGTAGGAAAAGGAGTGAAGCCAGACTGAGGACTGCTGGGAAGGGACAAGAGACACAGGACTTTAGGCATCTCTCCATCACTGTGCCTCCCCTTGTCACGTCTGCCTCTGCAGAGGGATCTGTGCCTCCCGGGATGGGTACCTATGGTTCTGATTGTCAGAGGAGGAAAAAGCGGACTTTCTTTCATGGAATCCTGGCTGCACTGACCGCAGGAAGCAAAACGGAGCACATGCGTAGCGGGGATCTACTTGCCCACAGTGAGTTTGTAACCACCTCTGAAATACGTATACCCTTTGTGAGGGAGATATGAGTCACATGCTGTTATGGTCATCCGAAGGGTGATGTTTGTTTGTTTTAATCAGCCAACTGCTATCCTACTTCAGAAAAATTTTTTGCCACAAGCCAGCTTGTAGACCAAAAAAAAAAAAAGTGCTATAGTGACATCTAATGATAATGCTGGGCTTCCCTGGTGGCTCAGATGGTAAAGCATCCACCTGCAATGCAATAATAATCCTAGCTACTATGTGTCTATAGTGCTGCTGTGTACCATGCACTGTTTCAAGAACTTTACCTACACGAAACCTTTCAGTATAAATTGTTCAAGGCCATCTGTTAGGAATAACTCCCTGCCAATCCAGTATACCTTTTTTCCTTTAAAAATGAAAGCTTATCCCCAAAAAATAAATAAATAAAATAAAATAAAATAAATGAAAGCTTATCAAATAACAGCAGAACTATTCTCTAACAGCTGCTTTTATTCTTATGTATTTTAGGGAAAGATAATATAGGTTAGTGCCATCTTCTGCCAGATGTCTACGGTTATCAACTACTTCCTGGATTTTTTCCTACTTTGTTCTCTGTAAATCTGTCTTTAGCTCTTCTTGCTTTAAAATAGATTGCCCATAGAGGGAGAAGGAGAGGGTGGGAGGAATTGGGAGAAGAGCACTGACATATATACACTACCACTGTTAAAACAGATAGCTAGCCGTAGCTGCTGTACAGCACAGGGAGCTAAGTTCAGTGCCCTGTGATGACCTAAAGGGGTGGGGTTGGGGGAGGGAGGTTGAAAGGGAGGGAGGCTTTAGAGGGAGGGGATACACGTATACATGGCAATTCATATTGTTGTACAGCAGAAATTAACACAACACTATAAAGCAATTATTTTGCAATAAAAAATAAAAATAAACTGCCTTGAAACTTGCATAACCTGTTAACTCTGTGTTCAGACCTCCAGCTCAGGTGACTCTGGACCCACTGTCCCCTCCCAGTCTATAACCCTGCCTGGGATTACTGTGCCTGGAAGGATCTCATTCGGCCTAGGCTGGGCTTGGACAAGACTTCCCTGATGGACAAGGGCCCCTGAATAGCCCCGCTGGTCAGTGTGGCTTCTAAAGTTTCCCTCAGCCCTTTGGTTTTTCACTTGACAATGAAGGGGAAATTTTTTTCTTAGTGACTCCCTTCTCTCCAAAGAATATAAACATTCCGCCACAGACTTAGTGTTATCATGTTTCAATTGACAAGGAACTTCAATTAAGAATCAGCTAACTCAAGGATTTCCTGTTATTGATAGTAGTGCTGAGTTAATACAAACTTGCTTTTTATTTTATAACCATCTTATTTCCTAAACAAACTCTTTTCTGCAAGTAAAGAAATAGAAAGAGAACCCCTCAAAATGCAAGCTGGAGGACAATCTCAGAATTTAACCCTGAAATTTGTATTAATATTAAAAATGGTTATACACTGCAGTATACAAAAAGACCACAAGGTGGCACGATTTCCCAGATTAAAACTGACCTTCCCGGTTCTAAATACTTAAGTTTTTCTACTTTACTGGGTAAAGTAGATTTCAATTTTATTTATTTTATTTTGCCGGTTGAAAAATGGAAAGAGCAACAATTCAGTAACCCCTGTATCTGTAACAGCAATGGAAATTTCCTAGTTATTTCATCATATTTTAAAGCAAAATCTACTCTTTTTCTTTTTATAAAATAACAATTTCAGAGAATTTGGAAAACATAGAAGCACAATATTTATGCCTCAGGACAATTTGTATGTAAAACCTAGTAAATTGCTTTTTCCGGTAAGAGTAATTTATATTTGTAAATATTTCCCAAGAATATTATTGAGTACATAATAAATTATTTTACAGTATACATGGATCATTATTATTCTAAAGAAATTGTTTCTTATTGGATAAATGTTGGATATATAAGGATGTTTCCTGTATAGGTGTTTGTAAATCTCTGATTTGCTTCTTAGGATACATTTCTATAAGTCTAAAAGTGTGAACATTTTCTAGACTTTTGATAAATATTGTCTAGGAATGATTTGCTTGTTTTTACCCATTTACCTGGTCTTTTCCAATGGTGCAGTGTTAAAGAATCCACCTACCAATGCAAAAGATGCCAGACATGTGGGTTTGATCTTTAGGTTGGGAAGATCCCCTAGAGAAGGAAATGGCAATCCACTCCAGTATTCTTGCCTGGAAAATCCCATGGACAGAGAGGAGGCTGGTGGGTTACAGTCCTTAGTCCTTAGGGCTGCAAAAGAGTCAGACAGGACTTAATTAAACAGCAATCCATTATCTAGCACCGTGTGTGTGTGTGTGTGTGTGTGTGTGTCTGTGTGCATGCACACGCGCATGTGCGTGTGTTAATTTACTCAATTAATTTTGTTAAATCTGCAGAGGAAAGCAATTTTCCCAAAGATGAGGGCAGAAGCCAGACTCAACAAAAAAAAAGGCAGCCTACTAAGCGGGAGAAAATATCTGCAAATTATATATCTGGTAAGTGGTTAATATTCAGTTCAGTTCAGTTCAGTCGCTCAGTCATGTCCGACTCTTTGTGACCCCATGAATCCCAGCACGCCAGGCCTCCCTGTCCATCACCAACTCCTGGAGTTCACTCAAACTCATGTCCATCGAGTTGGTGATGCCATCCAGCCATCTCATCCTCTGTTGTCCCCTTCTCCTCCTGCCCTCAATCCCTCCCAGCATCAGAGTTTTTTCCAATGAATCAACTCTTCATATGAGGTGGCCAAAGTACTGGAGTTTCAGCTTCAGCATCTTTCCTTCTAACGAACACCCAGGACCGATCTCCTTTAGAATGGACTGGTTGGATCTCCTTGCAGTCCAAGGGACTCTCAAGAGTCTTCTCCAACACCACACTTCGAAAACATCAATTCTTCGGCACTCAGCTTTCTTCACAGTCCAACTCTCACATCCATACATGACCACTGGAAAAACCAAAGCCTTGACTAGATGGACCTTTGTTGGCAAAGTAATGTCTCTGCTTTTGAATATGCTGTCTAGGTTGGTCATAACTTTCCTTCCAAGGAGTAAGCATCTTTTAATTTCATGGCTGCAGTCACCATCTGCAGTGATTTTGGAGCCCCCCAAAATAAAGTCTGACACTGTTTCCACTGTTTCCCCATCTATTTCCCATGAAGTGATGGGACCAGATGCCATGATCTTCGTTTTCTGAATGTTGAGCTTTAAGTCAACTTTTTCACTCTCCTCTTTCATTTTCATCAAGAGGCTTTTTAATTCCTCTTCACTTTCTGCCATAAGGGTGGTGTCATCTGCATATCTGAGGTTATTGATATTTCTCCTGGCAATCTTGATTCCAGCATGTGCTTCTTCCAGTCCAGCGTTTCTCATGATGTACTCTGCATATAAGTTAAATAAACAGGGTGACAATATACAGCCTTGACGAACTCCTTTTCCTATTTGGAACCAGTCTGTTGTTCCATGTCCAGTTCTAACTGTTGCTTCCTGACCTGCATACAGTTTTCTCAAGAGGCAAGTCAGGTGGTCTGGTATTCCCATCTCTTTCAGAATTTTCCACAGTTTCTTGTGATCCACACAGTCAAAGGCTTTGGCATAGTCAATAAAGCAGAAATAGATGTTTTTCTGGAACTTTCTTGCTTTTTCGATGATCCAGCAGATGTTGGCAATTTGATCTCTGGTTCCTCTGCCTTTTCTAGTGGTTAATATTAAAAATATACAAATATTAATTTATATTATATAAATATTATATATATTAATATTTAATTTAATATACAAATAGCAAATATATATGTTGCTATCATACAACTTGATAGCAAAAACCCAAACAGTGCAATTAAAAGTGGGCAGAGGATCTGAAGAAACATTTTGCCGAAGAAGACATACAGATGACCAACAGACACATGGAAAGATGTTCTATATCACTAATCATCAGGGAACTACAGATCAAAACCGTGAGGTATCACTTCACACGCCTGTTAGAATGGCTACGATCAGAAAGTCAACAGCAACAGGCACTGATGAGGACGTGGAGAGAAGGGAACCCTGGTGCATCCCTGGTGGGGATGTAAATTGGTGCAGCCATTAAGGAAAACAGTTTGGAGGCTCCTCAAAAATTTAAAAACAGAACTACCTCACAATCCAGCAATTATACTTCTGGGTATTTATCTTCAGAAAATGAATTCACTAACTTGCAAAAATAGATGCATGACTATGTTTGCTGCAGCATAAATTATAATGGCCAAGATACAGGAAAAACCTGAGTGTCCATTGAAGGATGATTGGATAAAGAAAATGTAGTCTATGCATGCAATGGATTACTATTTGGCCATAATAAAGATTGAAATCTTGGCATTAGCAGCAACATGGGTGAAACTTGAGGGTATGATGCTAAGCGAAATAAGTCAGAGAAAGACAAATTCTATATAATGTCATTTACAAGTGGAATTAAAAAATAACCCAACAACCCCCACAAAACTAAGATCCTAGATATAGAGAACAGACTGGTGGTTATCAGAGGTGGGGGTTTAGAGAGAGCAAAATGTGAGGAGTCAAATGGTATAAACTTCAAGTTAAAAAAGAAATATCATGGAGATGTAGTTATTGTACAGCACGTTGACTATACTCAGTAGTACTGAGAGTAAGTCTTAAAAGTTTTCATCATGAGGAAGGAAATTCTGTAACTATGTATAAAGATGGATGTCAGCTAGACTTATTGTGGTGAGCATTCTGCAATATATACAAATATCAAGTTGTTATATTGTACACAGGAAACTAATATGTTGTATGTCAATTATGCTTAAAAATATAGAAACATAATTTCTTTTTTTTACTGAGGTAAAAGTTAGCAACAGGGAATTGTACATATATTAAAACTGTACAATGTGCTGAGTTTTGATCAGTGCTAACACCTATGTATTAGCCATCTGATCAAAATACAGAACATTATCATTACCCCGTAAGTCCCATTATGTCCGATCCAGTCAATCAAGGTCCATAATTGTCCTAAGAAAATACTTTTCTGATTTCTGTAACTACAATTTTTCCCTTCCCTGCAATTTGTATACATGAAATAACATAATCTTCCAGTTTCACAGCAGCAGTTCCCATAATTTCTGCTATGGAGAAGAATGATACCTGAGCTCTGCCTGCCCTGCATCAGGCTCTTACTCACCAGGAGGCAGTGTTCTTCTGCCCTGATTTATCTCAGGGTCAGGTACCAGGTGACCAGGGGCAATGTCCCTATGCCCTGATTATCTCAGGGTCAGGTACCAGGTGACCAGGGGCATTATACCTATACCCTGGAGCCTGCTGAAACTATTCAAACAGTTAATCTTAAACTTCCTAATCCTACCTATTCTGCCTCACACATTTCTTCCCACGAAAACCAGAATAAAGGCTTCTGCCCATGCTTTGCCTTGTTTCAGCTATGAGCAACAATTTCTTCCTTCACGAAGAAAGGAAGCCTGTCTGTGTGTATTACCACACCTGATTAAAACAAATCCCAGATGTATTTTAACATAAGTAGTTTTTACAAAAAAATTCAGATTTTCTACATATAAATTCATCCCTTTGGTGAACATGGAAATTTTTATCTCTTCATTTTCAGTATTCTTGTCTGTTTTCTCTATTTTTTTCCCCTTCCATATCTCACTCACTAAGACCACTACTTAATGTTGAATAGAAGCAATGAGAGCTTGCTTTGTTGTTCATAGAGTGGTGAAACGTTTTCATGTTTCACCCACAGAGATAGTGCTAACTCAGACTCTATTGAGGTACTTTATCAACAGAGGAACTTTCCCTCTATTCCAGTTTTTCCTCAGGGTTTTTCCATAATGAATGGGAAATTATTTTCTTCCAAATTTCCCCACACCTATTGAGATGAATTTTTTGTTTTGTCTTTTTTATTTAGTTAACAAAAGTGAACTTAAATTTTGTATTTTTTAAGGTGAACTTGCATTCCTGTTGATAAACGCCACTTGGTCATTATGCTTGTTGCTGAATCAATATATTTTAAGACATGACAGTGACTGGTGTGTGATTATGTTTCTGAGTGATGTCTGCTGGCTTTGGTGCCAGGATAATGATAGGTTTCCATAAGACATCAGGAAATTTTCTTCCTTCAACTTGATAGAATTCATGAAGAAGCCATCTGAACTCAAAACTAACTTCATGGGGTTAGTTTTGATTATCAAACCAATTTCTCTGACCAACGTGACTTTTTTGATTTTTCTGTTGGGTCCCGTGTCATTTGTGTGAAGTTTGATACTCCGGGCATACTGGGGCCTGTCCTCAGATGAAGAGTTTCATCTTCTCAACACTCCCTTCTAGGATCTCTTTGACCTGGGTGTCTCTCTAAATGCATTCTGAAATTGTTTTCTTATGAAAAAACTGCCCAGCCTGAATCATTGTTATCCACATGAAGGTGAGATAGATTAGCTGGTCCACCTTTGCAAAAGAGAGCAGTTCTCCCATCGCATCACTGAAAGGACATAAAAGGGCCCCTCTTGCTCAACAGCACCGCCGCTGTTCCCATTACTCATGGGAACAAGTTTGGGCAGCAGGCTGATCCCTAGTCAAAGGCTCTGCTCATGTCGGAAGCTGCCCAGCATCACGTAGGCAGTTTCCAGTGTTGGACTCAGGTACCGATGGGAGCTTGAGACTCGGTGGGGGTCGGATAGTGTGCGATTCTCCAGCCCCACGACCTGGCCGACACCAAGGATCTGTGACACAGCTCCCCTGAAGACACCGACAGCCGCTCTGCCCTGAGTGTCTGCAGATCTGGACCAGATGAGGATCAGTACAGCCTGCTCTGTTGTTTGTAGGGCGGGACTAGCCTGAGCATGAGACTCAAGGCACTCTGCCTAAACACTTGGGCCTGCGGTTGTGCTCTCTGCTTCCACACCCTTCCACATGCCAGCCCTGGGGATACAGCTGAGCCTGTGTCAGCCCCACTGCTGGGCAGAGCTGCCTCCACACCTTGTCCACCAACACCAAGGCCCCCTAGACCAGCTTTGGGGCAATATCCCACTGAGGACATCAGGACATTGTTGTGAGAGAGTGTGTGTGTGTGTGGGTGTGAGACTGTGTGTGTGCGCGTGTGTGTCAGAGAGAGTATATGTGTGTGTGTGTGTGCACATGCAGTAAGTCGCTTTAGTTGTGTTTGACTCTGTGCGACCCTATAGACTGTAGCCTGCCAAGCTCCTCTATCCATGGGATTCTCTAGGCTGGAATACTGGAGTGGGTTGCCATGCGCTCCTCCAGGGGATCTTCCCAACCCAGGGATCAAACCCATGCCTCTTGTCTCCTGCATGAGCAGGCAGGTTCTTTACCACTAGTGTCATCTAGAAAGCTGTAAGCAAAGTCTAAAGACACTGTTTTGAAGAGGGAGTTATACTGGGATAAGTCCATCTTTCCCCTGAAGAGCCTGAGGGTCCCAGTGGCCACCAAGACTCACCAGGATTAGGGCAAAGGCCAGGAGTGATCACCTGAGGCTACCTCCCTCTTCACTGAACATCTATAATCAGTGCAGCATCTTCCAGAGTGCCACACAGCCAGAGGGCACTGGACACAGATGGGTCCTGCCCTGTTGGACTCCCACTCCACAGGGAGCCCTGTTGCCCTCCCTACCTGATCACCACACACTAGCCATTTAAAGATTCAACAGTAATCCACTGAGACCACAAAGTAATTTTTAGCTCTTTCTTGTAACACTGGTGGATAGAAACATTAACAGAGAAGAGCATTATTTTAAAATTTCAAATGTCTTTGTGGATTAAACTGTAGTGTTTAAACAAAGAAATATCTACTGCTTGTTGTCTCTAGATGTATGAAGTAATGTAATGTATAATGCAATAATATTTTATATTGAATCAATCCTGAAACATTAATATCAAGATGAAAGAAAGCAAAACCACTTGCCAAAAATGAGTTATGTATTTTAAAAATAAATACACACATAGTTCCACAATAGTTTGAGGAAGATAGGAAACTCAGCGACATAGACGTCTTACTGGTACATTAGGATTTTTACGACAAGTGTCGTGATGGAAGCCACAGGTAAAACACTTCAAATTTCAGAATGGAGTTGTCCAGGGAAAAACGCCAGGACTCGATGGACAAAAAGGTGGACAAAGCCCCCTTGACGGGGTTCGATTCACAGGGATATATGCAGGCTTCCTGGACTGGACATGAACATCCTCTTGCCAGGAGCTCCCTGCTAGACTCCCAGGAAACATGGGTTGGAAACGGAGCTGCAGGGAGAGCTCAGCCTGGTACATGGCGAGGCGGGGGTCTGAGGAGAAGGAGGCAGCACCCTTGCACGGGGGTTGGGGAGCAAGTAGTCCTTTCCAAATCTCCTTAGGGCTCAACAGATGTCTGAGGAACCACTTCTAGAAGTTCATGTTTCACCACAGGGATTTTCTTTGTCTCAGGTCTTTAATCTCTTCTCTGTAGATGATGACGTTTCATTCAGTTCCCTCTCAAACTATCATGAGGTTTTGGTTCCACAGACAGAGTTCTGTGTGAAGAAGAAATGGTTCCTGACAGCTTTTTTTTTTTTTTTTTTTGAGACCTTTGTTTTCTGTAGGTCTTAAAAAAAAATTATTTATTTTTGGCTGTGCTGGGTCTTTGTTGCTGAACGGGCTTTTCTTTAGTTGTGGCGAGCAGGGGCCACTCTCTAGTCGCAGTGCTCAGGCTTCTCGTTGTAGGGGCTTTTCTTGTTGTGGAGCACAGGCTCTAGGGCATGCGGCCTCAGTAATTGTTGCTCCCGGGCTCTAGAGAACAGGCTCAATTGCGGTGCACAGGCTTAGTTGCTCCTCTGCACGTGGGATCTTCCTGGATCAGGGATCAAACTAGTGTCTCCTGCATTGGCAGGTGGATTCTTTACCACTGAGCCACCAGGGAAGCCCTTCTGTAGGCCCTTAGCTCACGATTCTCACCCTTTACCAGGTCATCTCCTTCAAAACTTCCCACTCATTGCCACTAAGGACCATCTTCTACAGCAGGTCAGTCTGAGATGCTCTTCTTGTTTCTGTTGACAAGACTCAGTCACTTCATTTCCTCCCTCCTTTGGATGTTGATCAGCCCATTTGATTGAGAGTATTTCAGTCTGGACAGCTTCGTGATGATCTGTCAGGTGGGCATTTTCTTTTCTTTTTCGGCTGTGTGGGTGTAGGATGAATTATTCCTGCTATTTTGAATGTCTGAATATACATGTGACTTTGGAGCATCCTGCTGTGTCAACCTGGATTCTTCCAGGTGGGCAACATCCTCTCCATCCTCTGACTCCAGGTTATTACCTACGTCCACTTCCTCCAGGGAAGTGGTCAGGGCTTTGATCCTGAGTCAGCATCCTGCAGGGACATGCCTGGACTCTACACTCAGGCCCAAGAGCTCACAGTGGTGACCCTGACCCAGTCGCCAACAGTACTTTTAATTGTGGTTTAGCCTCTTCCACTTCGTATGATGTTATTTGTTCCATCTCCCAGAGGCTGGATCTTTTGTTGTTGTTGCAGGAACAGAATCAACCATTCTCGGTCTGAAAATTGAGGATTTCCCCCCTATCCCTGTATTTTACTACAATGCATATGATGTTCCTTATCGTAGAGTTAAAGGTATCCAGGTTCCAAGGTATTTCTGCATTTGCATCCTCTTCCCTCACAGAAGGAAACATCAAATATTTTGCTACAACCGCTCATACTGAAGGGCTACTGGCAGATTCCTTGTCTCTGTAGAGAAAGTCATTCTTCAACTACCTGGAAAATTCTGCCTAAAATGAAGTGAGCTGTGAACACCTGAACTGTCATAATGCACTCCACCATCTCCCAGTGACATCCAGGGACAGTGAGACTGTGTGTCTCACTGTCCATGGGTTCTGCCAGAAAACTGTTTAGCATTTGCTACAATTGCTACAGTTACACCCCCTTGCCAGGATGTGGTTCCTCCATACTGGCTCCTGAAGCAGAGACCCCTACAGCTGCTCCCATGGCCTGCTGGACCACTGCACACTGTGGGGATAACTGAGCTGGTTTCTGTCCAGTGTCACTCCTGAGACGGGTAACTGGCTTGAACCATGCCTGCAGAGGGCTGATGAGCAGCATCACAGCAATAAAAAAAATGCACACGCCTTCCACCCCACCTCTGGTGTTTCCTTTCCTTGACTTAAACTGTTCCCTCTGCAGCCCCAGCAGGTCCATCCAACCCTCGGGGCGTACTGTACTCTCAGCCTGGGAAGATCCTCCTCCCATTGCCAGTGTGGGGTCACACCCTTCCTTTAACAATTGTGTTCACTTGCCCCTGTGTTCAGTGCCCAGGGCAGGGCCTGACCAGGATGAAGAGCCCAGAGCTCTGGGCATGTTTGTGAGAGAAATACATGAATAAGCATTTGAATGAATGGAGGGAGGAGAAAGTTATGCTATGCCAACTCTGGAGATTCACACATCATGTTCTGCTGACTCCTCAGGCAGTTAAAACTGGTCGACATAGAATGGAGAGTGATGTAATTAAAAATCTCGAACAAATGCTAATGACAGATGACCATATAACACAGGGGCATCTGAGGTGGCACTAGTGGTAAAGTATCCACCTGCCAAAGCAGAAGATGCAAGGGTTTGATCAAGGGTCGGGAAGATCCTCTGGAGTGAGAAATGACACCACACTCCAGTATTCTTGCCTGGAGAATCCCATGCACGGAGGAGTCTGGTGGGCTACCGTCCATGGGGCTGCAAAGAGTCAGACATGACTAAAGACATATAACATTAATAAAAATTCACCATGTTGGACTATAAAAGATCCTCAACTTGAAAAAAGTTAAAGAGCATAATGAAGATCATTTCCTGTAATTCCACTTCAGGATAATTAAAAACAAAGTGTAAAGCAGAGAAAACAACTGCTTGGAAATTTCAGAACTCTCCTAAATAATATTTTTGAATCTTTAAAATAAACAATATTGCATACTACTTTAAAAACACTAACAACAGATACACTAACGATATGTAGAATAGAGATTATTCAGTGAAGAAAATTCAAGGGCTCCCCTGGTGGTTAAGAATTTGCCTTCCAATGCAGGGGGCACAGGTTCCATTTGTGGTTGGGGAACTAAGATTCCACAGGCTGCCAGGAAACTAAGCCTGCGCACCACAAGTAGAGAAGCCAGCCTGCCACAAGGAGGACCCAGCACAGCCAACTAACTAAAGGGCTTCCCTGGTGGCTCAGATGGTAAAGAATCTGCCTGCAATGCAGGAGACCTGAGCACCACAAGCAGAGAAGCTAACCTGCCACAACAAAGACCCAGCATAACCAAAATAAAAGCAAAACAGAATAAACAAAAAAAAAGAAAAGCCATGCCATTTATTACTTAAAACTTAGTACAAGCATGTCGCAAGGAAACAAACAATAATGTAGCTTAAAAAAGTTAGAAACTGAAAAGGAAATACAAAGAAAACACAGCAGTAAAGAAGTTTTAGCATAATGGGTTTTAGCTCTGAAAATCAGAACACTTGATACAAAAATATAAGAGCTGCTTGCTGCTGCTGCTGCTGCTAAGTCGATTCAGTCATGTCCGACTCTGTGTGACCTCATAGACGCAGCCCACCAGGCTCCCCCATCCCTGGGATTCTCCAGGCAAGAACACTGGAGTGGGTTGCCATTTCCTTCTCCAATGCATGAAAGTGAAAAGTGAAATGGAAGTCGCTCAGTAGTGTCCGACTCTTAGCGACTCCATGGACTGCAACCTACCAGGCTCCTCCGTCCATGGGATTTTCCAGGCAAGAGTGTTGGAGTGGGGTGCCACAGAGTGACTATTGTCCTTTTCTCTGAGGATGCCCAATGAACTCCATGGACTCTTGTCGAAGCTTCCCTCAAAAACAGCTTAAAATCCTATTGGAAAGTACAGGCTCCTATACTAGTGGACATAACAAAAGAAACAGACTCACAGATAGAACAGACGAGTGGTTACCAGTGAGGAGAGGGAAGGGAGGGAGCGGTAATACGAGGGTGTGGGGTTAAGAGGCACAAACTACGATGTATCAAATAAGCTACAAGGACGTGTTGTACAACCCAGGGGATATAGCCAATTTTTATAACTATAAATGAAGTATAGCCTTGAAAAGCTGCACATCACTATATAGTACATCAACTATACTTCAATAAAAAAACAAATATGATGATCTTATGAATGTCTTTGTACAACCATTACTGTTAGTGATGTAGTAATGCACAGGATTCCAGTCACATGTAGCTTCACGACCACTAAATGTTATTTGAGATGGTTCTGGGCTATGAGCTGTTCAATGAAGTCTTTGTCTTCCATCTTCCACTGAATCCACACCTTTTGTTCTATCTAAAGTCTCCCTTTCTTGCGGTGTGTACTTCATTCCATCACGTCTGACAATGACAGAATGAAGAAAGCAACCAAAGCCCCTGTACCTGGAGGTGACTGAGAGGTGGGGGAGGTCAAGTTTTCTCAAGGCTTGACCCCTCAGTTTTCTGAGACTGCCTTTCCTTAGTACCTGAGCAAGTTTCACCTTGGTAGTGATGGAGAGGGACAAATTCCTATCTTTTATGTCTTCTCTTGAGACACCATGATCCTTTGATCTTTGCATCAAATGAGGAGCATCTATTTAGTGTGAGCTTGTTATTCTGTGAACACCCACTGGGGTATGCATTCAGAGAAACTAATGTTTATGGGCTTTGGTGTTTCATTTTCCTAAAATTGTTCTTGAGGCAGCTGTGGTATAAACCACGGTGTACCACAATGGGCATTAGAGGACTATTAGTTCAAATACCAGTTCAGTTCAGTTCAGTTCAGTCGCTCAGTCGTCTCCGACTCTTTGCTACCCCATGAACCACAGCACGCCAGGCCTCCCTGTCCATCACCAACACCCGGAGTCCACCTAAACCCATGTCCATTGAGTCGATGATGCCATCCAACCATCTCATCCTCTGTCATCCTCTTCTCCTCCTGCCCTCAATCTCTCCCAACATCAGGGTCCTTTCCAATGAGTCAACGCTTCGCATGAGGTGGCCAAAGTATTGGAGTTTCAGCTTCAACATCAGTCCTTCCAGTGAACACCCAGGACTGATTTCCTTTAGGATGGACTGGTTGGATCTCCTTGCAGTACAAGGAACTCTCAAGAGTCTTCTCCAACATCACAGTTCAAAAGCATCCATTCTTCGGCACTCAGCTTTCTTTATACTCCAACTCTCACATCCATACATGACTATTGGAAAAACCATAGCCTTGACTAGACGGACCTTTGTTGGCAAAATGAGGTCTCTGCTTTTTAATATGCTGTCTAGGTTGGTCATAGCTTTTCTTCCAAAGAGTAACTGTCTTTTAATTTCATGGCCTCAGTCACCATCTGCAGTTATTTTGGAGCCCAAGAAAATAAAGATTAAAAGATTAAAACTGGTTCAAATAACGGCTTTGTCATTTATTAGCTGTGGGACACTGGACACATCTCGTGTTCTCTATGAATAATTTCCCTTTCCCCATTTGAAAAAGAAAAATTAAAAATTTTTTCTTCTAGTGATATTTTTGAGGGGAGGGGGAGGATAATTTAATGGTTGCTGCTGCTGCTGCTGCTGCTAAGTCGCTTCAGTCGTGTCTGACTCTGTGCGACCCCATAGACGGTTGCCCACCAGGCTCCACCGTCCCTGGGATTCTCCAGGCAAGAGTACTGGAGTGGGTTGCCATTGCCTTCTCCAATTTAATGGTAAAATATGTAAATTTACTTTTAGCTAAGAACTTGATACATGTTTAGACCTTCAAGGTATATGAGTTATATTACCTGGTTTATGTTTAAGAAGCTATAATGTTAGTACGGTACAGTAAAATATTTCAAAAGGCTTTCATTTTCAAGGACAAATATATTAGTATCTGATAAAGCATTAAAGGATAAGCATTTTGTAATATACAACATTTGCCCTCAAAGTCCTAAATTCTCAATTGGTTACTAATCAGAGAATCCAGAATGTTGAGCAACTTTTTGATTAAATCATTTATTAGTTCACTAGTCATCAACCTCCTGGAGAAAACTCACCAGGTTGTTCCACCCCCGACTTGTTAAACTGGAATGCTCAGATGGGTCATTAAAAAAAAAAATGGAAAGAGCAAAACAAACAGCACCATATTTTAATCTTTATCACAGGGCTAAAGTCCCTTCAAAAGAGAGATTAAAGTAGACCTAGCTGACTGTTCACTTTCTGAGTTAGAGGCACAGGTTGAATTAGCAGGGACTGTTATAAAAGCTTTAGGTTTCAGGCTCACAGTCTTCTGAGTAAGAAGAGAAGGCGCCAATGGATCTGGCTGTGGTCCTGGTGCTCTGTCTCTCCTGTCTGCTTCTCCTCTCACTCTGGAAACAGAGCTCTGGGAAAGGGAAGCTACCGCCGGGCCCCACTCCTCTCCCGATTCTTGGAAATATCCTACAGTTAGATGTTAAGAACATTGGCAAATCCTTAAGCAATGTAAGTAGGTTTTATGTTCCTCCAGTGGCTTGCAAAGGGTAAGTAAGTGAACATCTGCTTTAAAAAATATATATTAAAATACATTACAATATCTTAAAATTACTAAAATATGTCATTTTAAAGCAAATACTCCAGTGGAATATTACTTTTTGTCTGTCACTGTCAAGAAGAGTGGAAAGCATTTCTTGAGTAGAGAAACATTTAGGTCTCTGTATAACTGAATCAAAATGATAACGTGGCAAAAGATTGGAGTATTGCTTCTCTTCTTTGTTTCACCACATTTGCTATGATTTTTGGCTGAAGATAAATGATAAGGGAAGTGTTTTGTGATTAGCGATGTGATCAAGAAGTCATCAATTATATAAACTGCACGTTTTGTTCAGAATAACCATGAAAATTTAACTTCTGTGAAGAAGTGAACTATGCCTGATGTTAAGGAAATAGCTTGGGATCAGGACAAATATGAGTGAATGAAAGGAAAAAGTCATTATTCAGAGCCAGCTGGGGTGGTAACAAAATCCTTTTGGATTCTGCACAAAGCTGCTTTCTTCAAGACACGATGCTAGATGAAAGTAATTGTTCTTTCATGAGCTGCTGCGTGTCCTGGCACTGTCTCTGTGATGCTTGCTTGCTTCCTGTCAGTAATAGCAGCGGATCTTAAATTGGGCTGGGCATTTGAATCACTAAGGGTGGTTTTTAAAAATGTAGATTTCTAGTATTTATTACTGCTGAGTCAGAATTCCCATGGGATGAGCTTTACAAGTGATCTAGAAGCAGTCAGTTGTATATTGGTTCTGAGGTAGGCACAGGGGTTACCAATAAATGTCTTAGGCACTACAGGGCAACTAAGCCATGTTGAAATTTGGGTCTTCTCTTTAGTAAAAATTTCTCTAAAGAAAACATACAGATGGCCATAGACCCCTGAAAAGATGCTCAACATCACTATTAGGGAAATGCAAATCAAAACTACAGTGAGATATCACCTCACACTGGTCCAAATGGCCTAAATAATGAAAAGTCTACAAATAACAAATGTTGGAGAGGATGTACAGAAAAGAAAACATTCCTACACTGTTGGTAGGAATGGAAACTAGTGCAGCCACTATGGAAAACAGTATGGAGGGTTCTCAGGAAACTAAAAATAGAATCACCACATGATCCAGCAAATCACTCCTGGACAAAACACCCAGAAAAACTATAGTTCAAAGAGATCCAGAGATCAAATTGCCAACATCCACTGGATCATGGAAAAAGCAAGAGGGTTCCAGAAAAACACCTATTTCTGCTTTATTGACTATGCCAAAGCCTTTGACTGTGTGGATCACAGTAAACTGTGGGAAATTCTGAAAGAGATGGGAATACCAGACCACCTGACCTGCCTCTTGAGAAATCTGTATGCAGGTCAGGAAGCAACAGTTAGAACTGGACATGGAACAACAGACTGGTTCCAAATAGGAAAAGGAGTACATCAAGGCTGTATATTGTCACCCTGCTTATTTAACTTCTATGCAGAGTACATCATGAGAAATGCTGGACTGGAAGAAATACAAGCTGGAATCAAGATTGCCAGAGAAATATCAATAACCTCAGATATGCAGATGACACCACCCTTATGGCAGAAAGTGAAGAGGAACTAAAAAGCCTCTTGATAAAGGTGAAAGTGGAGAGTGAAAAAGTTGGCTTAAAGCTCAACATTCAGAAAACAAAGATCATGGCATCCGGTCCCATCACTTCATGGGAAATAGATGGGGAAACAGTGGAAAGAGTGTCAGACTTTATTTTTCTGGGCTCCCAAATCACTGCAGATGGTGACTGCAGCCATGAAATTAAAAGACACTTACTCCTTGGAAGGAAAGTTATGACCAACCTAGATAGCATATTCAAAAGCAGAGACATCACTTTGCCAACAAAGGTCCATCTAGTCAAGGCTATGGTTTTTCCAGTGGTCATGTATGGATGTGAGAGTTGGACTGTGAAGAAAGCTGAGCGCCGAAGAATTGATGCTTTTCAACTGTGGTGTTGGAGAAGACTCTTGAGAGTCCTTTGGACTGCAAGGAGATCCAACCAGTCCATTCTAAAGGAGATCAGCCCTGGGATTTCTTTGGAAGGACTAATGCTAAAGCTGAAACTGCAGTAGGTTGGCCACCTCATGTGAAGAGTTGACTCATTGGAAAAGACTCTGATGCTGGGAGGGATTGGGGGCAGGAGAAGAAGGGGGTGACAGAGGATGAGATGGCTGGATGGCATCACTAACTCAATGGATGTGAGTCTGAGTGAACTCTGGGTGTTGGTGATGGAGAGGGAGGCCTGGCGTGCTGCGATTCATGGGGTCACAAAGAGATGGACACGACTGAGCGACTGAACTGAACTGAACTGAACTATTACATCTCCATTTCTGCATATGAAGTGACTTGTTCCAAGTAATTCCCAGGTAGTAAAACACCTAGAATTTGAACTCTAAAGCCATGCTTTGGTGACTGTAAGATTTTCTAGAACAAATCTGATTGTAAACCATTTTGTGTTTACGCTTCACTAGATCCTCAGGGGGAAAAGGGGTGCTTACCTTGATTTTTCAGATTTTAGAAACATTTCCGGAGGATCAACTTGTCTAGTGAATGTAGAGCTTAATTTAACTAAAGTCTTGATTCCAAACCCTTTAAATCTGACCTAAAATTTTTTATCCCTTTTTATCTTTCAATATACGCATATAATTGTCCTGTATTCTATCTTGTTGGCTCCTTTCCAGTTCATCTCAAATTGCAATCTGCCTGGGGACAGAATTTGAAACTTAAAACTAAATGTTTATAAATTTATAAAGCATTGCTACCTTTTTTACTAAGCAAAAAAAAAAAAAAAAAAAAAGTTAGGAGTACATTTAATTCTATGGAACCCAGGAAAGGGACTTGAAAACTGAATAAGAAACTTTCTGGAAAGTCAAGTACTGACTTCTGTTCTCTTCTTTGAAAAGAAACTATTAATATTTCTACCATAATTTCTAATGCCAACTATGGCTTCCTTTAACATTTCTCCTGTTTTAAGGAGAACTATATTAGCTTCCTAAACAACAAAAAAATCCAGTGAGATATACACCTGATATAAAAGTACCCATAGTTTCTTATACTGTCTCTTTTTCACTGTTCTTGTCTTCAAAAACAGAAAGAAGGACAGGATAGGAAAAATAGCATTTAGGCTTTAATGTAAAGTAATTATTAAAAGAGATTAGCCCTGGAAATCATACTTCTCTGTGGTAGCCCTTAACGTTTAAGGATCAGGAAATAAAATATCCCACTATTACACAAACAGAACCAACTTATATAAATAATGAAATTACTCACCTGTGAGCCCTAGAGTATACTCCCTTCTCTGTGGTTTGATTTACATAACGGAAGAATGTAAGTTCGTCTGTCTTGAGAATGAATGAAGGATATGTTTGAACCACTGAAGGGAGTTTTCTTAATGGCTGAAGCCATTTTATAATGTAGAAATCCCTTTTTCCTATTTTGAGTAAGAAAGGCCATTCTTAATATGGTGTCCAACAACTAAAACAATCTGAGGATTTGTTACTTGTCTGTGATGTAAACTGACTCCCCCTTCCCTTACCATCCGCTGCCCTCGGGGACTCTTTGGTAGGCGTTTGCTTTACAGCATGCAGGGGCTTGCCCAGTGACTCAGTGGTAAAGAATCCACCTGCAATCAAGGACATGCAGGAGATGCCAGTTCGATCCCTGCGTGGGGAAGATCTCCTGGAGGAGGGCATGGCAATCCACTCTAGTATTCTTGCTGGGATGATCCCCTGGACAGAGGAGCCTGGTGGGCTGCAGGCCATAGGGTCGCAAAGAGTCAGACACAACTGAAGTAACCAAGTACACAGCATGTATCTAGGACGCTTGTTCCTAGAACTGGCTGCCCACTGCCGCTAGGAAGTCTACCAGGTGATGCTTCTGGTGTCAGGTCGAGTTGTCCGCCACCTCAGAGCTGCTGGTGGTCTATTAGTGAGGAGCTGCTGGTGATCAGCCGCCCGGGCTGGGATTCCAGACTCAGGACGAGCACATTGCTTTGCACTTGATCCACTTCCAGCACCTCGTGCTCAGTGGTACCACCGCTCAGGTGTCCCAGGCTCCCACTGGCACCTCCCCCCAGTGCAATCGCTTTGTGGCCCAATTGGTGATGGGCACCGCCATCTTCATGGTGTCCTGTTACAAGTTGCTGCTGCTGCTGCTGCTAAGTCGCTTCAGTCCTGTCCGACTCTGTGCGACCCCACAGACTGCAGCCCACCAGGCTCCCCCGTCCCTGGGATTCTCCAGGCAAGAACACTGGAGTGGGTTGCCATTTCCTTCTCCAATTCATGAAAGTGAAAAGTGAAAGTGAAGTTGCTTGGTTGTGTCTGACTCTTAGCGACCCCACGGACTGCAGCCTACCAGGCTCCTCTGTCCATGGCAGGAGGAGCATTTTCATTTTCTCCATCCATTTGCTAGCCAAGAGTACTGGAGTGGGGTGCCATTGCCTTCTCCACTGTTACAAGTTACTGAATGTAATTCCCTGTGCTGTATGGTAAGCCTTGTTGCTTTTCTGTCTCATGTATAGTAGTTTGTATCTGTTAATCTCTTACCCCTAATTTGTCCCTCATCCACTTTGGTTACCCACAAATTTGTTTTCTGTGTCTGTGAGTCTGTTTACAATTTGTATATAGATTCATTTGTATTTTTTAAAGATTCTCTATATAAGCGATATCATGTAGTATCTTTCTTTTTCTGACTTAGTTCAGTTCAGTTCAGTCGCTCAGTCGTGTCCGACTCTTTGCGACCCCATGTATTGCAGCATGTCAGGCCTCCCTGTCCATCACCAACTTCCAGAGTTCACTCAGATTCACGTCCATCGAGTCAGTGATGCCATCCAGCCATCTCATCCTCTGTCCCTCTTCTCCTCCTGCCCCCAATCCCTCCCAGCATCAGAGTCTTTTCCAATGAGTCAACTCTTCACATGAGGTGGCCAAAGTACTGGAGTTTCAGCTTTAGCATCATTCCTTCCAAAGAAATCCCAGGGCTGATCTCCTTCAGAATGGACTGGTTGGATTTCCTTGCAGTCCAAGGGACTCTCAAGAGTCTTCTCCAACACCACAGTTCAAAAGCATTAATTCTTCGGTGCTCAGCCTTCTTCACAGTCCAACTCTCACATCCACACATGACCACTGGAAAAATCATAGCCTTGACTAGACAGACCTTTGTTGGCAAAGTAATGTCTCTGCTTTTCAATATGCTGTCTAGGTTGGTCATAACTTTTCTTCCAAGGAGTAAGCATCTTTTAATTTCATGGCTGCAGTCACCATCTGCAGTGATTTTGGAGCCCCCCCCAAAATAAAGTCTGACACTGTTTCCACTGTTTCCCCATCTATTTCTGACTTAGTTCACTAAGCTTATTCTCTAGGCCCATCTGTGTTGCTGCAACATTTTATTTTTTTTTTTTTTTATGGCTTAGCAATATTCCATTGTATGTATATACCACATATACTTAAGCCATTTATCTGTTAAGCGCACTTGGGTTGCTTCTATGTCTTGGCTATTGTAAGTAGTGCTGCTGTGAACATTGGGATGCGTTATCTTTTTGAATTAGAGTCCCATTTTTTTTTTCTTGGTATATACCCAAGAGTGAAATTGCTGGATTATATGGTAGTTTTATTTTTAGTTTTTAAAGGAATTTCCACACTGTTCTCCTTAGTGCTGCACCAATGTACACTCCCACCAACAGTGTAAGAGGCTTCCCTTTCCTCCACACCCTCTTCAGCATTTAGCACTTGTAGACATTTCGATGATAACCACAATGGTACCTCATTGTGGTTTCAATTTTCCCTTCTCTAATTGTTAGTGATTTTTTTTTGATTGTTAGTGATTTAAAGAATCTTTTCATTGCATGTTGGCCATCTGCAGGTGCTTCTTCAGAGAAAGGTCTATTTAGGTCTTCTGCTTTATTATGCTGAGATATGTTCCCTCTATACCCACTTTAGTGAGACTGCTTTTTTTTCCCTCATGAATGGATGTTGAATTATCATACTTATAAATCCCAAAGAAAGGCAATGCCAAAGAATGCTCAAACTACTGCACAGCTGCACTCATCTCACTCGCTAGTAAAGTAATGCTCAAAATTCTCCAAGCCAGGCTTCAAGCCGTACGTGAACTATGAACTTCCAGATGTTCAAGATGGATTTAGAAAAGGCGGAGGAACCAGAGATCAAATTGCCAACATCCATTGGATCACTGAAAAAGCAAGAGAGTTCCAGAAAAACATCTACTTCTGCTTTATTGACTATGCCAAAGCCTTTGACTGTGTGGATCACAATAAACTGTGGAAAATTCTGAATGAGATGGGAATACCAGACCACCTGACCTGCCTCTTGAGAAGTCTATACTCAGACCAAGAAGCAACAATTAGAACTGGACATGGAACAACAGACTGGTTCCAAATGGAACCAGAGTAAAAGAGTACCTCAAAGCTGTATATTGTCACCCTGCTTATTTAACTTATATGCAGAATACGTCATGAGAAACACTGGACTGGATGAAGCACAAGCTGGAATCAACATTGCTGGGAGAAATACAGATAACCTCAGATATGCAGATGACACCACCCTTATTGCAAAAAGCAAAGAAGAACTAAAAAGCCTCTTGATGAAAGTGAAAGAGGAGAGTGAAAAAGTTGGCTTAAAACTCAACATTCAGAAAACTAAGATCATGGCAACTGGTCCCATCACTTCATGGCAAATAGATGGGGAAACAGTGGAAACAGTGACAGATTTTATTTTTGGGGGCTCCAAAATCACTGAAGATGGTGGCTGCAGCCATGAAATTAAATGATGCTTGCTCCTTGGAAGAAAAGTCATGACCAACTTAGATAGCATATTCAAAAGCAGAGACATTACTTTGCCAGCAAAGGTCTGTCTAGTCAAAGCTATGGTTTTTACAGTGATCATGTATGGATGTGAGAGTTGGACTATAAAGAAAGCTGAGCACTAAAGAACTGATGCTTTTGAACTGTGGTGTTGGAGAAGCCTCTTGAGAGTCCTTTGGACTGCAAGGAGATCCAACCACTCCATCCTAAAGGAAATCAGCCCCGAATATTTGTTGGAAGGACTGATGCTGAAGCTGAAACTCCAGTACTTTGGCCACCTGATGTGAAGAACTGATTCACTGGAAAAGACCCTGATGGGAAAAGATTGAAGTAGAGAGGTGAAGGGGACAACAGAGGATGAGATGGTTGGATGGCATCACCGACTCAATGGACAGGAATTTAAGTAAACTCCGGGAGTTGGTGATGGACAGGGAGGCCTGGTGTGCTGCAGTCCATGGGGTCGCAAGGAGTTGGACATGATAGTGACTGAACTGATATTGATATATAAGATCCAGAAATGTTTGTAGTTATGTGTGGGAGAATAAATTATCAACAATATTATGATAATAACAGTCTTAATCATGAGCAAAATAGACCAAATTGTGACTTCTTTTGCTAATATTTGCATTTTCTTTCCATTTCCCAGCTCTCAAACACATATGGCCCTGTGTTCACAGTGTATTTTGGCTTGAGGCCCACTGTTGTGTTGCATGGGTATGAAGCAGTGAAAGAAGCCCTAATTGATCAGGGAGAAGAATTTTCTGGAAGAGGCAATATCCCAATGTCTCAAAGAGTTAATAAAGGATATGGTAAGTGTGCATATGCACGTGTCCAACATTGGTAATGGGGGTGGGGAGAATGGAAAAGAGGAATTTGAAAAGCCTCCTCAGCAGAGCTTGGTCCATCTCTGAGGCTGCCAAGTGTCAGCTCACTCCTCCTTCTCTAGGGCCTTCCTCCTAGTCTCTGTTTCCCCTCCTGGCAGGAATCATTTTCAGCAACGGGAAGAGATGGAAGGAGATCCGACGCTTCTCCCTCATGACCCTGCGGAATTTTGGGATGGGGAAGAGGAGCATCGAGGACCGCGTTCAAGAAGAAGCGCACTGCCTGGTGGAGGAGTTGAGAAAAACCAACGGTGGGTGATTCTATGCTCTGTAATTCTGACCTCAGCAGACCGCTCATTTCTCCAGGGACGCCCTTGGAAACATTTCAGGGGCGGCCACATCTTTCATACGGTTCCTGGTTTTCAGCCTTCCCATGGAGAAGAGAGAGAGAGGAGAGAGCCAAAAGGGCTTTTGTGTATCTATGCTTGTTGTGTGTGTACACCCAGGATGGGGCATATAGTGTGGATTAAAGGTCATTTAATCCTATTCTGATTTGAAATTTTTGTTTTCACATCATTAGGACATGAAGGTAGGAGGTTTTGAGTCTCATTTTTGTGTGTGTGTGCATTAGAGAGCAATTTCCCTCCCCATAGTGTCAGTTTGGGTTATCTATTCCAGAACATTTCATCAGGGAATACTTGTCAAGTGGACACGGTGGGAATGAATTCATCATGCCCCTCTGGAGGGCATGTGCTTTCACTTAATTGGCCTGTATTTGTATGGTCAACCTTACTCAGATGTCTGAGGGTTTCTTCAGACACTCATTGCCTACAGTTCTAGCCAGTAATGATACTTTTCTATGGTTCTAATTACTTAGGTATCCTTCAGTGCAGGCCTCATCTATTGTGATTTCCTTGTAAACAACTGTTTTAAAATTATCAGCTTGAGTTATTTAATGTTGCTTCTAAGTTACAGTATTGTTTTATGAATTCTAAGAAATAGATGCTATAGAATAATCCTAAAGTTTACACAAATACGAGGTTATAAAATGATTTATTTGGATTTCAGCCTGCCTTCCTAATTAGTTGCTTCCAACTTCAACTTTCTCTTTACATTTATCTCCCCTCCCTTACTGGTAAAGAATCTGCCTGCAGTGTTGGAGACCTGGGTTCAGTCCCTGGGTTGGGACGATCCCCTGGAGAAGGGAAAGGCTACCCACTCCAGTATTCTGGCCTAGAGAATTCCATAGACTGTATAGTCCATGGGGTTGCAAAAAGTCAGACATGACTGAGAGACTTTCACTTTCCTTTTCCCATGTTTTGTATTTTCCATATTTTATGATACTTTGACATCTTGGAAGGCCTTGCAGACCTGGGGAGCAACTGCCTCTCCCAGGGTTAGTTAATCCTGAGATAGAGCATCACATCTTTTCTATGAGCGCGCCTTTGATTTTTAAGCCAACCATCCAGAGCCCATACCCTCTGGATACCTACTTTATGAAACCCTCACACACCAAGCCAATATTCTCCCTGCCCTAAATTAACCCAAGGCATTATGGGACAACCAGGGACCATCCCTACTGCCTAGCTGCTGCTACTGCTGCTAAGTCACTCCAGTCGTGTCTGACTCTGTGCTACCCCATAGACGGCAGCCCACCAGGCTCCACCGTCCCTGGGATTCTCCAGGCAAGAACACTGGAGTGGGTTGCCATTTCCTCCTCCAATGCGTGAAAGTGAAAAGTGAAAGTGAAGCTGCTCAGTCGTGTCCGCCTCTTCAAGACCCCGAAGACTGTAACCTACTAGGCTCCTCCGTCCATGGGATTCTCCAGGCAAGAGTACTGGAGTGGGTTGCCATTGCCTTCTCCCTACTGCCTAGAGCCCTCTGAAATTATCCAAACTATCCAATCCTAAGGTTAGTTAGCATGCTGACCCCACCTTGCTCATTTCTTCCATGAAACCCCTGTGAAAGCTCTGCTCCATGCTGTCTCCTGACCAATCTTGGTGCTTCCCCACGTGGTCCTGGGTGATGTACCCCTCCTCTTGGGAATAAACTATCTTCTCTATGGCTATCATCTCCTGATCTGTTGACCTCATCATGTGAATAAAAATAAAACCCCAAGTACATTTTAAAACAATTGGGTTTGGGATTAAAACTCTTAGGGTAATTTTTCACCCCTACTGCTAGCTGTACTGATTTATGAAGCGCTTGTCACAATGAATCTTATTTTCGGTCTGGATTCCAAACTATCTGCTTTGTAAGTCTTCCTCTCCAGTGACCTGATAGGAAAGATTAAAAATCAGATTTTAGTCGTCACACACATGGACATTTCATTTTAACCTTTCTTGTTTGCTTTGTGATTGAAGTTTGAAGTGGAGAATTCTTACTTTTATTTTAGGCAAACAAATCTTAGAGTTTGCAGTTTATTTGTGTTACTTTTTCTTCTCATACAATGTGGATGACTTTTACTCATTTTTCCATCAAACACCTGAATTTTTCCATAATCTTTCTCTCTTAAATCTCTTCCTTTCTTGATCCTACCAGTCATTCCTTCAACTATTTATTATATATAAAAGGTTCCCAGGTTCCTAAATATTTTTTCTTTCTTACATCAGTGCTTAATTGTTTAGCTTACCAGATAGATGTGATTCTGTACTGATAGATAACTTGAATTGTTGTTTTTAACCGGACCTTTAACATTTTTTTCCATTCTTCAAAATAACCAACAATTTGGCTCAAGGCAGTGAAGGAAATGGAGATTTTGGGAACAAGTTATTAAACAAACTAGGATGGCTGAATGGTTAGGATTCTGGGCTCTCTCTGCCATGGGTCCATGTTCAGTTTGTGGTTGGTGAGCTAAGATCCCTCAAACTGTGCAGCCCAGCTAAAACGTTAAAAAAAAAAAAGGTCTGTTAAACAAACAAAGGATGGTATGGTCAACTCATATTAAAGGCAATAATGATGTATTTTAAGCATACTTAAATTTTTGCTGATAAGGGAATTTCTATGTAAATGTTGATTTATATATTCTATAATTATCTGTTATCCACAGCAAAGTTGTATATTTATATTTTAACAGTGTTTTATAAATCTTTTCCATTCTTTAGGGTCACCCTGTGATCCCACTTTCATCCTGGGCTGCGCTCCCTGCAATGTGATCTGCTCCATTATTTTCCAAAATCGGTTTGATTATACAGATCAGAATTTTCTTAACTTGCTAGACAAATTTAATGAAAATCTCCAGGTTGCGAGCTCCCCATGGATGCAGGTGAGGGCATGCTCCTTTTTTCCTGAGAAGTCATCTGTGTTCTTTTCTCTGACAAGTTCATAATTCAGTATGGACCAAGCTGTGAAGAGAATGTTTGAAAACTGAACATTTTTTAAATTTATTTATTTTATTTATTATTATTATTATTTTTTACTTTACAATATTGTATTGGTTTTGCCATACATCAACATGCATCCACCACGGGTGTACACGTGTTTCCCATCCTGAACCCCCCTCCTACCTCCCTCCCCATACCATCCCTCTGGGTCATCCCAGTGCACCAGCCCCAAGCTTCCTGTATACTGCATAGAACCTGGACTGGCGATTCATTTCTTATGTGATATTATACATGTTTTAATGCCATTCTCCTAAATCATCCCCCCCTCCCTCTCCTACAGAGTCCAAAGGACTGTTCTATACATCTGTGTCTCTTTTGCTGTCTTGCATACAGGGTTGTCATTACCATCTTTCTAAATTCCATATATATGTGTTAGTATACTGTATTGGTGTTTTTCTTTCTGGCTTGCTTCACTCTGTATAATAGGCTCCAGTTTCATCCACCAGTGTGGCAACTGGGAATCAGATTTTCCCCTCTTTGTTTTGTTTTTTTTAGTTTGATATAGTTTCTGTTTGTTTGACTTTTGCTGCTGCTGCTGCTGTGTCGCTTCAGTCATGTCCGACTCTGTGTGACCCCATAGACGGCAGCCCACCAGGCTCTGCCCTGGGATTCTCCAGGCAAAAACACTGGAGTGGGTTGCCATTTCCTTCTCCAATGCATGAAAGTGAAAAGTGAAAGTGAAGTTGCTCAGTCGTGTCCGACTCCTAGCGACCCCATGGACTGCACCCTACCAGGTTCCTCTGTCCATGGGATTTTCTAGGCAAAAGTACTGGAGTGGGATGCCATTGCCTTCTCCATTGACTTTTGCAAGCTGTAGCTATTCATTTATTTAGTGACTTTTCTAAACTGTTTTGGCACAATCTCTTTTTTTTGTCTAGTGTGGTTGCTGAAATTTCTGTTCCTTTAGCTTATTATGTTCAACTAGTATTTGAATAGAGTTTTTTGATTTTTGTTTTTTTTTTTTTTTGCTTTTTTCTTTTTAAAAAATTGAATAAAATATTCTTTAAAATCTATAGTGCTTTACAGTTTTCAGAAGTTTCACACACAAGATTTCATATAATCCTATAAAACCCTTTTTTTCCCTCACTACCCTTGTGTTGCCCCTCTATCCTCTCCTCTCCCTCTATAGCTTGTTTTCATATCTGTGAGTCTGTGGATAGCAATGCCATTGAATGTGAGGATCCTAAGAGAAGAAAAGTGAGACAAAGAGATGGAGATAGAGAGGAAGGGAGGAAAGAAGAAAGGGAGAAAGGGAGGAAATAAAGGGAAGGAAATGACTCCTAGATTTGTCCTTGTGTGCTTAGTTGCTAGTCATGTCCGACTCTTTGTGATCCTATGGACTGTACCTGCGAGGCTCCTTTGTCCATGGGATTTCCCAGGCTTTTCCCAGTATCCTGGCTTTTCCCAGGGATTTCCCAGTATCCCAAGGATACTGTGGTGGGTTGCCATTTCCATCTCCAGGGGATCTTCCTTACCCAGGGACTGAACTTTTGCATTGGCAGGTGGGTTCTCTTACCACTGAGCAGCCTGGGAATCCTTTAGCCAGGTTATTTTCAACTCTGTCTTGGTCTTCGCTTGTTACTTGCACTCAGCCTAGAGATCAGCCAGAGGTGATAGCTTAGTCTCTTCTTAGGTCTTTTCTTAGCAGGTGTCCTGCCCTGGGCATGTGTATAGCTTTCTGAATTCCTCAGTATACATGGGTGCTTTTGAATGTGCTAATTTCTTAAAGGCACTCCCTCCCCAGCTGTTCTTTCTGGAGTTTGGGGCTCTGTTGTGTGCCTTAACTGTAATCCTTTGCTCCAGGCAACTGTGGGTTTTTCATTAATCTTGCCAGGTCTTTGAGACATCCGTACTGTGTTTCCACCCTAAGTTCCAAGTCAGATGAAACAAAAACAAGTTTCTGTGTCAATACCTCAGGTGGCCCCAGACAGGTTAGAACACAGATACACAGTTCCTTGTTAGTGAGGTCTGCCCCGGTACCACCAGAATGAGGAAGCAGGCTCCCATTCCACAAGCTGCCCTTGTTAAGGCCACTGCCAAGGAAGGAGGTGGGACAAGGAGAAAAAGCAATAACAGATCTTTTCTGCTGTTTTTAAGTTATCTTATCCTTGATTCAACATTTATGTGATTGCTGTAAACCTTGGTGCTCTAGAGTTCTGACAAGTTGATTCTGATAGTTTTTGCTTAATTTTCTGACGCTTTTTAAGGCCTTCTGAGTTGTCTACTGTATCATTTTTGCTGATGTTATTCTAAGTGAATGTTTGAAAGTAACAATCCTGCCTTAGTGTCATAAAGTAAACATCTGGGAAAGGTGGCTGTGCTTTTATTTTACAGAGAAAAGAAAAGCCTGAATATAAAGCTGGAATTCAAGACTCTTGACTCCCTGGCCAGTGGTTTTTTCCACTACCCCACCAAAACCCAGTTTCCATAAACTACTTTGGTGACTGCCCAGAAGCATGCCCACAGCACTCAATGAACGTCCAGGCCCTTCCTGGAAGGTTTCCATTGTGCACAGGCTTGTCCTCCAATCGCACTTGGTGATTTCCTCATCATATTACTTAGCAGAAATATCCTACTTTAGGAAGAAAGAGAATATCTCTTTCAGAGAGGAAGAAAGTTTGTGAACAGAGATGCCACCGGGAACACTGGCCAGGGCAGGGGTGTTTGATGCTTTAGTTGGTATCCTAGCTGACCAGGTGATTGGGCTTGGGATGATAAAACTTCCAAACTTCCTTAATCTCTGTCCTCATATATAATATGTGCATCATAGTAATTCATCTTACTCTGTATTTCAAGGTTGTAAAGAAGAATTAATTTAGAAAAAGAGAGAATTGACATAAAAATGCTTTAATAACATAAGGTTGTTGTATGAATATAGGAAATTACTGTCAACTTTTATCACCTGGTCAGAGTTTTCTCCCTTAAATACCTCTATCAGCATAAAGAATTATTTTATATGTATAATATAAAAAGCTCCCCCTGAAGATATAGACCATTTTTATTCACTTCAGTTTTTAACCAGGGCTAGGCATATGGTATATATGTCTTCAACATATATTTTTAATTTAATAAATACATATTTTTAATCTTTAAGGTCTGCAACACTTTCCCTATTCTCATCGACTATTTCCCAGGGAGTCATAACAAACTATTTAAAAATTTTGCTTATATAAGAAGCTATGTTTTGGAGAAAGTAAAAGAACATCAAGCAACTCTGGACATTAACAATCCTCGGGACTTCATCGATTGTTTCCTGATCAAAATGGAACAGGTAAAATGTTGATGACAGATTGGTTATCTATTTGCCTGAATTTTTTTGTTCATTAACTTGTTCTGTACTTATTAGGGATGTTTAATGGTTAGAGGAGAAATGCTTGATTAGCACTTTGGGTACTATTTGTGCATGGATCTGGATTGAGCATCATGGGAGATTTAAAATTGAATAGTTAAATAACTGGGATACATGGACCTTGTCTGTTGGGTACTAATAGGCTAGATGAGAAGAAAGAGAACACACATCTCAGGTGAAATGGAAGTGCAGACAAGTGAGAAATACAAAATACTGAGCCATAATGGGAAAGTGGGTGTGATCATTTCACATAGCATGTGGGAGAGTGAGAAGGAAGGATTTAGCCTGCTTGGGTTTCCTGTATGTCCTGAAGCTTGACGTATATCTTCAAATATTTGCAATAAGTCATCGGGGAGGGAATTTCAGATTGGTAGAATGATGTCATGAGAGGTTCAGAGGTGTTTGTGGTAGAGACTAGGTGGGTAGAAGAGAGAAGCCTTAACTGAGTGTAACCAAAAATGATTCTGGAAAGATATAGAGTTGGAAGTTGGTGTCCTTCAAGTTAACATAAAAGTTGGCATTAGAAATTTTGATTTTTATCTGGTAGATGTATGAACCAGAACAAGAGTAGAATGCAAATAATTACTGGGGAAGATTATCCTGGGAGTTTTGTAGAATGACCGGTACAATGAGAATGGAGCTCAAGGGCCAGCTATGAGATTTTTAATTTCTTTGGACTTTGGCTTGATGAAAGTCTGGAACATGGAAATGCAGAGGATTCTGAAATAAAATCAATCTGTCCATCTTGTCATATTATCAAAGATCCATAAATATTAGTTTTAGTTAGAAGAGAGGATGAGAGCCAAATTATAGGGAGTGTCTGGGAAGTCTCAGTAAAAAGATCAAATTTGTTATCTGAAAAGTTCAACTAAGGAGGGAAAAATTCAGATAGTAAATTTTAATAGTGAATGTGATTAGTGGTAGGGTCAAGTTGAAAATTATGGCAAAAGCAATATAGGTGCCATAAAAAATTTTGTGTAGGTGCAAAGCCGTTCTTGAACTGGGGAAAGGCCGGATCCAGTAAAAGCTGCAAAAAGCACTGTAGAAACTAATTCTAGAGAAAGAAATTTCTTCATCTGAGGCCATGATTATTTTATTCAACCACTTTGTAGCACTGGGCAGAAATGAGAAAACAGTTAGTAGGCTAAAATGGCAAGGAGCCAAAGATGCTGATGAAGATGACATTTGAAGAATTGTTCATGGATTTGCACTGGACTGCTCAAATCATGTGTTTTGAACAGAATGAAGGGAAGCACATGGAGTGGCTTAAAGAAACAGGAGCAAGGAAGAAGCAAATCTGCTCTCTGCTTTCTCTGGTGCTTGGGCAATGATTTTTGTCCTTCTGGGGCCCAGTTGATTTGAGAATCTGATTAAGAGTAAGGAAACTGTCCTAGAAAGATGCACCTATATGAGTTCCTGATATTTTGCACATAATTTGAGGGATTCTCATTGTGCTATGAAGTCTCTCCACTAATCCTGGGTTAAGGAGGCTCTACGATGTCTGGTATTCCATTTAACAGTGGCTGTTTCATCAGTGCTATGTTTAAAACCCTTATTGTTTCTCTGGAGTTCACTATCATATTTATTTTTTTATAGTATATATTTATATATATATATATATTTTATCTTTATTCAGTATAATTTATATACCATATCCCTCACACATTCAGTATACAATTCAATATTTTCACAGAGTTGAACAACTACCACCACAACCAATTTCTGAATATTTTTATGACCTTGAAAAGAAATCTTATATGCTTTTGGAGTCACCCTCACTCCTCCCCAGTCTCCCCAGTTCTAGGCTTCACTAACCTATCTTCCATCTTTATAAGTTTGCTATTCTGGACATTTCATGTTAATGGAATTATACAATATGTGTCTTTTGTGTCTAGCTTCTTTCACTTAATGCTTTCAGGGTTCATTGATAATGTAGCATACATCAGTACTTCATTCCTTTAAATGATTAAATGGCATTTCAGTGTGGATATACCACATTTTGTATATCTGTTTGTTGGTTGATGGACATTTTGGTTCCTTCTATTTTGGTTTTTATGAGTTTGTGGACATTTATGTACAAGTTTTATGTATGTGTGCATTTGTTAAGTTGCTTCAGTCATGTCCAACTCTTTGCGACCCTATGGACTGTAGCCTGTCAGCTCCTCTGTCCATGGGATTCTCCAGGCAAGAATACTGGAGTTGGTTGCCATGGCCTGCTCCAGGGGATCTTCCCAAGCCAGGAACTGAGCCCATACCTTTTACCCCTGCTGTAATGGCAGGCGGACTCTTTACTACTAGCACCACCTGGGAAGCCCCACAGGTTTTGTATACACATATGTTTTAATTTCTCTTGGGTATATACCTAGTGATAGAATTGTTGGTGGGCTTCCCAGGTCACACAGTGGCAAAGAATCTGCCTGCCAGTGCGAGTGACATAGGAGATGGGAGTTCAATCCCTGGGTCAGGAAGATCCCTGGAATAGGAAATGACAATCCACTCCTGTATTCTTGCTTGGGAAGTTCCAAGGACAGAGGAGCCTGGTAGGCTGTAGTCCATGGAGTCACAAAGAGTCGAACACAACTGAGCCCAGCACAGACAGATGATAACTTTATATTTAACCTTTGAAGGAAGTGTGGCAGATCAAAGTCTTAATGTAAGAACTGAAGCTATAAATCTAGAAGAAAACTTACACGTAAAATTGGCTGCACCATTTTATATACTCACCAGCAGTGTATGAAGCTTACAATTTATTCACATATTTGACAGTGCTTCGAATTATCTGTCTTTTTGATTCTAACCATCCTAGTAGAATCTGATCCATTTTCACATGGATCATGTTGCATCTGTAGATCAGTTAGGGAGTAATGCCATCTTAACTTTTAAGTCTTTCAATAGATGAACATGGGATGTATTTCCATTTATTTAGGTCTTCTTTAATTTCCTTCAGCAAGGTTTTGTATAGGCTAGTTTAGTTTTGATAGGCTATGTGTACATAACCATTGATTCTTCAAATTCACATGAACAGATAGAAATAGCAATAACGGTTTATAAGAACTCTACTCTCCTTCTTGGTCTCAGAGTAATTTTGAGTTGACAAACTTAGAAACTGTATGAAGTTGATGTTACCAATGGGGATAACTACTTTTGTCTATCAGGTACAACTGTGATAGGGTTAAGTCTATCTTAATGGTGTTGGATTGTATAATATTGGGTATGCCACAGGTCACCTGGGGATTATAAGAGCCTTATTAAATTAATGCTAGTCTAGAGGACTGGATATGAAGAAATGATTATTTTTGGTATGCTCATGACCTCTGTAGTCAGTATTTCAGATTGTCCCATTCTTATTATCAATTTTATGTCACATATATCCCTCCTCTAAACCCACCTTAGTTGTCCTTGTGAAGGGCTTTTACTCTCCCAACTTCCAATTTGTGAGAGCTTTATTCAGTCAATTCCTTATTCTGAGCATCTGCACTCATTTCCTCGCCCAAGCTGCCTATTGCCTCACATCTTGGAATACAGTAGTGGCCAGCCCCATTTTGTCTTTGTATGTGGGATAAATAAACTCACTATTTCTTTAAACCACTGTTAACTTTTTTTTTTATTGGTAGGCAAACACAACCTTAATTGATAGAAATGAGCAAATTAGAGCCATATCTTGAAAAATGTTATAAACCAGAATCAAGAGTTTGCAATTCTCTTTTCCTTTTAAACCATTTTATCTGGACTCTGCCTAAAGACACATGAAGAAGTTGAAAATGTGCAAAAGCTAACATAGCAGCACATCCTAGAATATATTACAAAGAAAAAGAATGGATTCACAGAGACTCTTATGTTGGGAAGTCCAGGGCTAGCCATGACGTGTACATTGAACTCAAGTGCCTTCCATTTTTCTTCAGCATATTTAAGTATGTAGGTTTCATCTTTATGTTCAGATACTCATGTTTCAAAATGATGACTGCACCACTTCTACGTCTGTATCTGTGTTTTGACTATGAAGAAAGAAAGAGAGAAACTGGCATCAGCAAGCTCTTTGGTAAGAAGTAGGTTGCTTCACCAGTGTGCCTGCAAAAGAGGCTTGGTGTAGTACTTGTTGTAGTACTGCACTCGAGTGTCTAGGTTTGTTTAGCTTTGTAACAGTGTGTTATTTTGGATTGATTTTAATTATTTATACTGGCAAACTACCAGATAATTACATCAAATAACTTATAGGAAAAACACAATCAAGAGATGGAGTTTACTTTTGAAAACTTGATAGCATCTGTGTCTGATTTGTTTGGAGCTGGGACAGAGACAACGAGCACCACGCTGAGATATGGGCTCCTCATGCTGCTGAAACACCCAGAGGTCACAGGTATAACATGGTGGGCAGGGTGAGTTTCGGGGAAGATATTGGGTCTTCTGTCTTATAATTTCTCTTAGAGAAGCTTTAGTTTTGAAATTTCTTTGCCACCCACTATAAGCTGCCCAAATATTAAAAAAAAAAAAAAAAAGGTGAAAGTAAGACAAATTTGTATAGTAGGGAGGATTGCTGAGAAAAGTGAAGACAGTATGAGCAGTATCAAAGGCAATAAAGCTATGGATTTCATCAATAAAAAATTCTGGTTAAGTATCTGGACTTCATGGGAAGGGATTTGCAGCAGGCACAACCAGCATAAATTGGCCTACAATGGACTATTAGTTTTCTTAAGAAGTGGCCACTTTGAATGGTAGATGTATTTTTACCTAAATCTTTCCCTGTTCTAAATATGCAGCATTATAATGCTAGGGTAGGGAAGATGGGAGCTATATTGTTGAAGTATAGCAGAAATTCTAGAAATCTGGTGAGAAAGCCTGAGAAAATTTTTGGTCTGAGAAGTACTTTAAAAGGTTAGATTTAGAAAAAGATATATGCTATTTAGACAGAATATGTACCTAAAAGGCCACCTGATGCAAAGAGCTGACTCATTGGAAAAGACCCTGATGCTGGGAAAGATTGGGGGTAGGTGGAGAAGGGGATGACAGAGGATGAGATGGCTGGATGGCATCACCGACTCAATGGGCATGGGTTTGGGTGGACTCCGGGAGTTGGTGATGGACAGGGAGGCCTGGCGTGCTGCAGTTCATGGGGTCGCAAAGAGTTGGACATGACTGAGCGACTGAATTGAACTGAACTGTACCTAAAAGAATTTTTTCCCTTTTTAAACATTAAATAAGATAGCATTTCACGTTGCAAATAAACACACACACAATACATATACAATTGCAAACCATACATACATCAGTTATAGAATTTGATTTTTAAAACATCGTAAATTATTTTGATATGAAAATAATACTTGATACCTGTTTTTCTTTCTGTGATTGTCGAGACCAGCTCAACAAGCAGGGTTTCCGAAAGCGTGATACGGTGAGAGAATGAGAAACGAGACACAAGAATTCATAGAAAAGCGAGGATCAGGGAGCCGACACCACTCCAAGGCGAAGGTGCCGCGCCTGAATCCAAGCCGGCTTTATTATACCCTCAGCCGTGAAGGAAAGAATATGCAGGGAGTTAAACTATAACTTGTGTGGCCTTCAGGGCCAAAGAACAAAATGATCATTAACCATTTAGTAATTAAGAAACAGTAATCAATAACAAATCAGTAAGTAAGACTAATATTCTTATCTACAGATTTTTCACCAGATATATAAAACATGTGACTCTCTGAGAGGCCAGTCGAGAAACAGTCTGTGGTTGGTTTTCCGACCCCAGGATCATATCTTGTTTTCATGATTATGAACTGTTCCCTCTGGACTTGTTCCAAGAGTCTCATGCCTTATAGCATCCAGTTTATCAATAAACTTCTTTTGCGGCCCTTGCTGGGGCCTGCTTTTGTTTTATTCTTCCTGTCTCCTACATGTGATGACAGACATCTCTTGAGTTAATAATATACCGTTTGTGTTTAAAGTGTTTCATCATGCTAATATATGTGCTTCCCAGGTGGCACTAGTGATAAAGAACCTGCCTGCCAATGCAGAAGATGTAAGACAGGCGGGTTCGATCCCTGTGTCCAGAAGAGCCCCTGGAGGAGGGCATTGCAACCTACCCCAGTATCCTTGCCAGGAGAATTCCATGAACAGAGGAACCTGGCAAACTACAGTTCATAGGGTTGCAAAGAGTTGGACATGACTGAAACGACTTAGCACGCATGCATGCTAATATATAGGCTTCCCTGGTGGCTCAGATGGTAAAGAATCTGCCTGCGATGCAGGAGGCAAGAGTCGGGAAGATTCCCCTGGAGGAGGGCATGGCAATCCACTCCAGTATTCTTGCCTGGAGAATCTATGGACAGAGGAGCCTGGTGGGCTACTAGTCCATAGGGTCAGGAAGAGTCAGACATGACTGAGCGACTAACACTTTTTTCACTTTTCATGCTAATATATAGGTGTGCACAGATTTATCCCTGGAGAAGGCAAAGGCACCCCACTCCAGTACTCTTGCCTGGAAAATCCCATGGATGGAGGAGCCTGGTAGGCTACAGTCCATGGGGTCGCTAAGAGTCAGACATGACTGAGCAACTTCACTTTCACTTTTCACTTTCATGCATTGGAGAAGGAAATGGCAACCCACTCCAGTGTTCTTGCCTGGAGAATCCCAGGGACGGGGGAGCCTGGTAGGCTGCCGTCCATGGGGTCACACAGAGTTGGACACGACTGAAGTGACTTAGCAGCAGCAGCAGCACAGATTTATCCCAAAGCCTAGCTTGTATGAGTGTAATTTGTACTTGTATTATGAAAACTCTCTAAGTCTAGGTATATTTCTGGACATATAATTGATGTTTATAACGATGTTGGAATACCTTTACAGAGTTTTATGTCACCCTGATTTGGTATGAAAATGTGGCATGTGTTTTCCTCTTTTTCCCGGTAGTCTTACTTGTGTCTTATCAGCTAAAGTCCAGGAAGAGATTGACCATGTGATTGGCAGACATCGGAGCCCCTGCATGCAGGACAGAAGCCACATGCCCTACATGGATGCTGTGGTGCACGAGATCCAGAGATATATTGACCTCGTCCCCACCAATCTGCCCCATGCGGTGACCCGTGACATTAAATTCAGAAACTACCTTATCCCCAAGGTAAATTTGTTTCTCTTACAGTGACCTCAACACTCTTGAAGTTCCCATATTCACTGTATGACTTCAGTCCTCAAGATGAGAGAATTGGAAAAATCATACATGTGGCAGCTTGATGGGTTTTCTGCTGTTTCCAATTTGTGGCTATAAATCTTTATGATGGCTCTCAATATCTGGCTAAGTCTCCCAAATTGTTCTGCTTCTTTAATATTCTTTTGGCTACTCTTAGCTGTTTATATTTCCAGGTAAATTTTAGTATTAATTTGTCAATTACCCAAAACATTCAGATGTGATTTTTTTCATAGTAGTATCAAATCAATTTGGAAATTGACATCTTGACATGCTGATGCTTTCAATTCACAGATACAGTTAATTTGGACTTTCTTTAATTTTTTTGATACTGTTTTGTTTGTACAGTGACTTGCACATCTGTTATGTTTTTCTCAGATAAGAAATATTCTTGATCTTATTATACATTTTATAATTTTAAAATTGCTTTTTCCATTTTTTTGGTATATAGAAATATAATTGATTTTATTACCTTGATGACCTTATATCTAGCAACCTTTCCAAATTCATATATCATTGTTAATAATTTGTTTGTAGATTTATTTGTAATATCTATAGGTACCACAATTCTGCCATCTGGTTTAATATTTGTTTTTTTCTTTATTTTCCAATTCTCATGACTTTGATTTACTTTATTGCATTATCACACTAGCAGGATTTCAAGGATAATATTGAACAAGGTGGGGATGGTGGCTGTTGTTTCATTTATGATATCCTGGAAGAGGTGAGGGTTATATATCTCATCATTGAGAATGATATTTTATGTACATTTTCGTAAATATTTAAAAAAAGCAGATTAGGGAAATACTTCCTAATCCTATTTTTGTATGATTTGGGGGGTAAACTTTATTTTTTATAGCAGTTTTAGGTTCACAGCAATTTTAAGCTGAAGATACAGTGATTTCCCATATACTTCCTGCCTCACCTATTATCAATATCCTCTACCACACTGGTACCCTTTTTTACAATTGATGAGCCTATACTGACCATCATTAGCCTCCAAAGTTCATCATTTGCATTAGGGTTCACTCTTGTTGTTGTACATTCTGTGAGTTTGAGCAAGAGTCTAATGATATGTGTCCATCATTGTAGTATTATATAGAGTAGTTTCATGGCTCTAAAAATCCTCTGTGCTCTGTCTATTCATCCCTCTCTCCCCCAAACCCTTGGCAAACATTTTACGCCCATTGATTAGGAACTCCCTATTTTCCCCTCTCCCTTGCTGTTCACAATCTAATCTTTTCCACAAATGCGTGTATAATTTGATCAAGTGGATTCTCTGCATTTGTTTATATGGTATATATTTTGTTCCTTCTCTCTCTGTCTCTGTCATATATAAAAAGCTGAATTTGGTTTGCTACATTTTATTGAGGACATTTGTATTTTAATTTGTAAGAGGCTGGTCTACAATTATCCTTTCTCAAAAATTTTTGTCAGACTTCTGATATCAAGGTAATGCTGGCTTCATAAAATAGGTGGGAAATTTTCCATACTGTGGGTATGTTTTTATTATGTATATATATTTCTTTTGGGTGTTCAGTTAGTACTGCCTTTTCTGTGCCTAATAAGTATGGCTTAATCTCAGATATTATATAAGAAAAAAACGCAGTCTTAGGTGATGTCTGTCTTCTCCCAGAAAATGTTCATCTTTCCTCCACTAGACAGAATTATAAAACACCCCTATTTCAGAATTGTATATGTACACAGTCAAAAACTGACTGCAGATGCCAGTTTGCCTTCCCAGTTTCTTCCATCTGGAATCTGGAGACCAATTTTAGTCAGCAGTTTTCCAGTGCTTGCTAACACATGGTTTCTGTTTTTATTCAGACTTTCTAGTTGGCATCCTACAGGCTATTTTATTTTGAAGACTGCATATGTTACTATTATATATAAAAATAAAATAACTAAAAATTCTACTTTGAGGAGAAAAGGGTTGTGAGTTTCTTAAGGTTGAAATTATTACTGCTATCTTCTGGGAAAGATGGGATTCTGAATATCTGTGTTCCCCTTATGACAACCACTAGCCACATGTGCCCAGTGAATGCCTGAAAGGTGATTAATGCAACTGAGGAACTGAATTTTAAATTTTATTTACTTTTGACTTGCTTTAAATATAAGTAGCCATAGATCACGCAAGTCTACCATGTTAGAGCTGCTCTAAGTTTTTTTTTTTTCCCTCTCACATGGGTTTAGAACTCCCTCATCCTTAATTCTGCAACACTAAAAACCTGAAAAATTAAAAACAAATACCTGTGGCGGATTCATTTCGATGTTGGGCAAAACTAATACAATATTGTAAAGTTTAAAAATAAAATAAAATTAAAAAAAAAACAAATATACATTTAGTGCAATTTGATTTGGTGGTCAAAACGTTACTGGAACTGAAGTGAATCTATTTTTATTCCTATTTATGTCACTTTGTGTGATTATTCATGTCCTACTGAAGACATTTGTATACTGTCGATAATACTAATCGTGCTTACTTCAAAATGTTGCCAGAATTAAACCATGTAACATATATTTTAAAATATGAGCTAAAACTATGAGACATTTTCATCTATCAGAATGATGAAGTTAAAGGCTGAAAAAAATCTTTTACTAGTGAGGATATACGTAAACAAGTACTTTCAGGTGCCACTGATAAGACTGTAAATAAGTATATCTTTTTTTTCTTTTTTTGAAGGACATTTTGGCCATAATTATTAAAAAATAAAATATATCTTATAATGCAAGAGTTATAATTCTTGGTATCTACTACAAATGCTTGTGAAGGAATATCAAAATGCATCCTTGCATCATTACTTGTAATAAAAAAAGTATTTTTAGCTACTAAATGTTCATTGTAAGTGTAATGGCACATTTATATTGTGTAGTATGAATAAGGCAGATGTGTATGTGTTGACGGGCTTCCAGGTGGAGCTAGTGCTAAAGAACCCGCCTGCCAGTACAGGAGTCATCAGAGACACAGGTTTGATCCTGTGTCTGGAGGAGGAGAGCATGGCAATCCACTCCAGTATTCTTTCCTGGAGAATCACATGGCCAGAAAAGCCTGGTGGACTACTGTCCATAGGGTCACAGAGAGTCTGACATGACTGAAGAGACTTAGCAGCAGTAGAAGCATATATGTTGACATAGGGCAATATCTAAATTATTTCATTATAGAAAAAATCAAAATCTAGTGGATGTTTGTCATTGGGTAAAAAGAGAAGAAAATGCTAAGTAGCGTAAATGTATATAGGATTATCTGCTGATATGCATAATATCTGTGAAAGCACATGTAACTAGTTGGTGGGAATGATTATTTTTGAAAAGTCTAAATGAGTTGGTGCAGCTAGATAGGAAGAAGACTCACTTTTTACCATGTGCTTTTTGTGACAATATCTTCTTCTATTTTTCACTTGAGGTATAAGTTATGTAAAAGAAAAATTACCCTTTTAAGTACAGAGTCTAAAGAGTTTTGACCAATATGTGAAGTTATGTCACTACCACCACAAGTAAGATATAACACATTTTCATCATCTTGAAAATTTCCCTTATTCTCCTTTTGCAACCAATCCATTTCCCCCAATTTTAGCCCCTGATAACTACTAATCTGTTTTTATTTTATTTTTAAACTTTACGATATTGTATTGGTTTTGCTAAATATCGAAATGAATCTGCCACAGGTACACACGTGTTCCCCATCCTGAAACCTCCTCCCTCCTCCCTACCCATACCATCCCTCTGGGTCATTCCAGTTTACCAGCCCCAAGCATCCAGTATCATGCATCGAACCTGGACTGGTGACTCGTTTCATATATGATATTATACGTATTTCAATGCCATTCTCCCAAATCATCCCACCCTCTCCCTCTCCCACAGAGTACAAAAGACTGTTCTATACATCAGTGTCTCTTTTGCTGTCTCGTATACAGGGTTATTGTTACCATCTTTCTAAATTCCATATATATGCATTAGTATACTGTATTGGTGTTTTTCTTTCTGGCTTACTTCACTCTGTATAATAGGCTCCAGTTTCATCTACCTCATTAGAACTGATTCAAATGTATTCTTTTTAATGGCTGAGTAATACTCCATTGTGTATATGTACCACTGCTTTCTTATCCATTCATCTGCTGATGGACATCTAGGTTGCTTCCATGTCCTGGCTATTATAAACAGTGCTGCGATGAACATTGGGGTACACGTGTCTCTTTCAATTCTGGTTTCCTCAGTGTGTATGCCCAGGAGTGGGATTGCTGGAACATAAAGCAGTTCTATTTCCAGTTTTTTAAGGAATCTCCACACTGTTCTCCATAGTGGCTGTACTAGTTTGCATTCCCACCAACAGTGAAGAGGGTTCCCTTTTCTCCACACCCTCTCCAGCATTTATTGCTTGTAGACTTTTGGATCACAGCCATTCTGACTGGCGTGAAATGGTACCTCATAGTGGTTTTGATTTGCATTTCTCTGATAATGAGTGATGTTGAGCATCTTTTCATGTATTTGTTAGCCATGTGTATGTCTTCTTTGGAGAAATGTCTATTTAGTTCTTTGGCCCATTTTTTGATTGGGTCATTTATTTTTCTGGAATTGAGCCACAGGAACTGCTTGTATATTTTTGAGATTAATTCTTTGTCAGTTGCTTCATTTGCTATTATTTTCTCCCATTCTGAAGGCTGTCTTTTCACCTTGCTAATAGTTTCCTTTGTTGTGCAGAAGCTTTTAAATTTAATTAGGTCCCATTTATTTTTGCTTTTATTTCCAATATTCTGGGAGGTGGGTCATAGAGGATCCTGCTGTGATTTGTGTCGGAGAGTGTTTTGCCTATGTTCTCCTCTAGGAGTTATATAGTTTCTGGTCTTACGTTTAGATCTTTAATCCATTTTGAGTTTATTTTTGTGTATGGTGTTAGAAAGTGTTCTAGTTTCATTCTTTTACAAGTGGTTGACCAGTTTTCCCAGCACCACTTGTTAAAGAGATTGTCTTTAATCCATTGTATATTCTTGCCTCCTTTGTCAAAGATAAGGTGTCCATATGTGCGTGGATTTATCTCTGGGCTTTCTATTTTCCATTGATATATATTGCTGTCTTTGTGCCAGTACCATACTGTCTTGATGACTGTGGCTTTGTAGTAGAGCCTGAAGTCAGGTAGGTTGATTCCTCCAGTTCCATTCTTCTTTCTCAAGATAGCTTTGGCTATTCGAGGTTTTTTGTATTTCCATACAAATTGTGAAATTATTTGTTCTAGCTCTGTGAAGAATACCATTGGTAGCTTGATAGGGATTGCATTGAATCTATAAATTGCTTTGGGTAGTATACTCATTTTCACTATATTGATTCTTCCAATCCATGAACATGGTATATTTCTCCATATATTAGTGTCCTCTTTGATTTCTTTCACCAGTGTTTTATAGTTTTCTATATATAGGTCTTTAGTTTCTTTAGGTAGATATATTCCTAAGTATTTTATTCTTTCCGTTGCAACAGTGAATGGAATTGTTTCCTTAATTTCTCTTTCTGTTTTCTCATTATTAGTGTATAGGAATGCAAGGGATTTCTGTGTGTTGATTTTATATCCTGCAACTTTACTATAATCATTGATTAGTTCTAGTAATTTTCTGGTGGAGTCTTTAGGGTTTTCTATGTAGAGGATCATGTCATCTGCAAACAGTGAGAGTTTTACTTCTTCTTTTCCAATCTGGATTCCTTTTATTTCTTTTTCTGCCCTGATTGCTGTGGCCAAAACTTCCAAAACTATGTTGAATAGTAATAGTGAAAGTGGGCACCCTTGTCTTGTTCCTGACTTTAGAGGAAATGCTTTCAATTTTTCACCATTGAGGATAATGTTTGCTGTGGGTTTGTCATATATAGCTTTTATTATGTTGAGGTATGTTCCTTCTATTCCTGCTTTCTGGAGAGTTTTTTATCATAAATGGATGTTTAATTTTGTCAAAGGCTTTCTGTGCATCTATTGAGATAATCATATGGCTTTTATTTTTCAATTTGTTAATGTGGTGTATTACATTGATTAATTTGCAGATATTGAAGAATCCTTCCATCCCTGGGATAAAGCCCACTTGGTCATGGTGTATGATCTTTTTAATGTGTTGTTGGATTCTGATTGCTAGAATTTTGTTAAGGATTTTTGCATCTAGGTTCATCAGTGATATTGGCCTGCAGTTTTCTTTTTTTGTGGCATCTTTGTCAGGTTTTGGTATTAGGGTGATGGTTGCCTCATAGAGTGAGTTTGGAAGTTTACCTTCCTCTGCAATTTTCTGGAAGAGTTTGAGTAGGATAGGTGTTAGCTCTTCTCTAAATTTTTGGTAGAATTCAGCTGTGAAGCCGTCTGGACCTGAGCTTTTGTTTGCTGGAAGATTTTTGATTACAGTTTCAATTTCTGTGCTTGTGATGGGTCTGTTAAGATTTTCTATTTCTTCCTGGTCCAGTTTTGGAAAGTTGTACTTTTCTAAGAATTTGTCCATTTCTTCCACGTTGCCCATTTTATTGGCATATAATTGTTGATAGTAGTCTCTTATGATCCTTTGTATTTCTGTGTTGTCTGTTGTGATCTCTCCATTTTCATTTCTAATTTTATTGATTTGACTTTTCTCCCTTTGTTTCTTGATGAGTCTGGCTAACGATTTGTCAATTTTATTTATCCTTTCAAAGAACCAGCTTTTGGCTTTGTTGATTTTTGCTATGGTTTCTTTTGTTTCTTTTGCATTTATTTCTGCCCTAATTGTTAAGATTTCTTTCCTTCTACTAACCCTGGGATTCTTCATTTCTTCCTTTTCTAGTTACTTTAGGTGTAGAGTTAGGTTATTTATTTGACTTTGTTCTTGTTTCTTGAGGTATGCCTGTATGCTATGAACTTTCCCCTTAGGACTGCTTTTACAGTGTCCCACAGGTTTTGGGTTGTTGTGTTTTCATTTTCATTCATTTTTATGCAAATTTTGATTTCTTTTTTGATTTCTTCTGTGATTTGTTGGTTATTCAGCAGCGTGTTGTTCAGCCTCCATATGTTGGAATTTTTAATAGTTTTTCTCCTGTAATTGAGATCTAAACTTACTGCATTGTCGTCAGAAAAGATGCTTGGAATGATTTCAATTTTTTTTAATTTACCAATGCTAGATTTATGGCCTAGGATGTGATCTATCCTGGAGAAGGTTCCATGTGCGCTTGAGAAAAAGGTGAAATTCATTGTTTTGGGATGAAATGTCCTATAGATATCAATTAGGCCTAACTGGTCTATTGTATCATTTAAAGTTTGTGTTTCCTTGTTAATTTTCTGTTTAGTTGATCTATCCATAGGTGTGAGTGGGGTATTAAAGTCTCCCACTATTATTGTGTTATTGTTAATTTCCCCTGTCATACTTGTTAGCATTTGTCTTACATATTGCGGTGCTCCCATGTTGGGTGCATATATATTTATAATTGTTATATCTTCTTCTTGGATTGATCCTTTGATCATTATGTAGTGACTGTCTTTGTCTCTTTTCACAGCCTTTGTTTTAAAGTCTATTTTATCTGATATGAGTATTGCTACTCCTGCTGTCTTTTGGGTCCCTATTTGCATGGAAAATGTTTTTCTAGCCCTTCACTTTCAGTTTGTATGTGTCCCCTGTTTTGAGGTGGGTCTCTTGTAGACAGCATATATAGGGGTTTTGTTTTTGTGTCCATTCAGCCAGTCTTTGTCTTTTGGTTGGGGCATTCAACCCATTTACGTTTAAGGTAATTATTGATAAGTATGATCCCATTGCCATTTACTTTATTGTTTTGGGTTCGAATTTATACACCGTTTTTGTGTTTCCTGTCTAGAGAATATCCTTTAATGGAGAGCTGGTTTGGTGGTGCTGAATTCTCTCAGCTTTTGCTTGTCTGTAAAGCTTTTGATTTCTCCTTCATATTTGAATGAGATCCTCGCTGGGTACAGTAATCTGGGCTGTAGGTTATTTTCTTTCATCACTTTAAGTATGTCTTGCCATTCCCTCCTGGCTTGAAGAGTTTCTATTGAAAGATCAGCTGTTATCCTTATGGGAATTCCCTTGTATGTTATTTGTTGTTTTTCCCTTGCTGCTTTTAATATTTGTTCTCTGTGTTTGATCTTTGTTAATTTGATTAATATGTGTCTTGGGGTGTTTCGCCTTGGGTTTATCCTGTTTGGGACTCTCTGGGTTTCCTGGACTTGAGTGATTATTTCCTTCCCCATTTTAGGGAAGTTTTCAACTATTATCTCCTCAAGTATTTTCTCATGGTTTTTCTTTTTGTCTTCTTCTTCTGGGACCCCTATGATTCGAATGTTGTAGCGTTAATATTGTCCTGGAGGTCTCTGAGATTGTCCTCATTTCTTTTAATTTGTTTTTCTTTTTTCCTCTTTAATTCATTTATTTCTACCATTCTATCTTCTAATTCACTAATCCTATCCTCTGCCTCTGTTATTCTACTATTTGTTGCCTCCAGAGTGTTTTGGATTTCATTTATTGCATTATTCATTATATACTGACTCTTTTTTATTTCTTCTAGGTTCTTGTTAAACCTTTCTTGCATCTTCTCAATCCTTGTCTCCAGGCTATTTATCTGTGATTCCACTTTGATTTCAAGATTTTGGATCAATTTCACTATCATTATTTGGAATTCTTTATCAGGTAGATTCCCTATCTCTTCCTCTTTTGTTTGGTTTGGTGGGCATTTATCCTGTTCCTTTACCTGCTGGGTATTCCTCTGTCTCTTCATCTTGTTTAAATTGCTGAGTTTGGGGTGTCCTTTCTGTATTCTGGCAGTTGGTGGAGTTCCCTTTATTGTGGCATTTCCTCGCTGTGTGTGGGTTTGTATAGGTGGCTTGTCAAGGTTTCTTGGTTAGGGAAGCTTGTGTCGGTGTTCTGGTGGGTGGAGCTGGATTTCTTCTCTCTGGAGTGCAATGAAGTGTCCAGTAATGAGTTATGAGATGTCTATGGTTTTGGGGTGACTTTGGGAAGCCTGTATCTTGGAGCTCAGGGCTGTGTTCCTGTGTTGCTGGAGAATTTTCTTGGTACGTCTTGCCCTGGAACTTGTTGGCCCTTGTGTGGTGCTTGGTTTCAGTGTAGGTATGGAGGCGTTTGATGAGCTCCTGTCAATTAATGTTCCCTGGAGTCAGGGTTTGGACTTAAGCCTCCTGCTTCCAGTTATCGGTCTTATTTTTACAGTAGTTTCAAAACTTCTCCTTCTATACAGTACCATTGATAAAACATCTACGTTAAAGATGAAAAGTTTCTCTACCATGAGGGTCACCCAGAGAGGTTCACAGCGTTACATGGAGAAGAGAAGAGGGAGGAGGGAGTTAGAGGCGACCCGAATGAGATGAGGTGGAATCAATAGAGGAGAGAGTGGGCTAGCCAGTAATCACTTCCTTATGTGCACTCCACAACTGGACCACTCAGAGATGTTCACGGAGTTATACAGAGAAGAGAAGAAGGATGAAGAAGACAGAGGAGGATAAAAGGGGGGAATGAAAAGGACGGAGACAGATCCAGCCAGTAATCAGTTCCCTAAGTGTTCTCCACGGTCTGGAACACACAGAAATTCACAGAGTTGGGTAGAGTAGAGAGGGGTTAGGGAGGAGACACAGGCGACCTGGTGGAGAAAAAGGAGAATCCAAAGGGAGAGAGAGCAGTCAAGCCAGTAATCTCGCTCCCTAGTGAAAAATGGGTACTGAAGATTGGGTTCTTAAAGGTACAAAATTGGTAACAAATACATAAAAGCAAAAATTAAAAATCTAGAGTAGAGTTTGGAATTTCAAAAATACAATGTTAAAGAAAAGAAGAAGGAAAAGAAAGAGAGGAAAAAAACCAAACAAAAACAAAGTCGCAAAAATTATAAAGAAAATATAGGTACAAAATTGATAACAAATACCAAAAAGCAAAAGTTAAAAATCTAGAGTAGAGTTTGGAATTTCAAAAATACAATGTTAAAAAAGGAAGAAGAAAAAGAAAGAGAGAGAAAAACAAACAAAAACAAAAACAAATAAAGTCACAAAAATTATAAAGAAAATATAGGTACAAAATTGATAACAAATACCAAAAAGCTAAAATTAAAAATCTAGAGTAGAGTTTGGAATTTCAAAAATACAATGTTAAAGAAAAGAAGAAGAAGAAAAAAAAGGTCACAAAAATTATAAAAACTATATATATGAATTTTGTTTAAAAAAATAGGGTTTTTTTTTTTGCAAAGTAATAGGTTATAAAAGTGAAAATTAAAGGAATAATAGAGAACTTAAAATTTTTTTAAAAATTAAAAAAAAAAAAGAATGATCATAAAAATAGTAAAAATATATCTAGGACTTTCTCTGGTTTTGTTTGGGTATTGTGGGGTCAGTTCATTTTTGGCTAGTTCCTTGGTCTGACTTATATTTCTCAAGATCTATAGGCCCCTTCCTATGTAGACAGTACTAACCACAGGGTTTTAATCTATTGCCTGTAGCTTCCAAGGCGGTTCCCTCTGTTATAGCTTCTTCTGTTTGCTGGTCTTTTCAGTGTCTGGTTTCCGCCCTGACACAAAGGGGATGGTGGTGGACACTATTTTTTTTTTTTTTTTTTAGGCTCACTTGTTCAGTTGCGCTGTGGGGAGGGAGGGAGGGACGCTGCAAACAAATAACACTGGCGTGTGCTCGCAGTGCCTCAGCCACACTGGGTCTGCCCCCGCTCAAGGCGCATCTAGCCTCCCTGCCCACACTGCTCAGGCTCTAGGTTGCTCCGCTGGGAACCATCCATGGCTGGCTCTGGGCTGCTTGCACCTCCCAGGTCCAAGCCGCTCAGGTTCAGGCACTCGGGTAGTCCTCAGAGGTGCAGACTCGGTTGGGCCTGCGTTTTGTGCCCTTCCCAGGTCCGAGCAGCTCAGGTGATGAGGTGTTTGGCAAGCGTGATTGCTGCGACTTATCACCTCCCTACCGCTCGGTTATCTAGGTGTACAACTGGTGCACCTTCTCAGGCGGATGTTGACCGTCCAGACTCCCAAGAAGTTTTAGTTAGCAAAGAAACCTGCTTACAGTTTTATAGATAATGTCTCTCTGCGGCTGCAATTGCCCCCTTCCGGCTCTGGCTGCCTGTCACCGGAGGGGGATGGTCTGCAGCCAGCTATCTCTGTTCAGTCCTTTGTTCCGTGCACGGGCCTGGCGGTGTCTTAGGTTAGGGCTGGCTTTTTGCGTGGTAGATATCCCACAGTCTGGTTTGCTAGCCCAAATTATTTCGCTCAGATAGCGCTCTGGGTATTCAGGCCAGATTCTTACTCTCAGCGATGCAGCCCGCGCCACGCCTCCCTGCCCAGCCCCCGCTTGCTAGTGGCGTGTGCAGGCATCTGCGCTGCTTCTCCGCTGGCGGAGTTACTGTAGGGCTCACAGTCTGTGGGTTTTAATTGTTTATTTATTTTTCCTCCCTGTTATGTTGCCCTCTGTGCTTCCAAAGCTCGGCACAGATTAGGCAGTGAGAAGGTTTCCTGGTGTTTGGAAACTTCTCTCTTTTTAAGACTCCCTTCCCGGGACGGAACTCCGTCCCTCCCTCTTTTGTTTCTTTTTTTGTCTTTTATATTTTTTCCTACCTCCTTTCCGAAGACTTGGATTGCTTTTCTGGGTGCTTGATGTCCTCTGCCGGCATTCTGAAGTTGTTTTGTGGAATTTACTCGGCGTTTAAATGTTCTTTTGATGAATTTGTGGGGGAGAAAGTGTTCTCCCTGTCCTACTCCTCCACCATCTTAGCTCCTCCTTGACTAATCTGTTTTTAGTCCTACAGTTTTGCCTTTTCAAGAGTGTAATATAATGGAATGTGATGTAAGTGAAATAACTTATAATCAATATATGCCTTTATCTTTTTTATGTGGCAGAATGTTTAAGATTCATCTTTTATTGCATATATTAGTTTATTCCTTTTCTATTGATGAGTAATCCATCATATGGAGTACCACAAATTGTCTATGCATTAACCGATTGATGAATATGTGGGTTGTTTCCAATTTGGGGCCATTTGAATAAAGGTACTATTAACATTTGCATACAGGTTTTTGTGTGGACCTAAGTTTTCATTTCTTTTAGGTAATACCGAAGGGTGAGAGTGTTGTTTAAATGTTTAACTTCATTTTTAAAAACCCATCAAACGGTTTTCTAATATGGCTGTGACATTTTACATTCCAAGTAGCAATATATGAGAGTTCCAGTTGCTGGGGGTACCCTTCACCACTTGCCTTTGTTAGTGTTCTTAAATTTTTTTTTTAATTAATTCATTATCTTGTATTAATGGCTTCTGACTGTTTGTTTTGTTTGTGGTATTTATTAGTATTCCTCCAGCCAGATCACCTGCTTTCTACCCCAAACAAAGCAATATGTTTTGAAAATGGTTTTGAGGGGCTGTTCTTGGGTGGCGGTGGGAAAGAGAATTTTGGCAAGATCACCATCGATTAGTAGGGAAAAAAAATTAGAAAAATATGAAACCAAGTACATGTCTCTCCCCACATATACACCTGTATATATGTCCACTAACATGGCCGGCCAAGCCAGCCCTTGGGGGCTTTGAACAATTATCTCAATGCCTCTTTACGTTTCCCTTGTCCTGAGAATGGAAAGGGGCGAAAGGGAGAGTTCAGATCTGTAAGTATTTTTAAACAAACAAACAAAAAAAACATTTAAAGCATCGTTAGAAACTTTGGTGGAATTGATTGTCTGGCATGCTAAAGTGGTCCCACTTTTCCGTAGAAGGCCTTGTAGGCTTGCGTCAAAAGAGGGCTGACCCCACGAGGAAGGTGGGGCGGAGGCAGAGGTTAAAGGTCGGGACCTCGGCGGCGCACCGTGGACCCGCACGGCCTTTCTCTCGTTGGTACCTGTAGTCCCCGCGAGGAGAGTGACAAGCAAGGGGTGGAAGCCGCCTCGCGGCTGACACGGTGCGCTCTCCAACGCACTTCTTTCCTGCACAGGGAGCTCCTTGGGGTTGTTGGCCGCGCGGTGCTGTGCGACGTGGTCCAACCTGTGGCAAGAGTCTCCTCTCCGAGGGCTCAGGGCACGTGGGGTGGCGCTGCCTGGACCAGGTGGAGAACTCGATTTTCTCGTCCCCTAGCCTGGTGCAACAGGCTGGCGGCGCTCACAGAACCCTAGCCAGTGGTGCAGTTGTGCATCCCGCAGGGCTCAGGGCCTGGGCGCGGAAAGGCTGCACTTGGGATGAGGAGGGATGAGGTCGGAGACTAAGCAAAGGCTCATTCCCACACTGTTTTGTTGTTGTTGTTTATGGCTTGCGTGGTGCGTGGCTAAGTGGCTGGGTCGCGGGCAAGTACCGGCCGCTGGCACTAAAAGGAAGGGACCTTGGTGCACGGTCTGCGTGGCCCCTGACTTCCGTGCCCTAACACTTGCTGATGCGCCCTCTAAATTTTAGACACTGTAATACAGTGATATAACATTTTGTTTTACTTTTGTTTTTTTTGGCCAATAGTGATATTTTTTTTTTCATATGTTGATTGGCCATTCATATATGTTGATTGATAGTGTTTGCTCAAGTTATAGTTCTATTTTTTATTGGATTGTTTGTCGACTCCAGTACTCTTGCCTGGAAAATCCCATGGACGGAGGAGCCTGGAGGGATGCAGTAACATGGGGTCGCTGAGGGTCAGACACGATTGAGTGACTTCACTTTCACTTTTCACTTTCATGCATTGGAGAAGGAAATGGCAACCCACTCCAGTGTTCTTGCCTGGAGAATCCCAGGGACGGTGGAGCCTGGTGGGGTCACACAGAGTCGGACACGACTGGAGTGACTTAGCAGCAGTTGCCTTCAGTTCAGTGGCTGAGTCGTGTCCAACTCTGTGTGACCCCATGGACTGCAGCACGCCAGGCTTCCCTGTCCATTGGAAACTCTGGGAGTCCACCCATACCCATGTCCATTGAGTTGGTGATGCCATCCAACCATCTCATCCTCTGTCATCCCCTTCTCCTCCCGCCTTCGGTCTTTCCCAGCATCAGGGTCTTTCCCAACGCCAGCTCTTCACATCAGGTGGCCAAAGTATTGGAGTTTCAGCTTCAGCATTAGTCTTTCCAATGAATTTCAGGACTGATTTCCTTTAGGATGGACTGGTTGGATCTCCTGGCAGTCTTGTTTGCCTTATTACTTATCGCAGTTCTTTATATATTTTGCATGCAATCCCTTTATCATGTCTAAGTGCTGCAAATATTTTACTCCCAGTATGTGTCTTTTTCTTTCTTTTTTTGGTTTCTAACAATGTTTTTGAAGAGCAGAATTTTTTTTAGAAAAAAGTGGAAGTTTAAAATTTTGATGTGTCCAATTTATCAGTTATTTCCCTTATGACCCGTGTTTTTGTGTCATACTTATTTTCCAGCATGTTATCAAATATTTATGCTCATCTTTTCTTTTTCAGGTTTTATACTTTTAGCTTTTATATTTAAGTCTATGATCCATTTAAAGTTTATTTTTACTTATGGTGTGAAATAATGATCACACTTTTTTCTTTATGAATATCTACTTGTCCCAATACCATTTGCTGAAAATATACCTGCTTTTAAAACTTAAGGTAACATTTCCTTGTGGTATTTGTTTTGAGATTATACAAGGCAATAATTTAAAAAATAAAATTATAAACCTTAAATGCAATAAACTTAAGGGGTAGAATTACTCCTAACTTTAAATTAAAAAAAATCTTAAATTTAAATAGGATTTAAACACACAGTGGATATATATATATGTATATAATATGTGAAATATATATGAAAATGTGTATATATTTACATTTTAACTACATATTTAGCATCTATCACACTTAAACCTAAATAATACTTCAATATGCATATCTTCTAAACAAGTACTTTATCTGCATAACAGTAAAAGCATTCACACTAAAGGAATTGTCATCTATATAATAATTTTATCTAGTATATATACTATAATTACATTTTCTCAGTTATCCTAATATATCTTGTATAGTTCCTCTTGAAGGGGCATCTAGTGTCCAGTCAAGGAACAAGTATTTAATTTGTCTGTCCCTTTACTCCTCTGTTATCAAGAACAGTTCCTGTTCCTATGTTTATTTCAATACATTGACAACTTTGAAGAGTCTAAGACAATTGTCATGTTAAACCTTTGGCAGTCTGGCTTTGGTAATTGTTTTCTTGAGATTAGATACCAATTCTGTGTATTTGGCAAGAAAATTACATAGGAGATGTTGTGTATGTCCCACTGCATTGGATTTTGGCTGAAGACATGTATTGTCAGTTTATCCCATTATCGGTAATGCTAAAATGATCACGTATTAAGGAGGAGTCTTCCATATCTCTCTATTGATGAGTGTCTGTTTTCATAGGCAATTAATTAAAAATCTATGGCATGTACTTTAAGACTTAGTGTATACTATTTCCTAAAACATTCATCCAACAGTTTCAGTATTAATTGATAATCTTTATCTGCTTTGTTGAAAAATGAGAATTTTTCTAATTTTATCATCTGTTTTTTTTTAAATCTAGAATTTATCCCTAATGTGTTTCTCCACATTTTAAAATTAAGAGAAACAGATTTCATCCCAAAGATAAATGCTCAGTAGTTGTTAGTGTACTTGTCTACGAAATCATTTTTTCCTCTTGGGAAGATTTTCTTTTTTATTGTGGTAAAATCCTTGGAAGGGAAGTTATGACCAACCTATACAGCATATTAAAAAGCAGAGACATTACTTTGCCAACAAAGGTCTGTCTAGTCAAGGCTATGGTTTTTCCAGTGGTCATGTATGGATGTGAGAGTTGGACTATAAAGAAAGCTGAGTGCTAAAGAACTGATGATTTTGAACTGTGGTGTTGGGGAAGACTCTTGAGAGTCCCTTGGACTGCAAGGAGATCCAGCCAGTCCATCCTAAAGGAAATCAGTCCTGGGTGTTCATTGGAAGGACTGATGTTGAAGCTGAAACTCCAATACTTTGGCCACCTGATGCGAAGAGCTGACTCATTGGACAAGACCCTGATGCTGGGAAAGATTGAGGGCAGGAGAAGAAGGGGACGACAGAGGATGAGATGGTTGGGTGGCATCACCGACTCAATGGACATGGGTTTGGGTGGACTCTGGGAGTTGGTGATGGACAGGGAGGCCTGGCGTGCTTCGGTTCATGGGGTCGCAAAGGGTCAGACACGACTGAGCGACTGAACTCAACTGAAAATGTTATAATGTAAAAATTACCATTTTAACTACTTTAAAGTGAGCAATTCAGTGAAATTTAGTACATCCACAATGTGCAACCATAGCTGCTATCTAGTTCAGAACATTTTCATCACTCCAAAAAGAAACCCAACCCATCCATTAAGCAGTGATTGCCCATTCCTCCCTCCCTCCAGCCTCTGACAACCACTAACCTGTTTCCATCTGTATAGATTGGCCAGATGTCATTTTTAATTGTATCAGACCTCTATTTTTGAAAAGCCCTATAAACAGGTTCTAAATACATCTGACTTTTCAAGAGTGATCAGAGGCTTCCATTTTAAAACATAATCCACATATGAGATGTATGAAAACGAAATGATGAAATTGAGCAAAACAAACAGCAGTGTCTAAATACTGTGATAAGCAAAAGGGATTCAGAAACCAAGTAACCAAGTACTCAGTACTTCAGATGCTATTGGAGGCTACTTTAGTAACATCACTGCCATTGATCTTAAACCCATCCATGTTTATTGCTTGGTCTGTCTCTCTGGAATTGCCACTGCCCTTCTTTGGCCCTGGGGCTCCTCATCTATAGATCAAAGACTGGACTAAATGATTTGCAACATTTCTTTTGCTCCATGATTTCTTTTTTTTTTTAATTTTATTTTATTTTTAAACTTTACAATATTGTATTACTTTTGCCGAATATCAAAATGAATCCGCCACAGGTATACATGTGTTCCCCATCCTGAACCCTCCTCCCTCCTCCCTCCCCATACCATCCCTCTGGGTCGTCCCAGTGCACCAGCCCCAAGCATCCAGTATCGTGCATCAAACTGGACTGGCAACTTGTTTCATACATGATATTATACATGTTTCAATGCCATTCTCCCAAATCTTCCCACCCTCTCCCTCTCCAACAGAGTCCATAAGACTGTTCTATACATCAGTGTCTCTTTTGCTGTCTCATAACTCAGTTGATCTTCATCTTTCATTCCAGGGCACGACTGTAGTAACATCACTGAGTTCTGTGCTACATGATGAGAAAGAATTCCCCAACCCAAAGGTATTTGACCCTGCCCACTTTCTGGATGAGAGTGGCAACTTTAAGAAGAGTGACTACTTCATGGCTTTCTCAGCAGGTAATAAAAGTTAATTTCCTTAAGTACTTAGGGAACAAGGTACCTTTCTGGAGTTGGTTGGAACTTAATGATGCCCTCTCTGGGGCTGGTAGAAATGCTTTTTGTCCATGATCACAAGCACCACTTTTAATGCCCTTGTGTTTCCTCCCCTCACCACACATCCCCAATATTGGAACTTCAGGGAGGTGACCCAGTTCTTCCAAAGTAAGAAAGCTAGAAAACAAGTTAATTGAATTATGCCTCTAGCATAATTCAGTAATAATCTTAGGTAGCACTGAGTTACCTGTGAGCTCCTCTTAGCAGGTGAAACTTTTAGACTTTCCTTGCCTGCCATGATTCCATAAGTTTGAGTATTTTCCATGTGATATCCTTCACTCCCTAGGCTGAGTTCTGGGGTTAAAAGTACAGAATGGGCACCAAAGTGGGCTCACAATCTAGTTAGGGAAGCAAATTACTAAAGAGAACATTGAATAGTGTTGTGAGAGAGGAAAGCACAGGTTGTTCATGAGACCAGAAGGAGAAACCCTGTTTTCTGGTCACTCATACACCATAGTGAGGCATAAAATGGAGTAAGGAACATTCTTACAGAAAAAAGCGAATTTGAACTGCCTCACAGGAACAAAGTGAGAAGAGAAGGCAGGGCAATTTTACAGGAGCAGGACATTCTTTTAGATTGAGAAAGTCAGAACCTGCCGACTAACTGCAGTGTCAGCGAGTTCTTGGAAATGTGGCAGGATACCCTGCAGTGGTTCCAGAGCACTGTGGTCATCTTCCACTGCTGATCACAGATCTTGAAACTGGGTCTCCACAACTACAGTGTGCGCTGAGTCTCTGGCCACAGCCTCACCTCCTTGTATTTGGCAGCTTTTGATGCCTGCTTTGTGTCTTGCTCTGTATATACCAAGATGTTAAGGACTGAGCCTTCCCTTCAAAATCACACATTTTAGCATAGCAGAAGAACCAGAATTATGATCAAGGTGATTCATGCTTCAACTGAAACAATGAATGTGATATTGAGGAAACTCAGAGAGGGCAAGATTCTACTGTCTGTGAATATTGCAAAGACCATAAAGAGGAAATGACATGGGACGTAGGTCCTGAAGGAAGTGTCAAAGAAATGCATCTTGACCGAATGAAGCATCATGAGACAAAACTAGAGGTTTCATGGTGTATTGGAGGTTGATGAAGAGCGGATATGGCTAGAGCTGAGAGTAGAGAGTGTGAAGAATGGAAAGAATGATATCGAACATCATACTGGGAACAAAATATGAAGGGCCAGCTCAACTCATTTGGACCTCGTAACAGATGGGAGAGACATTTAATGTTATCAAGTGGGAGACTGACACATTTAGACATGTACTTTTGAAAGCACATGGAGGAAAAACATCTTTAGCTGAATTTTGTGCCAGAAGTAGAAAGGAAGCACATATATACAAGTTCCCTCCTCTCAGGGCTTCCGATAGAAACTGGAAGTGGAAAAGAGCAGTTAAAATGTGGGAATACACGATGAAGTGCTTGACACAAAGTTGACGTTCAATCAATATTTACTGAATGAAAAATTCTCATGAAGATATTAGCTGAATAGCGACTGTGTCTCTCTTTCTGTTTATCTGTCTCTAAACATCTTTCCAGGCCTCTATCTGTTCAATCATTCATATATTTTGTGACAATTCAAAATGTAATGCTCAAGGAACAAATCACCTCTGTGTGTATTTTCAGGAAAACGAAGTTGTGTGGGAGAAGGCCTGGCTCGCATGGAGCTGTTTTTATTTTTGACCACCATTTTACAGAAATTTACCCTGAAATCTGTGGTTGACCCAAAGGACCTCGACACCACCCCAGTTTCTAGTGGGTTTGGCCATGTGCCGCCCCCATACCAGCTCTGCTTCACTCCTCTGTGATGAAGGGCAGTCCATTGGCTGCTGCTGTGCTGTTGTCTGTAATTAACTCTCATCTGGGCCATCACTCACCTCCTTCTTACTACCAGGGATACTCTTTCTGACCGCCCATCTCATACTGCCACAATTTTCTCAGTATCCAGTGAATATCCAACTTTCATGAAAGGAAAGTCTCCTGAGTTTTACTGCACAAATGTATTTGCTGTCCTCATGTTCTGTAACACTTATATTGACTACCACATATGCTAATACTTCTTAGTACCATGTTATCACTGTAAAACAGAGTGGAATTGTTGGTATAAGCCAACACACAGCCATTTGCTCTCCAGGTGTTCTAAATAAAAAGCAGCAGTATTTGCTGAGCCAGTCTCAGACTTTCCTTCTTTTGTACGTAATGCAGGTAAGGAATGAATGAAAGTAAGAGTCTGAAGAGGCCGTGCTTGTGCTCATAATGATAAACACAGAGAGGAACAAAGGGGAAGAGGGCAGGAAAACTCTTTGCTGAGTATCACCTGGGCTTACTTGAAGATTGGGTTTGGAAATGAGAGAAATTGTGTCCAAGAGCAGGTCCAGCCTGCAGGGAAATAGTGAGAAAATCAGCATTTGGGAGGACTGAATAATAAGGGTTGGAATTCATTCCTCTGGTTGATGTTACTGTGAACACTAAAAGAAGATATGAAATGTTCACATTACTTTGTGTTTCAAACTTATAGTCAAATATTAACCTATGTTTCTCTATTTCTAATCATGTACTCTAAGTGTTATTCTTTTCTCTCTGAGCAAGAACAAAATCCCTAGAAGGTGTCACCAGATTCTATTTTTTTCTACTTTCCATCACATTGTTTTATATGTAACATCAGTGGTGGCCATAACCACTTTGGAAGAGTTAGCAGTTCCTTAAAAAATGAAACATATACTTACCATATGATCCAGCAGTCATACTCCTTGGAATTTACTCAAATGAGTTGAGAACTTACATCTGCACAAAACCCTGCACATTAATGTTTTTAGTTACTTTTTTCATAAAAACATGTTTATTCATAAAATTAATTTTATAGTTATTTTATTCATAAATTTATGTCAAAACTTGGGAGCAGTTGAGATGTCCTTCAGTTGTTGAAGTATAAAGAATGATATATCAATTGAATGGAATATTATTCATTGTTAAAAAAAAGGTGGCAAGCCATGAAAAGAACCCTAAGCACATTACTAAGTGAAAGAAACCAATTTGAATGCTGCTGCTGCTACGTCGCTTCAGTTGTGTCCGACTCTGTGCGACCCCATAGACGGCAGCCCACCAAGCTTCCCCGTCCCTGGGATTCTCCAGGCAAGAACACTGGAGTGGGTTGCCATTTCCTTCTCCAACTATGTATTGTGTAATTCTAACTCTGTAACATTCTAGAAAATTATGGAGACAATACAAGATCAGTGGTTTCCAGGGGCTTGGGAAGGAGGGACAGATAGATGGAGCACAGAGAACTTTCAGGTGAAATCATTTTGTGTAATACTTTAATGGTGGATACATGCTCATGCTACATTTGTCAAAATCCATAGAATGTGCAAAATTAAGAGTGAACCCTAATATAATCTGTGAACTTTGATTTATCATGTGTTGGTGTTATGTCATTAATAGTAATAAGTGTACCACACTGGTGTGGGTTGCTGGTGGTGGGACAGGTTGTGTGTGTGTGAGTATGTGTGACCACTGTATACTTTTCTGCTTAGTTTTACTGTGAACCTAAAACTGCTGTTAAAATTCTATTCTTTAAAAACAAAACCCCTAACCCACAACTCCAGCCAACCTGAAGTTTGCATAACTCTGTGACAGTAGAGGACTTAATATTTATGCTCTCTTAATCATTTGGACAACAGGAATGCTATTTGATGTAAGATGTTATTGAACTGGGAGTTGAAAAACAGATTCTAACCGAAGGCCTTGTAAGAATGTGGTGAGGACACTTTATCCACTGTCATTAATTGCTCATTAAAATAAAGGCTAGATTAACTGATCTCAGAGTACTTTCAGCCTTTAAATTATCTTTGACTCTTTTACTCTATAAAAAGAAATGGCTTTAACAGAAGGAATGTTAAGCAGAGCAAGCACACTGATTTCTCAAGGAATAAAATTGCTCTAAAGAAACTGACTGAATTTATTTCATCCAAAATTAGGTAGAGTTTAGACCTCTGTAAGTTAGGCACAAGTTACTACTTCTCCTTCTTTTCTGGTTGAAAGGTACACCATGTCTCATACTCATTCAAGTTTATAGGTTACAAAAATAAACTTTCCTGACCCCCACTTTAATCAGCTGGTGCAGTATGCATTAACTCAATTGACATATTTGAAAATTCATTGACTAGGATGAGTCACAGAATATTGAATCATGGTACATATGCAGCAAGTGTGGTGACCCTGGTGAACTGAATGTTTGCTTGGAGATGTGGGTTCCAGTCTCAACTCGACCACCTGTGGGTGCCGTGTCCTTAGCATAGGAACTGAATCTCCAAGGCCCATCCATGAATTGGAAATAATTTTACCTTTGGGAAAGGTAATTGAGATAATCATAAGAGATATTATGGTGTGAAAATTCTCTTTTTAATGTAAATAAGATATGAATCCATGTAAACATGAGGAATAAAACATTTTGTAATTAGCTCTTGGTGGTTTAGTCGCTAAGTCATGTTTGACTTTTGAGACCCCGTGGACTGTAGCCCACCAGGCTTCTCTGTTCATGGGATTTCCCAGGCAAGACTACTGGAGTGAGTTGCCATTTCCTTCTCTAGGGGATCTTACTGACCCAGGGATCCAACCTGGGTCTCCTGCACTGCAGGCAGATTCTTTATCGACCGAGCTACCAGGGAATTCCCAGGTATTAGCTTTTAATAAAAACTTGTTTTGCCTTACTAAAAGAGTTTAGGGATAACTTCACTAATCAATTTTGAACAAATATGGTATGTTGTAGAACACGTTTGTAAAGCATCGTCATTGTGATCTAGTGATGTTTACCTTTCCAGTGGTATTTAGATCTTCATGACGACTGTCATCTCCTGTTCTGGTGTGCATGTTATAGTGGTTCCACGCTGTAGGTCTGTTTAATGAAGTCCTTGCCTCCCATCCTCCACTGAATCCATATGTGTTGTTCTGTGTAAAATCTCCCTTCCTTGCTGTTGATGACAAATTGAAATTATAATGGAGTAATCACAGGATTCCCAGGTGACTTAGTGGTAAAGAATCCACCTGCCAATGCAGGAAATGCAGGAGACACAGGTTCAATCCCTGGGTCAGGAAGACCCCCCCTGGAGGAGGAAATGGCAACCCATTCCAATATTTTTGCCTAGGAAATCCCATGGACAGAGGAGCCTGGTGGGCTGCAGTCCATGGGGTCACAAAAGAGTTGGACATGACTTAGTGACTGAACACAATCACAATTCAGGCATACAAAAACAGGAGGCAATTGCGGATCTGGTCTCCAACATGTCTCTGCACCTCTGAGAACTTGAAATCCCTTTGACCTGTACCAGACCCAAGGACAGGATCAGCCCTGTTCATAGCAACACCTGCCAGCTGCACCCTTATGTTCTAAAGGTCTTCCCTTGTAATTGTGCAACTGTTTCTGAGCCCAACCAATGTTTATGTAGCAGAAACTTTTACCCATTGCCATATCCAATTATGATTCTTGATAAGTAACTCTCGTGTCTAACCGTACTCTTGCAATCTTCCCCTTTATAAGTCTCCACCGTTTTGTAGTCCAGTGCAACTCAATTCAAGTGCTTCTTGAGCCTGTGTCTTCTGGGCTACAGTCCTAACAAACCCTCAGTGGACACCTTTTTATTTCAATAAGGTCTTTTCTAAAATTTTGGTTAGCACTGTGCAAACTTCATTCTGTTGCTTCTGACAAAGACAGACTTCAAAAGGCAACAGAAGCAATTGTGTCTGGAAGCAGCTGGGAGGCTGGAGTCATAGTTTCTCAAGCTTTCCCTGCTAAATTCTTGAGATTGGCTCTTCCCTCAGTTACTTGAGTAAGTTTTACCTCTGCAATGATGGAAAGGGGAGAATACCTATTTTTGATTTCTTGTTTTGAGAATCTGTGACTCTTTTTTCCTTGGACTCAAGTAGGAGACATCTGTTTAATGTTATTTTGTGGTCAGTGGGGTATATATTCAGAGTAATGTATATGGGGATAGTGGAAGAAACTTTCACATATTCAGGTATGGGAAGTCATTCTGGCTTATACATGATTTGACATGAACTTTATGATAACTAGAACAGCCTGTCTTATGGTCTGTTTTCATACCTTGTATATCTGCTTTAACTCTCAAAGAGTGCATTATCCAGATGTAAAGAATGTCCACTTTGAAGATAGGGATACAATGCCTCCCTTCAAATGTCATCAAAGTTAAGGCTCTCTTCCCAGATGCCAAAGTCATACTAACTCTCTGAGCAAGTGCTGATCTGTCTCTTTTGAAACTTTGAAGGAATGTTCCCATGTCATGTTTGATGTGTATTTTTTTTTTTTGATAAGTTGTAAAACTGTACTGAAAACCATGCTTCTCTAGAGCTATTTTTCAGAGCTATTAAGAGGCTGTCTCTGTGGTATAGACCTCAAGTTTGCTTGAATAAAACTCTCTTCTGTTCCTTACTATAAACTGCTTATTGACTATTTGTATCCACAGGGTTTTAGCTGTCCTGCTAAATTTGTTCTTGAGGCAACTATGGTGTGAGTGCATTATAACTGATGGACATCAGAAGAACTTAAATTAAATCTTAGTTTTATTAATTATGAGCATCGTGACACAGGACAGGCTTCTTGTTCTCCCAGAATCTCTCTTTCCCCCATTTGAAAAAATACAAAATAATAAACCCTATTTCCAGTATATTTCTTTTCTTTCTTTCTTTTTTTTTTTGTGGGCAGGGGAAAATATCAAGGTAAAAGGCATGTAAATTTGCTTAGCTAATTACTTTATTTCTGTTTGGCCATTCAAATTGTTTGAATTATGTTAATGTTAACCAGAAATTCCAAGAATGGAGACCTGGTTGAAATAAACACGTGTTTAATTGAGGTTTATTAGGACTGTAGCCTAGGAGACACAAATTGAAGAAGATCTTGAATTGTGTTCTACTGGACTACGTAGTGGACTACGAGGTAGGGGACGCTTAACAACGTAAAAAACACAAGGTTACATAAATTATTTGTCAAGAACTGGGATTGGAGCTGCATGGATTAATGGTTAAGCAAGGGTAGGTTGAGGTTCAAAATGATTACAGAATGGAGTGTGTGGGTACTTGAAACTACAAGGCGGCAGCTGCTGCTGCTGCTGCTAAGTCGCTTCAGTTGTGTCCAACTCTGTGCGACCCCATAGACCGCAGCCCACCAGGCTCCCCCGTCCCTGGGATTCTCCAGGCAAGAACGCTGGAGTGGGTTGCCATTTCTTTCTCCAATGCATGAAAGTGAAAAGTGAAATTGAAGTCACTCAGTTGCGTCTGACCCTCAGCGACCCCATGGACTGTAGCCTTCCAGGCTCCTCCGTCCATGGGATTTTCCAGGCAAGAGTACTGGACTGGGGTGCCATTGCCTTCTCCAAGGCGGCAGCTAGCATATACTATTTTCTTTTTTTAAAAGGTGACACTTTACCCATTTAGAACACCATTTAGACACTGTTAGTGTATTCACAACATTGTGCATTATCTAATTCCAAGATATTTTTATCACTCCAGAAAGAAATACTGCCCATTAAGCAGACACTGCCCATATATTGTTTTGAAAATGGCTAGTGGTATCCTTGAGTTTGATACAGTTCTGAAAATTCAGATTCTCAGATATGCAGAAATATGTCTGAAACCATATCCACTATGGCGACCCATTTCCATTCTGGTGGCCAGGACTATAGTTAACTTCATTTTGATTTTTAAATTATCTTAACTATGTCATCATTAGCTGTTTTATGTATAGGCAGCTGTAATGTTAGTATAGTACATTAAAATATTTTAAAATCTTGCATATTCAAGGACAAATTAGATTTTTAGATACATGTGTATATTAGATAGTGTTAGATATAACATTACAAGATACTCTTTAAAATATAAAAAACATAGAATACACTGATATTCCTCAAAATCATAAATTCCCAACTGGTCGTTGACTCCAGTCCAGAGTATTGAGCCTTTTTTGGCATCAAACTATTTATGTCAATAATTCTCAATCCTGGTTGTGTGTTAGAACCACTTAATTTTTTAATTAGCAATACCTGGACCCCAACCCAGTACAAATAAACCAGAATCTCTAGAGTCATCATTGGACACAGAGAAAACAAGTCCAAAGAACAGTTTGTTTTTGTTTTTGTCAGAGTGGCTAAATCCCACAGAATATAGAGTACAAAGTGGGTATAATTGATTGATCTCTTTACAGGTGCAAATTGAATTAGCAGAGACTGTTATAAAAGCTTTACATTTCAGGCTCACAATCTTCAGAATGAGAAGAGAAGGTGTCGATGGATCTGGCTGTGGTCCTGGTGCTCTATTTCTCCTGTCTGCTTCTCCTGTCCCTCTGGAAACAGAGCTCTGGGAAAGGGAAGCTCCTGCCCGGACCTACTCCTCTCCCAATTCTTGGAAATACCCTACAGTTAGATGTTAATGACATCAGCAAATCCTTAAGTGATGTAAGTAGGTTTTATGCTCCTCCAGTGGCTAGCAAACAGTAAGTAAATTAAGCCCAGTTATGACACTAATGGGCTGCCCTGGGGTTTCCCAGGTGGTGCTAGTGGTAAAGAACCTGCCTGTCAATTCAGGAGACTTAAGAGACTCAGGTTTGATCCCTGGTTGGGAAGATCCCCTGGAGGAAGGCACGGCAACCCACCCCAGTGTTCTTGCCTGGAGGATCCCATGGACAGAGGAGGCTACAGTCCATAGGGTTACAAAGAGTTGGACACGACTGAAGCAACTTAGCATGCACGCACGGTGGCTCAGAGAGTAAAGAATCTGCTTACAATGTGGGACACCAGGGTTCGATCCCATCCCTGGGTCAGGAAGATCCCCTGAAGAAGGGAATGGCTACCCATTCCAGTATTCTTGTCAGGAGAATTCCATGGACTGAGGAGCTTGGCAGGCTATAGTCCATGGGGTCGCAAAGGGTTGGTCATGACTGACTGATACGCCAGTCAATCCTAAAGGAAATCAGTCCTGAATATTCATTGGAAGCTGAAACTCCAATAGTTTGGCCACCTGATGTGAAGAACTGACTCACTGGAAAAGACCCTGATGCTGGGAAAGATTGAAAGCAGAAGGAGAAGGGGATAACAGACGATGAAATGGGTTGGATGGCATCACCAACTTGATGGATATGAGTTTGAGCAAGCTCTGGGAGTTGCTGATGGACAGGGAAGCCTGGCGTGCTGCAGTCCTTGGGGTCGCAAAGAGTTGGACATGAATGAGCGACTGAACTGAGCTGACTAACACACACATATGATACTAATACATATTTCTGGGGGCACATTGTCAAAATAGGTCCTTGTGTAGCAAATTAGTCCCTGTAAATACTGTTACTTTTCTTGCCTTGTCATTGTCATAAATAGAGGGACAAAGTAGAGTTTGTGAGTAGAGAAATGTTTAGCTCTTTGTATGGTTGAAATAAAAGTGTCAAAAGCTGGGAGTATTGCTTCCCTTCTTTGTTTCATAGCCATTTGCTATGATTTGGGACAGAAGGTAAATGGTAAGTGAAGTGTTTTGTGATTTAAGATTTTCTTCCAGAAGTCATATACTATATAAGCTATGTGTTTCCTTCAGATGGCCAGAAAAATAGGACTTTTCTGAAAAAGGGCATTGTGCTTGAGGTTAAGAAATTAGCTTGGAATCAGAGCCAGCATGAGTGAATGAAAGAAAAAGTTGTCAGTCAGGGCCCAGTTGGTGGCAAGAGCATTGATTTACATTCTTGAGGAAGCTGGTGTCTGTACCCTGTGAATGCTGCAGTCTGGAAGAAGTTGTTCTTCCATGAGATGCTGCATGTCCTGGCACTGCCTCTATGATGCTTCTGTTGTTTCTGTTTTACTAATACCAGTGGATCTCAAACTGTCCTGGGCATTAGAGTTATCTGCACTTATTTTTTAAAATACAGATTTCTAATATTCATCTTTGGGCTACAGATTCAGAATTCTAATGACTGCCCTGTGGTGTTTCTGAAGCAGGCAGGTGGCTGTTGGTTTAAAGGTGGGCCTGGAGGGTTGATACATTGCTCAAGAATCAGAGATTGATAAGAAGGGTTTCAATTTTGAATCTTCTATATATATCCATGGAACTCTGGAAATGAATTGAAATCCTCAACCTCAGTTTCCTTATTTATAAGTTGGGGCAAATAAACCTGCTGATGGTGTTGATATGTGGATTAATTACAATCTGTGTACCAGTTACTTGAGTCCCATCTAAGTGGAAACTGTAACAATTACTATAATACTTATGTATTCAGAAATATGTTAGGCTGTTTGTGGAAGAATAGAAATGTAAAAGTGTGATGATAATATATTCTGAGTCAGGTATTATATTTTATCAAGTTGTGACCTATTTTGCTATTACATGCACCTCCTTTCCCAGCTCTCAGAAGTCTGTGGCCCTGTGTTCACTGTGTATTTTGGCATGAAGCCCACCGTGGTGTTGTATGGATATGAAGCAGTGAAGGAAACTCTGATTTGGGAGAAGAGTTCTCTGGAAGAGGCAGTCTCCCATTGCCTGAAAGAATTAGTAAAGGCCATGGTAGCTGTACTTGTGTGTGTGTTCAGCATTGGCATTGGGGGTGGAGAGGGTAGATTAGAGGAATTTGAAGAACCTGGCAGTAGATGTTGGTCTACCTGAAAGGCTGCCAACTGTAACTCACTCCTCCTTGCCTAGGGCCTCCCTCCTAGTTTCTGTTTCTCCTCCCGGCAGGAATCCTCTTCAGCAGCGGGAAGAGATGGAAGGAGACCAGGCGCTTCTCCCTCGTGACGCTGCGGAATTTCAGGATGGGGGAGTAGAGCGTCGAGGACCGCGTTCAAGAGGAAGCGCGCTGCCTGGTGGAGGAGCTGCGAAAAACCAACGGTGGGTGATTCTGTGCTCTGTAAGTCTGACCTTAACAGACTGCTATCTTCTCTGTTGACATCCTTGGAAACATTTCAGGAGAGGCCACATCTTTCACATGGGTTGTGGTTGTCAGCCCTTCTGTGGAGGGGGGAAGTGTGAAGAAGAGAAAGCCAAGGGAGGTTTTGTGTATCTGTGCTTGTCATATGTGTACTCCCATAACTGTGCGTGCAGTGTGGATATTGGTTATTTAATTGTAATCCTGAACTTCTTTTCAAGTCAGAATTCACAAGGAATGGTTTTGAATTACTTCCTGAAAGCATTAGATAACATTGTTTTACCATAGCATAAATGTGGTTGTCTATATCAGAGCCTTTCAGCAGGGAATATTTGTTAAGTGGACAGGGTTGGAATGACCTCATCATGCTCTTATGTAGCATGAAACGTGTGACTTGTATATTATATAATTGAACTATATTTATATATTAAGCATCACAGATGCATCTGAGAGCCCAGGCCTGTAGTTCTGACCAAGAGTAATACTGTCTATGGTTTTATTTTCTTAGGCATATCTTAGTACAGTTCTTATCAATTTTGATTTCTCTGTGCAGATGGTACCATTTAAAAATATCAGCTTTCATTATTTCTTGTTACTTAATACTTAGTATACTGATTTATATATACAGTTATTTATAAATTTTGAATAAATACTTGCTGCATCATAATTCTGCAAAATACACAAATACCAAGTTGGAAAATGTTTGGTTTAACTCGACTTTAGGATTATCAGTAACTGCTACCTGGTGTTCTCTGAATGAAATTTGGCTTTGCTTTCAGTTTTCTAAACATTGCCCCCTCTTTACTGGATTTTGGTAACAAATGTATAGTAATTATTTACTTCCCACTACTAGGTGTAATGACTTGTACAATGGTTATCACAAGGACTCTGATTTTAAGCTCATATTTCAAATTATTCTGTTTTAAAATTCTTTATTCTATATTAAATGAAAGACTTGAATTGGATTTACTGTGAATCACATATTGACAAAGAAATGCCCAAGGCTTTCAAAATTACCCTTTATCTATCTAGCCAAAATAAAAGTTGTTTTAAACTTAGATCTCTATAATTTAAAAGGAACCTGGTGTAGAAGCTCCTTAATGAAGCCTGGCATAATTCCATACCTTAACCATTTGTTCCAACATTTTACAAAAATTTGTAGTAAAAAAATGATATAACATGAGATCTATGATCTTAACAAATTAAGTGCACATTATAACTATGGATGGAAGTTTGTAACCTTGTACAAGAGACAGTGACCAAAATCATACCAAAGGAAAAGAAATGCAAGAAGGCAAAGTGGTTGTTTGAGGAGGCTTTAAAAATAGCTGAGGAAAGAAAAGAAGTGAAAGGCAAGGGAGAAAGGGAAAGATATACCCAACTAAATGCAGAGTTCCAGAGAATAGCAAGGGGAAATAAAAAGGCTTTCTTGAATGAACAATGCAAAGAAAGAGAGGAAAATAATAGAAGATCTCCTCAAGAAAACTGGAATGACAAGGGAACATTTCATGCAAAGATGGGTACAATAAAGGACAGAAATGGTAAGGACCTAACAGAAGCAGAAGAGATTAAGAAGAGGTAGCAAGAATACACAGAAGAACTGTACAAAAAAGGTCTTAATGACCTGAATAACCACAATGGTGTGGTCACTAACTAGAGCCAGACATCCTGGAGTGTGAAGTCAAGTGGGCCTTAGGAAGCATTACTACAAAGTTAATGGAGGTAAGGGAATTCCAGCTAAGCTATTTAAAATCCTAAAGATGATTGCTGTTAAAGTGCTGCACTCAGTATATCAGTAAATTTGGAAATCTCAGCAGTGGGCACAGGATTGGAAAAGGTCAGTTTTCATTCCAATCCCAAAGAAAGGCAATACCAGAGAATGTTCAGACTTCCATACAATTTCATATGCTACCAAGGTGATGCACAAAATTCTTCAAGCTGGGCTTCAGCAGTATGTGAGCTGAGAACTTCCAGATGTACAAGTTGGGTTTTGAAGAGGTAGAGGAAGGCAATCTGAAACAGATCAGATTGCCAACATTTTTTGGATCATGGAGAAGGAAGGGAGTTCCAGAAAAACATCTACTTCTTCTTTATTGACTACACTAAAGCCTTTGACTGTGTGGATCACAACAAACTATGGAAAGTTCTTAAAGAAATGGTAATACCAGACCACCTTACTCATCTCCTCAGAGACCTGTATACAGGTCAAGAAGCAATGATTAGAAGCGGAAATGGAACACATACTGTTAAAAATTGGGAAAGGAGTACAACAAAGCTGTATATTGTCACCCTGCTTATTTAACTTCTATGCAGAGTTCGGGATTCCCTGGTGTGAATTCCAGGCTGGATGAATCACAATCTGGAATCAAGATTGCCAGGAGAAATAACAACCTCATATATGCAGATGATACCATGCTAATGGCAGAAAGTGAATTTTTGTGTAGCTATTTGAATATTGAAGATGGAAGAAAATGCAACTTTTTTGCCATGTGATGCTTTATTATTTCAAGAAAGGTAAAAACGTAACTGAAGCACAAAAAGGGTTTGTGTAATGTTTGGAGAAGGTGCTATAATGGATCGAACATGTGAAAAATGGTTTGCAAATTTTCATGTTGGAGATTTCTTGCTGGATGATAATTCCTGATAAGGTAGATCAACTGAAGTTGATAGTGATCAATTATTGAGAACAATCCAGGTGGAAGACAGACAACATACTAAAAATATCCAAGTTAAGCATTGAAAATCATTTGCACCAGTTTGGTTATGTTAATCACATAGATGATTTGGTTCCACATAAGGTATGGGAAAAAAACCTTGACCGTATTTCCACATGCAACTCTCTACTTAAACGTAATAAAAACATTCATTTTTAAAACAAATTATGATCAGTGATGAAAAGTGGACACTGAAAAATAATGTGGAATGGAAGAGATTATGAAGCAAGCAAAATGAATCACCATCAACCACACCAAAGGCCGGTCTTCATGCAAAGAAGGTAATGTTATGTTTATGATGAAACTCTATTATGAGCTCCTTCTGGAAAACCAAACTATTAATTCCCACAAGTACTGCTTCCAGTTAGCACTTGGTGAACAATGTCTGGAATTACTCAACTGAAAATGCATAAATCTCCATGTGGATAATGCAAAACCACATGTTTCTTTGATGACCAGGAAGAAACTTTTAAAATTCGGCTGGGAAGTTCTGATTCAGCTGCCATACTCACTGGACATTGCACCTTTGGATATCAATTTATTTTGGTTTTTACAAAATTCTCTTTTTTTTTTTTCTCTAATTTTATTTTATTTTTAAACTTTACATAATTGTATTAGTTTTGCCAAATATCAAAATGAATCCACCACAGGTATACATGTGCTCCCCATCCCGAACCCTCCTCCCTCCTCCCTCCCCATACCATCCCTCTGGGCCGTCCCAGTGCACCAGCCCCAAGCATCCAGCATCATGCATCGAACCTGGACTGGCAACTCGTTTCCTACATGATATTTTACATGTTTCATTGCCATTCTCCCAAATCTTCCCACCCTCTCCCTCTCCCACAGAGTCCATAAGACTGTTCTATACATCAGTGTCTCTTTTGCTGTCTCGTACACCGGGTTATTGTTACCATCTTTCTAAATTCCATATATATGCGTTAGTATACTGTATTTATGTTTTTCCTTCTGGCTTACTTCACTCTGTGTAATAGGCTCCAGTTTCATCCACCTAATTAGAACTGATTCAAATGTATTCTTTTTAATGGCTGAGTAATACTCCATTGTTAAAAGCTTCTGCACATCAAAGGAAACTATTAGCAAGGTGAAAAGACAGCCTTCAGAATGGGAGAAAATAATAGCAAATGAAGCAACGGACAAACAACTAATCTCAAAAATATACAAGCAACTCCTACAGCTCAACTCCAGAAAAATAAACGACCCAATCAAAAAAATGGGCCAAAGAACTAAATAGACATTTCTCCAAAAAAGACATACAGATGGCTAACAAACACATGAAAAGATGCTCAACATCACTCATTATCAGAGAAATGCAAATCAAAACCACTATGAGGTACCATTTCACACCAGTCAGAATGGCTGCGATCCAAAAGTCTACAAATAATAAATGCTGGAGAGGGTGTGGAGAAAAGGGAACCCTCTTACACTGTTGGTGGGAATGCAAACTAGTACAGCCACTATGGAGAACAGTGTGGAGATTCCTTAAAAAACTGGAAATAGAACTGCCTTATGATCCAGCAACCCCACTGCTGGGCATACACACTGAGGAAACCAGAAGGGAAAGAGACACGTGTACCCCAATGTTCATCGCAGCACTGTTTATAATAGCCAAGACATGGAAGCAACCTAGATGTCCATCAGCAGATGAATGGCTAAGAAAGCTGTGGTACATATACAAAATTCTCTTAATGCAAAAATTTTCAGTTCCCTGGAAGACTGTAAAAGACACCTGGAACATTTCTTTGCTCAAAACCAAAAAGTTTTAGGAAGATGGAAGTATGAAGTTGCGTGAAAAATTGCAGAAGGTAGGGGAACAAACGGTGAATATGTTGTTCAATAAAGTCCTTGGTGAAAATGAAAGATGTCTTTTCTTTTTACTTCAACAAAGGAAGTTTTTGGCCAAATGGATACTTTTTGTTTTTGTAAGTTTGACTCATTTAGATACTTCATCTAAGGGGAATCATGAATCCTTTGTCCTACTGTGATTGGCTTTTTTCACTAAGTACAGTTGGCTCAAGGTTCATCTATGTTGTATCATGTGGGAAGATTTGTTTCATTTTTATGGCTGAATACTATTCCAGTATTTATATTTATATGTTTTTTTTATTCATTAATCATTGGGGGCTATTTAGATTGTTTTACCTCAACTTTTAAGGTTATGGAAATACAAATATCACTTTGAAAGTTTGCATCAGTTCTTTTGAATAGAAACTCAGAAAGGGGATTGCTGGGTAATATGGTAATTCTAGTTTTAATTATTTGGGAAACCATCCTAGTGTTTTGCATAGGAGCTTCTGGTAGTAGTATTCTACCTCCCCACCCTCACCAACAGTTGTTATTTTCTTCTCCACTCCCTCCCTCTCCTTCCTTCTATCCCTTCATCCTTCTTTTTTTTTTTTTTTGGATAGTGCCTATTGGCACCACACTCCAATACTCTTGCCTGGAAAATCCCATGGACGGAGGAACCTGGTGGGCTGCAGTCCATGGGGTCACAAAGAGTCGGATACGACTGAGCGACTTCCCCTTTTCTAACAGATAGAATAGGTGATATTTCTTGCTTCTGATTTGCATTTTCTAATTTGGAGTATATATGCTGCTGCTAAGTCGCTTCAGTCGTGTCCGACTCTGTGCGACCCCATAGACGGCAGCCCACCAGGCTCCCCCGTCCCTGGGATTCTCCAGGCAAGAACACTGGAGTGGGTTTGGAGTATATATAAATCTTGACAATTTTCCCACTATTTTGTAATGCAAGTGTCAGATTTGATCCTTGATGGCTGAGGCATCCATTTCAAAGGGGCATCCAAACCTGACTGTCTCAGATAAACAGCCACAGGACTAGATAAAGAGCTGGTTGCCTCCCCCAACTGAGTCTCCTTTGTTTTAGAGATCTTGCTTGATTTCAGTGACTGACTTTTTGAGCTACATTTTTTCCTTTTCTCTTCCTGTGCTTTAAATTCCCACTCATATATATTAAGTTCACCAATAAAGAGTATTGAATCGCATTTTCAGTTGTACACCTTAAACTAATATATTGTAACTCAGCTATACTTCAGATAAAAAAAAAAAAAACAGTGAGCCCTTCATTGGAAATATGATTAACTTGATTTAAATGATGGGGAAAAAATGAGAATTTATTAAAACTGTGAAATGAAATATTTCTTGCCATATTGGAGGGCAAGAAATGTCACAGCCTTCAGCGATTTTGGGCCTCCAAAAGTGAGGGCTCTCAAAAGGGACCACAATGCCTGTGATCCAACAGATGCCACCACCCCTCACGGTGATTGCTGAGGAGCTGGGAGTGTGGTGGTGGTGGTGGTGGGGGCGGGGGCGGTGGATGCAGGAAGCAGCCATTTGCCACATCTGCCACCTCTGACTGTAAACCAGGAATTAAGGATGTAAACAATCAAGAAACAGGATTTGGCTCCAGATAGCTAAAGGTGCATATGAAAGGAATGAATTCAATGAGCCCAGAGGCTTGAACCTCATGAACCACAGCTCTCTCATGTTAGCTTCTCCTCTTCTGATTCTACATGTGATTCTTTCAGCTGTTCATTAAGCAAAAAATATTTTGAGGTCCCTAATTATTCTCCTTTGTATATCAGTGCTTAATTTCCTACAGGCTTTCCAGACAGATGATAGTCAGCACTCATAATTTTAGTTACTAAAATTTTTAATTTTTTTTTGGTATTTTGGTATTTTTAAATGACCTCTTTAATTTTCGCCATTTTCTCTTCAAATTAACAGTCATCTTGGGTGAAAAGGGTACAAGAAAAGGCAGCGGAAGTGAATTGAATAATAAAAAACATGTGAAAAATGTTTTTTAAATAAAAAACCCATTATTTAATTACCTGTGCTGAAATCTACTCATTTTAAGTTAAAAGTGAAGTATTGATTTTATGCTTGTGGAATATTTGTTAAGGGTATTCATAGATATGATATTGTTTAAAGTTTCTAAAACAACTTTCACATGTTATCACAAACACCAAATGTTTCATCTGTATACTTCAATGGTGTCTTAAAATTGTTTCTGATTTTTTAGCCTCACCCTGCAATCCCACTTTCATCCTGTGCTGTGCTCCCTGCAATGTGATCTGCTCCATTATTTTCCAGAACCGTTTTGATTATAAAGATCAGACTTTTCTAAGTCTAATGGAAAAGTTGAATGAAAACTTTAGGATTCTGAGCTCTCCATAAGTTCAGGTGAGGCCAAGGTCCTTTCTTCTTGAGGAATTGTTGTAGGAAGGAGGACCCCTTCCACGGCCTGAAACTAGGCTCTTGTCTAACGCTCGGAAATGAGTTGTCTGAGGAGACACATGTGCTGACAAAGCAAGAGATTTTATTGGGAAAGGGCACCCGGGTGGAGAGCAGTAGTGTAAGGGAACCCAGAACTGCTCTGTCAAATTGTTGTAGGAAGGGGGACCCCTTCCAGGACCCAAAACTGGGCTCTTGTCTAACACTCAGAAATGAATTGTCCGAGGAGACACATGTGCTGACAAAGCAAGAGATTTTATTGGGAAAGGGCACCCGGGTGGAGAGCAGTAGGGTAAGGGAACCCAGGAGAACAGCTCTGCCTCGTGGCTGGAAGTCTTGGGTTTTATGGTGATGGGATTAGTTTCTGGGTGGTCTTTGGCCAATCATTCTAATTCAGAGTCTTTCCTGGTGGCGCACGCATTGCTCAGCCAAGATGGATGCTAGTGAGAGGGATTCTGGGAAGTGGACAGACATGCAGTGTCTCCTTTCAACCTTTCCCATACTTATTAGTTCCGTATTCCTTATCAAGATCTCCTGTCATAAAACAACTCATGCAAATAGTTACTATGGTGCCTGGCCAGGGTGGGCAGTTTCAGTGTGCTTCCCCTAACAAAATGGCTTGCAGTCTTGGGTTTTACAGTGATGGGATTAGTTTCCAGGTTGTCCTTAGCCAATCATTCTGACTCAGAGTCCCTCCTGGTGGTGTATGCCTTGTTCAGCCAAGATGGATGTCAGAGAGAAGGATTCTGGGAGGTGGTCGGACAGGTTGTTGGGAAGCCCAGTACAAAATAGCCGGTTGGAGGAAGTCCTTGGGAAAATGGCGAAGGGCCAGAAATACCCCGGCTTGATATGCTCGGGCAGAAAAACATCTCCCGTCTTTGGTTATGCCTGGCGCCAAGATTTAATAATAAACATTAAGGATGTTGCTTGAGAAACGGGTTATGGGATAAGCACATGGGTCACTTAGAGCACACTGTCCTTGAAATATTTTTACTGATTAGGTGTTAACCCCGTACGCGTTCTGCTGGCTGTATACTCTAAGCTCTTTGTTCCTGCTTCTATAAAAAGGCTTGACTACAGAAATAAACTTGTCAGTCCTTGCAAGAGACTGTCTGAGTGTCCTTCTTTCAGGTTCGTCGCTTCCAAGTCCCGGGGAGAAAATCCCCAACACAGGTGGTGTCTCCTTTTGACCTTTCCAGAACTCTTCTGGTTGGTGGAGGCTTATTAGTTCCCTGTTCCTTACCAGGAACCTCGTGTCATAAAACAGCTCATGCAAATGGTTACTATGGTGCCTGGCCAGGGTGGGCTGTTTCAATCAATGTGCTTCCCCTAACAATCATTTCTGCTGTTTTCTCCATGAGGTCCAGATCTCTATACACCAAACTGTGAGGTGAAATTGTGAAGAGTACAGTCCTGCCTAGAGCTTAGCATCATGGAGTGCTCATCTGGGGCTGATGGTTGAGCCCTTTGATGATAGACAAGAAAATGCTTGCCCAGAAAACAGAACTGCAGTTCAGTCCTGTTGACACTGTTCAGTGGTTTTTCACACCAACTTCCAGAAACTACTTTGGTAACTTCTCCAAAGGGATGCCTGCAGCAATTGAAGGACTTCTAGGTCCTTCTGGAAAGGCTCCCATTACTCACAAGTCTTGTCATTCAATCTCCACTGTTGACTAAAAAAATATAGTTACATCTTGAAAGTAGAGAGTTATTTTATTTGGTGGGCATGGTTAGGACTCTGAGTGCGGGTGACCACATCTGAGAAAATTGCTCCAAGGAGGCAGGAGGGGGAGTCAGACTATATATATGTTTGCAACAAAGGGAGCAAGCAGTCTGAACATCAAAGATCAGATATCAAGTTAAGGAATTTAGCATTCTGTGTATGAGAAGATGCAAGCCTCTCGGATCACTGAATTCATTCCTTTCATATGCACGTCAGCTCTCTGGGGCCAAATCCGGTTTCCTTTTTCACCTGGAGGAGTGGCAGCCTCTTTGAATTTCTTCTTGCCTTCCCCCAGCTCCTCAGCAGTCATCTTGGGGGGGTGGCAGCATCTGTCAGATCTCAGTTTTGGGAGCCCTCATTTACATTTGGAGGCCAGAAATCACTAATGGCTATGACGTTTCTTGTTTATTGATATGGAAGGAGATACTTTAATTTCATACCACTTAGTTGCTATTTAGGGCTTTCCCAGTGGCTCATGGGTAAAGAATCCATCTGCAGTGCAGGAGATGTGAGAGATGCAGGTTCCATCCCTGGGTCAGGAAGGTGGGAATGGCAACCCACTCCAGTATTCTCGCCTGGAGAATCCCATGGACAGAGGAGACTGTCAGGCTACAGTTCATGGGGTCACAAAGTGTCAAACACAACTGAAGTAACTTAGCACACACACACACACACACACACACAGTTGCTACTTAAGCACATGAGTTGACAGAAATATCTGCATTTAGTAAGGAGGAGAATATCTCCTTCAAAGGGGAGAGTGCTAGCACAGGACAACTAGGATAGGAGGGAGATCTTGATGCTTCATTTGGCATCTTAACCTACAAGGTAATTGCTTTGGGAATGACAAAATGATTGTTTTTGTGTGTATAAGAAACATAAACAAACACTACAGGCGTACCCTGTGCTAAGCTATGTTCTACCCTCTGCCTAAGAGACATCACAGAAATCACTTAATTCCTCTGGTGCCCAGTTACTTTATCCATAAAATATTGTTGTGTTTCCTGGTTCTTTAGGATCCTTTCAGCCCTAAAATATTGATTTTATGTTTGAGTATACGAGGCAGAAGTAGAAACATCAAAGACCAGCTCTGTGTTCTTTCCAGGTTGTTTAAATTCTCTTATCATCTACAAATGTAAATCATAGTATTTCATGTCATCCTATATATCATGATGGTAAGGAAGAATTGAGGTAAAATATGAGAGAATTGAGATAAAAATGCATTTATGCAATAAACATGATATATGTATATAGGAAAAAAATTACCATATTTGATCCATGGTCATAATTTTCTCCCTCAAATGCATCTGTCAACATATGTGTGTATGTGTTAGTCACTCAGTCATGCCCGACTCTATGTGACCCCATGGACTGTAGCCCGCCAGGCTTCTCTGTCCATGGGATTCTTCAAGCAAGAATACTGGAGTGGATTGCCATGCCCTCCTCCAGGGGATCTTCCCGACTCAGAGATCGAATCCAGGTCTCCTGCATTGCAAGCAGACTCCTTACCATCTGAGCCACAAGGGAAGCCTATACTCATATAAACATGATATATGAATATAGGAAAAAATTATCATATTTGATCCAGGGTCATAATTTTCTCCTTCAAATACATCTGTCAACATAGAGAATTATGTATTTGTGAAGTGAAAATTTCTCTCAATACAGAGACCATATTATATTAATATTTATACCACAGTTGTTAACCAGGGCTTGGCATATTAAATAAGTCTTCACTAAGTGTTTTTTATTTAAGAAACTACTGCTTTGTCTTCTAGATCTGCAATACTTGCCCTGCTCTCCTAGATTGTTTCTCTGGGAGTCATAACAGAGTACTTAAAAATGCTGCTTATTCACAAAATTATTTTTTGGAGCAAATAAGGAAACACCAAGCATCCCTGGACATTAACAATCCTCGAGACGTTATTGATTGTTTTCTGATCAAAATGGAGCAGGTAAAATGTTAATGACAGCTCAGTTCTTTGATTGCTTGCGCATTTTGCAATTCATTGAATAGTTTTGAATTTACTAGGAAAGTTTCAGTGACCAAGTAAGTAATGCCAATAAGCATTTTAAGTGTCTATTGTGTGCGTGTATTGTATGCACTAAACATTATGAAAGATACAGTATTTAACTTTTAAATAAATGGAAAAATTGATCTTGCTTTTTGGGTACTAGTTGGACTGTGAAGAAAGCTGAGCGCTGAAGAATTGATGCTTTTGAACTGTGGTGTTCGAGAAGACTCTTGAGAGTCCCTTGGACTGCAAGGAGGTCCAACCAGTCCTAAAGGGGATCAGTCCTGGGTGTTCATCAGAAGGACTGATGCTAAAGCTGCAACTCCAATACTTTGGCCGCCTCATGTGAAGAGTTGACAGAGTTGACTCATTGGAAAAGACCGTGATGCTGGGAGGGATTGGGGGCAGGAGGAGAAGGGGACGACAGAGGATGAGATGGCTGGATGGCATCACCAACTTGATGGATGTGAGTTTGAGTGAACTCTGGGAGTTGGTGATGGACAGGGAGGCCTGGCATGCTGTGATTCATGGGGTCTCAAAGAGTAGGACACGACTGAGCGACTGAACTGAGCTGAACTGAGTATACCCAAGAAGAGTCAGAATGACTCTTCAGGTGAAAAATAAATAATTACAAACAAGGTATAAAATACAAATATTGTAGTATAATATGAAGATGGGCATGATCTCTGCACACACTGTTTGAGGGAATGGAAGAGAATGGCTTAATCTAGCTGGACTGGACTGGACTTAATCTGCATGTCAGGTGGTTGAAAATAAATGTAATATGTTTGCATGAAGGAGAAGGAAAGGAATTTCAGATGGATGAATAGTGTATATAGAGGTGCAAAGGTGTATGATGGGAAAGAGTAGGTGAATGAAAGAGAGAAGCCTTAATTGAATGTAAAGTAAAATGAATTGTCATAGATATGGAGTTCGAGGCTGGTATCCGAGACTCTGAACCCTGCACCATTAGTTGAAAAGACTGTTTTCCTCACACGAACCATCATGGCACCCTTGTCAAAAATCAGTGGAAGGGTTTATTTGTGTAATCTCAAATCTTTTCCAATCGTCTATATGAAAATATTATGCCATAACATATTATCTGTTCTTCTTAATTACTAGCATTGTATTATAGTTAGCTTTGAAATTGAGAAGTGTGAGTCCTCTAACTTTGTTGTTAATTTTTAAGAATATTTTGGCTATTCTGAGTGCCCTGAATTTTCAGACTAATTATAGGATAAACTCATCAATTTTTGCCAGGAAGACAGTAGTGATTTTGGTAGGGATTGTAGGAAATCTGTAGATCAGTTTGTGGCGTAATGTCATTTTAAAAAATAAGATGAAATTCACATACCATACAGTTATCCATTTAAAGTGTACAATTTAGTGGTATTTATTGCACTCACAGTATTGTGTGATTACTTGCTGTCTCTAATTTCAAAACTTTTCCATCATTCTGCAGGAACATATGCTACCAGTAAATGATCACTAACACATCTTGTGTTAACCTGTTATCTGCTTTATATCTCTATGAATTTGCCTATTATGTATATATCATATGAAAGGTCTCACAGCATTGTCCCTTTTGTTTCTAGCTCTTTCACCTAGTATAGTATTTAGGAGGTTCATCTAAGTTGCATGTATCAGTACTTTGTTATTTTCTTTTATGGATGAGTAGTATTGAATTTTTGCACATATTATAATTTTTTAATCCATTCATCTATTGATGGACATCTGTTTTGTTTCTGTCTTTGAGTTTTATGAATAGTGTTACTGTAAACATTTGTGTACAAGTTTTTGATGGACATTTTTCCATTTTTGTGGGGTGTATTTATAGGAGTAGAATTGATGAGCTATGTGGCAATTTTATGTCTAATTTTGAGGAACTGGCGATGCCAGGAGCCAGCATGAGGAACTCCACCCGTGGCAAAGGTCGTGAGGAAGGAGGCTCGGCATACGCAAAGGCGGGATCGAGCCTCAGGAGTCCCCCTGGAAATTCTCGAGCATCTACCCCCAAAACCAGAGTCTGACTACTTTACTGCTTTATGCTCTCACCTACACCTCTGACTTTATGGGGGGCTGTCCCCCACCACCTCTGTCTGAAAAAGAGTTAACTTATAGCTCCAGTTAATAAAGTTCCTGGGTGTGACAAGAGTGTTTCAACCTACAAGCTCCTTTGGAAGTCCTCTAGCCTGCCTGAACAGGTTCTTACAGCCACATGTGATTGTTCAGAGTCTCCCAACTGTGAGAGGCATGAGATCTTCTAAACTGTATAAATACAGATTCCTTTGAGCAGTTAAAAGATTGATTAGAAATTGTATTGGTGAAGGGTTTTTCACTTGTTGGGCCAATGTTTGCTCCTAAGTTTCCATATCCCTTACCTACTGTGTCCCTGAGAGTGTATTGATTAATATAATTGATGTATAGGAATGTAAGTAGTAGCTTTAATGTTTGTAACCTTGGACCCTTGAGTTAATTCTTTTTTTATTATAGCCCACCACACCTTTGCCCTATAGGAATGCAACTTTATCTAATGCTTTCGGAGGGTGGGGCCTGACTTTAGAATAATCACCTTTAGAGAAAAATAAGTTTTCTGAAGAAAGGATCATAAAATGTTAACAGGCCTCTTGACCAGAAGATGATGTAATTCACCTAAACTTTTGCATATGATAAGTTTGCAGGAAGAAAGCCTGGCTTACTGCTGACTCTACCCCTTCCTCCATTATTCTCTATGCACAACTTAAGGCATAAAAACTACTTTGGAAAATAAAGTGCGGGCCTTGTTCACCAAAACTTGGTCTCCCCATGTCATTCTTTCTCTCACCTTCTGGCTGAATTCCCATCTGGAGCGTGGAGGCTCGTCAAGCCTACTAATTATGCCTGGGCTTCTAAGATCTGTCCAGGGAGGCCTTAGTGTCTCCTCTGCTTCAGAAGAATGGGAGGATGCCTGTGGCCTACGTAGGTGATGCAAATTCCTTATTTTGGAATTTTATTAGCTTTCCATGTAAACCAAGTTATTCAGCCTCTTTTCTCCACTGAATTTTCTCACTGAGCTATCCTTATTTGATCACTCTTTATGTCTTTAACTCTATCGTATCCTGATTGCTGAAGCCATCTCCCCTTCGAAACCCCTGGATCCTGCTGGGTCTGGCCCCCAGTATGGCAGCCTTTTCCACAGTGACTACAGTAGTCATGTTCCCACGAGCAATGTACAGGGGTCCTGTTGACCCACATAGTGGCCAATATGTATTTTATAATTTTTTGTAATTATTAAAGCTAGCCTAATTAATGTGAATACTGGCCAGAATACTGGAGTGGGTAGCTGTTTCCTTTTCCGGGGATCTTCCCAACCTAAGGTTTGAACTTAGGTCTCCCTCATTGCAGGCAGATTCTTTACCAGCTGAGTATATCAGAGAAGCCCAGTTGGTCTGGATAGTTCTTCTATTTCAATTAAAAAATTTTTACCTGTCAGTTATACCTCAGTAAAACTTGGAAATTTTTTATGTATTTAATGTGTGTGTGCATGCATGCTCAATTGCTTTAGTTGTGTACAGCTCTTTGGGACCCTATGGACTGTAGCCCACCAGGCTTCTCTCTCCATGGGATTCTCCAGGCAAGAATACTGGAGTGGGTTGCCATGCCCTCCTCAAGGGGATCTTCCAGACCCAGGGATCGAACCTGTGTCTCCTGCATTGCAGGCAGATTCTTTACCACTGAGCCACTGGAGAAGCCCATTTAATGTGTACAATATGCTGTTTTGATACACGTATGCTGGAGGCTATGCTTAGGAGTTGAATGGGATTTTGAACTTGCTTCTCTTCCAGACTGGGCCTGAGTGGGATTTTGAACTTGCTTCTCTGCCAGACTGGGCCATAAGATGAACTCTGCACTTCCTGGGTACTTGTGGCTAGGATTACTGGTAGGAAAAAATATTGTAATTTTGCTTGTTTTTCCTATGCTGTTGGTATCATATTGAACAAATCATTGCCCAGACCAATATAAAGAAGCTTTCCCTTTTTGCTTTCTTCTAGGTGTTTCATGGCTTAGGTCTTGTTTATGTCTTCAGTCCATTTTGAGGTGATGTTTTGTATGTTGTAAAATAATGATTCAAATTCTTTTTTTTTTGCAGGTGGTGATCTAATTTTCCCAACACTCTATTTTTGAGAAATTGTGCTCTCCACATTATGTATCTTGAGATAAGTTGATCATAAATTTGTCCATTAATTTCTGGGTTCTTTATTCTTTTACATTGGTCTGTGTAGCTGTTTTTATACTGTTTTGATTATTATAGCTTTGTAATATAGTTTGAAATCAGAAAGTGCAATTCCTCCACCCTTGTTCTTTTTTAGTATGGCAGTGGCTATGCAGGGTCCTTGGTTGTTCCATATGAATTAAAATATTTGTTTAAATTATTGACTTTTGACTGCGCTGGGTCTTCATTCCTCTGCAGGCTTTCTCTAGCTTTGGCAAGTAGGAGCTATTCTCTAGTTGTGGTGCATGGACTTCTCACTGTGGTGGCTTCTTTTGTTGCGGCGCATAGGCTCTAGGGTGCCTGGGCTCAGTGGTTGTGGTGCATGGGCTTAGTTGCCTCATGGCACGTGGGATGTTCCTGGACTGGAGACTGAACTCATGTCCGCTGCATTGGTAGGCAGATTCTTAACTACTGGACCACCAGAGGAATCCTTGCATATGAATTTTAATTTTTTTCTATTTCTGTGAAAAATTCTATTTTGATACGTATTTCATTGAATCTGTAGATTGCTTTTGGTAATATAGACATTTTAACAATATTAATTCTTCTTTTCATATACATGGGATATCTTTCATTAATTGATCCTCTTCATTTTCTTTTTTATAGTTTCCAGTGTACAGATCTTTTGCTTCCTTGATTAAATTTATTTTAAGTATTAGGAGATCCAACCAGTCCATCCTAAAGGAAATCAATCCTGGGTGTTCATTGGAAGGACTGATGTTGAAGCTCAAACTCCAATACTTTGGCCACCTGATGCAAAGAGCTGACTCTTTTGAAAAGACCCTAATGTTGGGAAAGATTGAGGGCAGGAGGAGAAGGGGACGGCAGAGGATGAGATGGTTAGATGGCATCACAGACTCAATGGACATGAGTTTGGGTAAACTCTGGCAGTTGGTGATGGGCAGGGAGGCCTGGCATGCTGCAGTTCATGGGGTCACAAAGAATCAGACACAACTGAGTGACTGAACTGAACTGATCTGAACTGAAGTAGTTTATTCATTTTGTTTCTATTTCTTGAAGTTCTGTCAGTTTTGCCTCACATATTTAAATGCTTTGATGCACTTGCAAATAACACCATTCCACTTTATAAGTTAATGCCTTATAAGTTAATGTCTCTTATAATGTCTTATAAGTTAATGTCTCCATTATAAGTTAATGTCTCTTATAATAAAAAATAATTTTACTTCTTCCTTTCCATCCTTTATATCATTGCTGTGGTTCATTCCACTTATCTATAAGCATAAGGTAAGGGTAAGTGAAGTCACTCAGTCATGTCCGACTCTTTGTGACCCCATGGACAGTAGCCTGCACCAGGCTCCTCTGTCCATCGGATTTTCTCAGCAAGAGTACTGGAGTGGGGTGCCATTTCCTTCTCCAGGGAATCTTCCCGACCCAGGGATCAAACCCAGGTCTCCCGCATTGTTGACAGACACTTTACCGTCTGAGCCACCAGGGAAGTCCATATATAAGTCTATATATATTTATATATATGTCCATAACCATTACATAATCAAATATACTGTTACTATTTTCTGCAAATTTTTATCTGTTAGAGCAATAAAGTAAATAAGCAAAACTTTTTATTTTACTGTCACTCATTCTTTCTTTATAACCCTTTCTTTATGTAGACGTGTTTCTGACCTATATGATTTTCCTTCTCTCTAAAGATTTTTAAAACATTCTTTGCAAGCCAGTTCAACTGGCAACAGATTCCCTCAATTTTGTTTGCTCGTTTGCTCAGAAAGTCTTCATTTCTCCTTCACTTTTTAAGGAAATTTTGAAGGATACAGAATTTAGATCATTGGTTTGACCATCTGTATGTATTCTTTGGAGAAATGTCTGGTTAGGTCTTCTGCCTGTTTTTCAATTGGGTTGTTTACATTTGTGTTGTTGAGTTGTATGAGCTGTATATTTTGAAAATTAAGCACTGGTTGATCACATCATTTGCAAATACTTTTCTCCCATTCTGTAGGTTGTCTTTTCGTTTTGTTTATGGTTTCCTTTGTTGTGCAAAAGCTTACTAGTTTGACGAGGTCCTGTTTGTTTATTTTTGTTTTTATTTGTATTGCCTGGGAGACTGACCTAAGAAAACATTGATTCGATTTATGTACCAGACACATTTATCTAAGCATACCCCTGGATGCTGCAAGTGTTTAATTTCCAGGGTACAAAAATAATTGCTCAGACCCTTTGTGCGTGGCCAGTAGCTGTTTCAGTGGATGGACTGATTCCTAGAACTTCCTCTCTGCCTTTTGTGTGACATTACTCTAGCAATGCCATCCCTACAATACTGAGTGTCCAGATCTATGACAAGGTAAGTTATTTGTTTATTTAGGTTTTCTTGAATTGTTTTGTGTAATAATGATAGGCTGTGTACACATAACCACTGTATCTGAAAATCAAATTCAAGAAATGGAAACACTAATATTGTTTTATGAGAGCACTGCTTTTCTTACTGACTTGAGTAATTTTGAACTGAGAAGCCAAAAGCTTGTGTGATGACACTGTTACTGAGGAAAATTAACAAGAGCACACATTCAGTGAGTTTAGTCTGTCTTAATTGTGTTTCTTACATAATAATAGACATGGCACTGGGGCCCTGGAGATTATAAATGCATCATAAAATTAATGCTAGTCTAGGGACATGTTTACAAAATATGCTTTTTTTTTTTTGCATGTTAACGATCCCTTCTACTCAGTATTTAAAACTGCCTGCTTGTTATGTATTCTGTGTCACATCATCGCATCAATCCTAAAACAGCATTACTTGTCCTTTTCTATTGCTGTCTGTCTCCTTATTTGTGAGAGACATTCACTTAGTTTGTCAGCTTTGACATTGCATTACTCCTTCCCATCCTTTTTTCCCCTTGGGCAGAGAAAGCCTCAACTTTCTGTTTTTATGATTGTAGTGTAGCTTCAAGCTGTATATTCTTTTTATTCCTACATTTGTTTCTTAGGTCAAGCTGCTAATTGCATTGCATGTGGAATACAACCATGATGGTCCTGTACTGTCTTTGTGAATCCATCCTCTTTATTATAATTTACATATAGTTCATTTTAGGTTGTGCTGCAGTATTAGCTTTTGTACAATTTCAGCTTCATCGTGAATATACAGACAGTATTGAGTTCATGTACATTTTTAACAAAGAAGAGAATAATGAAATCTTGATTCAGGCTTATAACATCTTTCATGTTATGGCCCTAATTTATCTATTTCTACTAATTAAGATTTTGTTCATCTATAAATAAGAGAAAACCTGTTAATGAACGCTTTAACGAATAGTGGCTATATTTATCTCATGTACAAAGAATCTTCTGTCAGTGGAGGAATAGTACAGTAGTCCTGAAATATCAGGGATTCAGATACCTCCCATTTTTATTTACTTATGCTGAGTATATAGAGCTCATGGGCATGTAAGCTAAGTTGCCTCAGTCGTGTCTGACTCCTTGCGACCCTTTGGAATGTAGCCTGCCAGGCTCACTCATTATTAAAACTTCTTGTCCCAAAATGATGTTGGTGTATTCTAATAACTCCTTCAAATATTTGTTTTGGGTAGGAAGGAGGGCATAGAGGAAACAATTCCAACAGCCTTCTGCTTGTATCTCACTGGCGAAAACTGTGTTGCTTGTTGTTGTTTAGTCGCTAAGTTGTGTCTGACTCTTTTGTGACCTCATGGGCTGTAGTCCGCCAGGCTCCTCTGTCCATGAAATTTCCCAGGCAAGAATCCTGGAGTGGGTTGCCATTTCCTACTCCAGGGGATCGTCCCAACCCAGGGGTCGAACTCATGTCTCCTACATTGGCAAGTGGATTCCTTACCACTGAGCCACCAGGGAAGCCCCCTGCTTGGCTCACCTAAATGCAAAAGAGGCTGATGAATGGGACTTTTAGGCAAGTGAGGAATAAGTTATGAGAAACTGATGTTTGAGTCAGCTGATCTATAATCTCTTGCTATATTCTACAATAGTTTTTTTTCTAAAATTGCACCTTGCAGTGTGTGTGTGTGTGTGTGTGTGTGGCTTCCCGGGTGGCACTAGTGGTAAAGAACCCGTCTGCCAATACAGGAGATATAAGAAACGTAGGTTCGATCCCTGGGTTGGGAAGATCCCCTGAAGCAGGTCACAGCAATCCACTCCAGTATTCTCGCCTGGAAAATCCCATGGACAGGCTACATGGCGGGCTACAGTCCCTAGGGTCACAAAGAGTCAGACACGACTGAAGCGACTTAGTGCGCGCACACACACACACACATATATAAAATAGGCTTAACTTTAAAATAATGTGAGTTATTTTGGATTACCTGTAATTCTGAAAAGTTAACCTGTCAAATAATTGTATCAAATCATTCCTAGGAAAAGCACAATGAACAATTGGACTTTACATTTGGAAGCTTGACAGCTACTATATTTGATTTGTTTGGAGCTGGGACAGAGACAACAAGCACTACCCTGGGATATGGGCTTCTCCTCCTGCTGAAGCACCCAGAGGTCATAGGTATGATAACATGGTGGTCAGGGTGATTTCAGAAGAGTTACTGGAAAGAAACTGGGAGTGCTTTCCGTCTTGTTACTCTTAGAGAATTACTTAAATCTCTGTTTGAGCAGCTTAATGTTTTCAGATTTAATGAAGGGATCCTTCATTAAATAATAAGAGAACATCTTTGCATAACCTGAGAGGTTGAAGACACGATGGACAGCAGCAAAATCAATACAGCAGCATCTGGATTTCATGAGAGGTCATTTCATTTCATGCCCTGGGACTGCATATTGGTTTTATTATGGAAGGGCCACTTACACGTCTGCTCATTCTGAAAATGCTGTGTTCTAAAGCCAGAGTAGGGAAAATGGAACTTCTCCTTATTGAAGTCTGAGTGGAAATTCTAAAACTTAATGAGGTAGCTTGAGATAGCATCCACATTCTGGGAGTGATGAGTGAGTGAAAGTCACTTAGTTGTATCTGATACTGCCGGGAGCCGGCACGGGAGTCCCCACCCCCATGACAAGGACATGTGGGAGAGATCTGGTGGGCAAGGCGAGCCAGAACTCTAGGGGTGCCCCTCTGGGCCTGCCTGAGGGTCTACCCCAAAAACCTGAGCCTGTCTGTTTTACTGCTTCATGACTTTCACCAACTCCTCTGACAGTCACAAGGGGCTATCCCCAACCACTCTTATCTGTAAGAACAGCAACTTAGAGCTCTAGTTAATAAGTCTCCAGGGTATAATAAGGTATGTTCCAATTGTGTTTCCCTCAGAAAGCTTTCTAACCTGCCTAACAGGTTTCCGGACTCCTACAGCTGTGCATGTGATTATTTACGGCCTCCCAGCCATATGAAGCACAAGGAGACTTAGTTATTCTAACAATGCAGAGCCTCTCGGGGAGTTAGAAAATTGTTAAAATAGAACTGATAGAAGGTTTCTTTGTTGAGTTAATGCCCGCTGCCAAGTTTCCATATTTCTTATCCACTGTGTTCCTGGGAGTGTATTGATTAATATAGTTGATATATAAGAAATATAAGTAGAAGCTTTAATGTTAATAATAACCTTGGACCCCTAAGCTAATAAATTCTTTCCTTAATTACCCCCACAACACTCTTGCCCTATAGGAATGCAACTCTGTTTAGTGCTTTCGGGGAGTGGTACTAAACTCTAAGAAAAATCACCTCTGGAGAAAATAAGTTTTTCTGGTTGACTAATTCTTATCAGAAGAAAAATGTTAGCAGGTTTCCTGACCAGAAGATGATGTAAATCACCCAAAGCCTTTGTATTTGCGATAATGATTAAGGTCTGCTGACCTTACATGACTTTGCATCCCCCATTATCTTCTATGTACAACTTGAGGTATAAAAGTCCTGCTAAAAATAAAGCTACGGGCCTTGCTCACCAAAGCTTGGTCTCCCCGTGTCATTCTTTCTCGTCTCCTTTTCTTTTCTTTTGTCTCTACTCTTTCTTCAGGCCAAAGTAATTGGAGCGTGGGGGTATATTGATTTCCCACGTAAACCAATTATAATTAGGCCTCTGATTCTCTCCACTGACGCTATCCCTTTAAATTGCTGAAGCCGTCATCCTGAGGGAATCCCTGGATCCAACCGGGGCTGGACCCCGGTATGATACTTTGTGACCCTATGTACTCTAGCCTTCTAGGCTCTTCTGTCCATGGAATTCTCCAGGCCAGAATTCTGGAGTGGGTTGCCATTCCATTCTCCAAGGGATCTTCCTGACCCAGGAATTGAACCTGGGTCTCCTGCATTGCAGGCAAATTCATTACCATCTGAGACACCAGGGAGGCCCACATTCTGGGAAGTGCTCTAAGCATTTAGAGTCACAAGAAATTGTACCTTTTAGGCATAAGATGCCTATAAAGGTTGTTTTTTTTTTTGTTTGTTTGTTTGTTTTTAGTCCAGAAGTCTGTTTCTATAAAAATGATGCTTGACAAAATAAGAATTTTGAGGGTCAACAATTTTATATTTTACAAAGTACTTTTTTAAAAAATTTACCTTGTAAGAGTTTATGATTGTGCATGGTGGGTTAGAAAAGACATTATCTTGTCCTGTTTCACCATCCCATTAAAAACTTATTACAAACAAGACTAAGAGTTTTAAAGTTGAACAAGAGGAGGTCAGGAAATACCAAATCTTCAGCACATTTCTGAAGCACAGAGAACATACTGAGGAGTAATAATGAACTCTTTAGGGAAGATGAAGTTGCATCCTAAATGTAGAAAGGAAAAGGTACCTAATCAAAGTTAATATGTATCCCTATAACCCCATAAAGTTGAGTATTTAGAAGTACCAAATGTCAAAGAGGGTAGAAGGAAAAAGAGATTGAAAAAAGTAGCAGTCTCTGCCTCGTCCCCTTGACAAATCCTTTTATCATGTAACGTTTTCTCCAGTGGGATGAGAGAGGCTTATTCTTCAGAGAAACTGAAACCAACAGGCTCTACACTCAGGGACACTGGGCAGAAAAAGAGGAAAAGAGTGAGATGCACAGCTGAGAGGCAAGGTTAGGGAAGAATCCACTTCTTGAATTCAGAGACTTTCAGTTCCTTTCTCTATTGTAGTTCCCCGAATGCAGGGAGTTTCTGTTTGTCTTATTATGTATACTAATAAAGAAGTATATATAGATATATCTTAAGCCTAGTTCCAAATAGGAAAAGGAGTACGTCAAGGCTGTATATTGTCACCCTGCTTATTTAACTTATATGCACATTACATCATGAGAAACACTGGGCTGGAAGAAGCACAAGCTGGAATCAAGATGCTGGGAGAAATATCAATAACCTCAGATATGCAGATGACACCACCCTTATGGCAGAAAGTGAAGAGGAACTAAAAAGCCTCTTGAGGAAAGTGAAGGTGGAGAGTGAAAAAGTTGGCTTGAAGCTCAACATTCAGAAAACGAAGATCATGGCATCCGGTCCCATCACTTCATGGGAAATAGTTGGGGAAACAGTGGAAACACTGTCAGACTTACTTTTTTGGGCTCCAAAATCACTGCAGATGGTGACTGAAGCCATGAAATTAAAAGACACTTACTCCTTGGAAGGAAAGTTAAGACCAACCTAGATAGCATATTCAAAAGCAGAGACATTACTTTGCCAACAAAAGTTTGTCTAGTCAAGGCTATGGTTTTTCCTATGGTCATGTATGGATGTGAGAGTTGGACTGTGAAGAAGGCTGAGCGCCGAAGAATTGATTCTTTTGAACTGTGGTGTTGGAGAAGACTCTTGAGAGTCCCTTGGACTGCAAGGAGATCCAACCAGTCCATTGTGAAGGAGATCAGCCCTGGGATTTCTTTGGAAGGAATGCTGCAAAAGCTGAAACTCCAGTACTTTGGCCACCTCATGCGAAGAGTTGACTCATTGGAAAAGACTCTGATGCTGGGAGGGATTGGGGGCAGGAGGAGAAGGGGATGACAGAGGATGAGATGGCTGGATGGTATCACTGACTCGATGGACGTGAGTCTGAGTGAACTCCGGGAGTTGGTGATCGACAGGGAGGCCTGGCATGCTGCGATTCATGGAGTCGCAAGAGTCGGACACGACTGAGCGACTGAACTGAACTGAACTGAACTAAGCCTAGTTCACAGGAGAGTTAAATGTATCTATATTATATCAGTTATCTCTTTATGTTTAGGTGAATTTCTGAACTATAACTGATGTTTATGATGTTGTTGGAGCACCTTCATAATGCCTCACGTGTCCTTCAATTTGTATGCAAATGTGGTGTGCACTTTTATTTCTCCATCCTTCTTACTTATCTGTTACCAGCTAAGGCCCAGGAAGAGATTGACCATGAGCTTGGCAGACACCGGAGCCCCTGCATGGAGGACAGGAGCCACATGCCCCACATGGATGTTGTGGTCCATGCAATCCAGAGATACATTGATCTGGTCCCCACCAGTCTGCCCCGTGTGGTGACCTGTGACATTAAATTCAGAAATTACCTCATCCCCAAGGTAGGATTGCTTGAGTGCTAGGTTGCTTCAGTCATGTCTGACTCTGTGTGACTCCACTGGACTGTAGCTTGCCAGGCTCCTCTCTCCATGCGATTCTCCAGGCAAGAATGCTGGAATGGGTTGCCATTCCCTTCTCCAGGGGATCTTCCTGACCCAGGGATCGAACCCGCATCTCCTATGTCTCCTGCATTTGCAGCCGAGTTCTTTACATTAGTGCCACCTGATAAGATTGGGTCCTCTTATACTGACCTCAGTAGTCTTGAAGTTCCCATTTACACAGTATGAGTGCGGTTCTCGATGCACACAACAATCCTGTGTGTGGTGGCTTGATGGAAGGTGTGCTGTTTCTAGTTTAGTCTGTAAAGCTTTATAACAGGCTTTGGTAGCTGACAGTGCAAGTGTTCCAAGTTTGTTCTGCCTCTTTTGTATTGTTTGTCTGATCTTAGATATTTATTTTTCCAAATGTTATCAGTTTTTATTTGATATTTGTTTGTATGAGTGTCAGTCAATTTACCAAAACACTCTGCTGGGATTTTTATCTGGGTGACATTAGATCAATTTGAAAAGACTTAACATCATGACACATCGAGTCTTTCAATTAATGGGCATGGTATATAGTCCTTGGTTTGGGGAGCTTTCTTTAATTTTCTCAATAATGTCTTTTTCAGTAAATTGGCTCGCAAAACATTTTTGCAAGATGCTTAATACTGTTATAAGTTTTAAATAATGACTGTCATTTTATTATCTGGAATACAGAAGTATAATTAATTTTATCATTTGGATAACCTTATATAAAGCAGCATTGCTAAATTAAAAAAATTACTAATAATTAATTGCAGTTTCTATATACATTGTCATACTATTTGGGTAAATATCTTTGTTTCATCCTTCATCATTTCTGGTCTCTTGCAGGGTGAAGATTAACATAAAATATTAAGCATGATGTTTTATATACATTTTGTTAGATTTTTAAAGTCAGTTTCAGTTCAGTTCAGTTCAGTCACTAAGTCGTGTCTGACTCTTTGCCACCCCAGGGACTGTAGCACACTGGGCCTCCCTGTCCCTCATCATCTCTCAGAGTTTGCTCAAACTCATGTTCGTTGAGTTGGTGATGCCATCCAACCATCTCATCCTCTGTTGTCCCCTTCTCCTCCTGCCCTCAATCTTTCCCAGCACAAGGTCTTTTCCAGTGAGTTGGCTCTTTGCAACAGGTGGCCAAAGTATTGGGGCTTCAGCTTCAGCATTACTCCTTCTAATGAATGTTCAGAATTGATTTCCTTTAGGATTGACTGGTTTGATCCCCTTGCATCCCAAGGGACCCTCAAGAGTCTTCTCCAACACCACAGTTCAAAAGCATCAATTCTTTGGTGTTCAGCCTTCTTTTAGGTCCTGCTCTCACATCCATATATGACTATTGGAAAAACCATAGCTTTAACTAGATGGATTTTTGTTGGCAAAGTAATGTCTCTGCTTTTTAATATGCTGTCTAGGTTGGACATAGCTTTTCTTCCAAGAAGCAAGGGTCTTTTAATTTTGTGGCTGCAGTCAATATCTGCAGTGATTTTGGAGCCCAAGAAAATAAAGTTTCTCACTGTTTCCATTGTTTCCCCATCTGTTTGCCATGAAGTAACAGGACAAGATGCCATTCGTGATCTCCATGTTTTGAATGTTGAGTTTTAAACCAGCTTCTTCACTCTCCTCTTTCACTTTCATCAAGAGGCTCTTTAGTTCCTCTTTGCTTTCTGCCATAAGGGTGGTGTCATCTGCATATCTGAGGTTATTGATATTTCTACCAGCAATCTTGATTCCAGCTTGTGCTTCCATCCAGTCCACCATTTCACATGATGTACTCTGCAAATAAGTAGGGTGACAATATAAATATACAACCTTGACATACTCCTTTCCCAATTTAGAACCAGTCCATTGTTCCATGTCCAGTTTTAAATGTTGCTTCTTGACCTGTATACAGAGTTCTCAGGATTCTAGTAAGGTGGCCTGATATTCCCATTTCTTTAAGAAATTTCCATGGTTTGTTGTGATCCACACAGTCAAAGGCTTTTAGGGTAGTCAATGAAGCAGAAGTAGATGTTTTTCTGGAATTCTCTTGCTTTTTCTATGATCCAATGGATGTTGGCAATTTGATCTCTGGTTCCTCTGCCTTTTCTAAATCCAACTTGAGTATCTGGAAGTTCTTGGTTCATGTACTGTTGAAGCCTGGCTTTGAGAATTTTGAGCATTACTTTCCTAGCGTGTGAAATGAGTGCAATTGTGCCATAGTTTGAGCATTCTTTGGCATTGCCCTTCTTTGGGACTGGAATGAAAACTGACTTTTTCCAGTCCTGTGGACAACAACCATCAACATGAGAATGTTGGATTACACCAAAAAAAGATACCCCACATCCACGGGTAAAGGAGAAGCCTCAACAAGATGATAGGAGGGGATCAACTGCATTTAAAATTAAATCTTAGACACATCAGAGAAGCTCAGAGGGCACAAACAAAACCCTGTGCACGCAGGATTGAAGGCAAGGAGCAGTGACCCCCCACAGGAGACTGAGCCACACCTGCCTTTGAGTGCTTGAGTGTCTCCTCCAGAGGCGTGGATCAGCAGTAACCTGCTGTGGGGACAAGGGCTCTGGCGGCAGCAGACCTGGGAGGCACGGCATGTGGCGTTAGTCCTCTTGGAAGAGGTCGCCACTGGCCGACCATAGAGCCACTGAGCAGACGACACACAAACTGCAGAACAATTATAGCAAAGAAGTTCTTACACTGTTGCAAAGGTTCCAGGGCCCACAACAGATTTCCTAACCTGGGCATCTGGCAGAAGGACTGAGAACCCCCAGGGAAACAACAAAACCTTCTTTGCACCAGGACCTGGGAGAAAGGAGCAATGACCCCACAAGAGACTGAGCCAGACTTGCCTGTGATTGTCCTGGAGTCTCTGGTGGAGGCTTGGGTTGACAGGGGCCTGCCGTGGGGTCAGGGCCACTGACTACCACAGTCCTGGGAGCTGCAATATGTTGGCATAAATAAGTCTTTTTGAAGGCCAAACTATAGGGAGGGAACACAGCCCTACCCATGAGCAGAAAATAGGATTAAAGATTTACTGAGTATTTACTGAGATTTACTTGCCCACCAGAGCAAGACCCAGTTTTACAAAGCCATCCTTTCCATTAGGAAACTTCCACAAGCCTCTTATCCTCATCCATCAGACAGAATGAAACCACAATCACAGAAAACTAACCATACTGACCACATGGATCACAACCTTGTCTGACTCAATGAAACCTTGAGCCATATTAGGAATAAAAGAGTTTTATTTGAGCCAGATTTAGGACTAAGCCTGTGAGACAGCCTCTCAGATCACTCTGAAGAGCTGCTGTGGAGAAGCATGGTTTTCAGCAAAGTTTTATACTTTGTCAGAACAAAGTACATCAAGCAAATCAGGGAAACATTCCTTCAAGGTTTCTTTTTTTTTTTTTTTTTTTCTCCAAAGATCAGCATGTTTACAAAGTCAGTATGGCCTTGAGACCTGGGAAGGGAGTCTTTTCAGCTTTGCTGTCCTAAGAACATTTAATCTGTATTTTTAACATTTTTTATTTCTAGTCAGTCAACCCTTTTAAAAAATGATTAAACAGATGGGTAATGTATGTCTGATAGGCCACAAAGAGGCTGCTTTACTTAATGTAAAATTCAAGTTAAATGAAGTATAAGCAAGAATGACTTCCCCATTCCTCAGTATGTAAAAATTTCTTCCATTAATATCAGTTTATCTATCTACCCACCTGTCCATCAACACCTCACTACTTTAGTGAGTATGTCTCATTAACAATGATTTTTATAAAGAGAATAATAATATTTACACTCAAGGGTTACCAAGAGTACACTCATATTATGTACAGCTTATACTTAAAAATTCCCAATTTGCCTAGAATATACTTTATAGCTTTCTTTTTTCTTTGCAATTTAATAAGTAGCCTAGGGATAAGCATATAATTTTGTTACCTTTTCTCTTTAGTTTCCTGTTATCAGTTCCCTTTACTTTGTATTTCTTTTAACATTTAACTTTGTGAGGAATTCAATTTAGTAGTCTTATAAAATATTCTGCAGGCAATTGTTTTCTAGAGATTAGATTTCAGTTACTATTTGGTTAGACAGCTATGTAGGTGCATTTGTGTTCCACTGAAATTCATCTGGGAGGTGGGGACACATAATGTCATCCCATTATTGGTATGGGGTGTTCTTCATATAATAAAGTAGTATCTGCCAGATTTCTCTATGGGAGAGTTTCTTTTTTTTTTTTTTTACATTTAATTAATAAAAATCTATGGTGTAGTACTTCAGAGCTTTGTAAATATCAAACTTCTTAACCATTCACTCTACAGTTTTAGCATTTATGGATGACAATTGCTTGAATTAATGATCCTATGCTGAATTGTTATAAAATGATTTTTCTAATTTTATCTTTGTTTCTGTTTCTATGCTGAGATTAATCTGTAATGAAATCTACCCTATATTTTCAAATAAGACAATCTGCATGAAAATGATTAACACTAATAATTGCTCTAGTACTTATTATTATCCTGCTGCTGCTGCTGCTGCTAAGTCACTTCAGTCGTGTCTGACTCTGTGTGACCCCATAGACAGCAGCCCACCAGGCTCCCCCGTCCCTGGGATTCTCAAGACAAGAACGCTGGGGTGGGTTGCCATTTCCTTTTCCAATGCATGAAAGTGAAAAGTGAAAGTGAAGTCATTCAGTCATGTCTGACTCTTCACGAACCCATGGACTGTAGCCTACCAGGCTCCTCTGTCCATGGGATTTTCCAGGCAAGAGTACTGGAGTGGGGTGCCATTGCCTTCTTCGATTATTATCATAGAAGAGGTTATTTTTGACTAGATCAGATATCTGTTTACAAAAGTACTATGGACAGATAACTCCAAACACTTCAAGTTCCAATAGTGATTTCCATTTCAAACCATTGTCCACATATGAGAAGAGTGGAAATTGAAGTGACAAAGCAGCTATGACGGATGGACACCAGTGTCCAAATGTGGTGATAAGCAGAATGGATTCACCCTGGGACCCATGTACTCACTGTTTCAAATGCTTCTGAGATTTACTTGCAACATTACTGCCACTCATCTTTAATTTATTTTTGTTTATTACTTGCTCTGTCTGCTGCTGTCTTGCTCAAAATGCCACAGCCCTTCTTTAGCCTTAGATTCTTCATCTATAAATCATAAAATTGGACTAAATGGTTTGCAGCATTTGTCTGGCTCCAGTACTTCTGTGTAGTTCAGTTTATCTTTATCTGTTCTTTCCAGGGCACAGATGTATTAACATTGCTGACTTCTGTGCTACATGATGACAAGGAATTCCCCAACTCAGAGGTGGTTGACCCTGGCCACTTCCTGGATGAGAGTAGCAACTTTAAGAACAGTGAGTACTTCATGGCTTTATCAGTAGGTAGCACAAGTTTATTTTCTTCATCACTTCCGAGAGCAGGATACCTTTTGGGCATCAGCTGGAACTTTCATCCCTGTGCTAGGGATGGTAAAAATTCTTTTTTGTCTATGATGAGGGGCGGCAATCACGGTGCCTATATACTTTCCCTCCCCTCAATACATCATCATTGTTGGGCTAGATTACTGAAGCTTGGAGAGGTGACCCAGTTCTTTCAAATTCAGAAATAAAGTTTAGCTACATTCTGAAAATGTAAGAAAAGTGCATCTTAGACAAAAGAAACTCTGTAATAAATCTTTGAAACTTCAAGGTTGATGAAGAGTAAATATACTTAGAGCAGAGAACAGAGGCTGTGGAGAATGGAAAGAAACATGTTGGACCATCAGATTAGGAACAGAAAATAGAATGAATATATGTGTGTTTCTAGAAAAAGATTGAACTTGAAAATATCAAATTGCAGCTATAGTATAAGAATACTTAATGAAGTATGTGGTATAGTGCTGATGCTCAGTAAATGTTTGTTGAGAGAAGGATACCTGTTAAGATAAGATTTAAGTGGATAGCATGTGTGCCTACCCTTTGTCCATCTGTCTATCCAGCCATTCTGCTTTCCTTCTATTCATTGAAACATTCATCAAATGCATAGTCTCTTTCTGACAGCCAGAAACACAATGTTCTGTACATAAACAAGGAGTATATGTACTCTCTGTGTTTCTTGTTTGCAGGGAAACGGATTTGTGTGGGAGAGGGCCTGGCACGCATAGAACTGTTTTTATTCCTGACCACAATTTTACAAAAATTTGCCTTGAAATCTGTGGTTGACCCGAAGGACATTGACACCACCCCAGTTGCCAGTGGGTTAGTTTCTATGCTGCCTTCTTATGAGCTTTGCTTCAATCCTGTGTGAGGAATGTTAGATCATCTGGCTTCAACTGCCTCTCATCAGGGCATCACTCACCTCTTTCCCTTCAGTTTTCCTGAAAATTCCTTCTCTGACCTCTCATCTCATTGTGCTGTTTCACTGCAGAAATGTATCTTCTATTCTCCATATTCTGTAACATTTGTATTGGCCATCACATATGCTAATACTTGTCTAATATTGAGTATTATTATGTAATCAGTACAAAATATAACAAGATGGTTAATGCATACCAATGGAGAGCCTTCTCCTATGCATGTTCGAAATAAAAGGCATAATTTGATGAGTCACTTCTCAGACTCTTTCTCTTTTGTGCTAGTGCATGTACAAAATGGAAGAAAAGGTGTGAAAAGGTCATGATGTCTCTCCTAATTATAAGCCTTTACATCTGGCTTCCACAGGACTAGAAAAGGTCAGTTTTCATTCCAATCCCAAAGAAAGGCAATGTCAAAGAATACTCAAACTACCACACAGTTGCACTCATCTCACATGCTAATAAACTAATGCTCAAAATTCTCCAAGCCAGGCTTCAGCAATACGTGAACTGTGAATTTCCAGATGTTCAAGCTGGTTTTAGCAAAGACAGAGGAACCAGAGATCAAATTGCTGAATCCACTGGATCATTGAAAAAGCAAGAGAGTTCCAGAAAAACATCTATTTCTGCTTTATTGACTATGCCAAAGCCTTTGACTGTGTGGATCACAATAAACTGTGGAAAATTCTTCAAGAGATGGGAACACCAGACCACCTTATCTGCCTCTTGAGAAACCTATATGCAGGTCAGGAAGCAACTGTTAGAACTGAACATGGAACAACAGACTGGTTCCAAATAGGGAAAGGAGTACGTCAAGGCTGTATATTGGTCACCCTGCTTATTTAACTCATATGCAGAGTACATCATGAGAAACGCTGGACTGGAAGAAGCACAAGCTGGAATCAAGTTTGCCGAGAGAAATATCAATAACCTCAGATATGCAGATGACACCACTCCTATGGCAGAAAGTGAAGAGGAACTAAAAAGCCTCTTGATGAAAGTGAAAGAGGAGAGTGAAAAAGTTTTCTTAAAGCTTAACACTCAGAAAACTAAAATCATGGCATCTGGTCCCATCACTTCATGGGAAATAGATGGAGAAACAGTGTCAGACTTTTATTTTTGGGGGCTCCAAAATCACTGCAGATGGTGATTGCAGCCATGAAATTAAAAGACGCTTACTCCTTGGAAGGAAAGTTAAGACCAACCTAGATAGCATATTAACAAACAGAGACATTACTTTGCCAACAAAGATCTATCTAGTCAAGGCTATGGTTTTTCCAGTAGTCATGTATGGATGTGAGAGTTGGACTGTGAAGAAGGCTGAGCGCCAAAGAATTGATGCTTTTGATCTGTGGTGTTGGAGAAGACTCTTGAGAGTCCCTTGGACTGCAAGGAGATCCAACCAGTCCATTGTGAAGGAGATCAGCCCTGGGATTTCTTTGGAAGGAATGATGCTAAAGCTGAAACTCCAGTATTTTGGCCACCTCATGCGAAGAGTTGACTCATTGGAAAAGACTGTGATGCTGGGAGGGATTGGGGGCAGGAGGAGAAGGGGACGACAGAGGATGAGATGGCTGGATGGCATCACTGACTCGATGGGTTTGGGTGAACTCTGGGAGTTGGTGATGGACAGGGAGGCCTGGCGTGCTGCGATTCATGGGGTCGCAAAGAGTTGGACACGACTGAGTGAACTGAGAGAAATTAGGCCGGAGAAGGCGATGGCATCCCACTCCAGTACTCTTGCCTGGAAAATCCCACAGACAGAGGAGCCTGGTAGGCTACAGTCCATGGGGTCGTGAAGAGTCAGACATGAGTGAGCAACTTCACCTTCACTTTTCACTTTCATGCATTGGAGAAGGAAGTGGCAGGCCACTCCAGTGTTCTTGCCTGGAGAATCCCAGGGACGGGGGAGCTTGGTGGGCTGCCGTCTATGGGGTCACACAGAGTTGGACCTGACTGAAGCAACTTAGTAGCAGCAACGGCAGCAGCAGAGAAATTAGGCAAGAAAAAATAAAAGTCATTCACATCAGATGGAAGAAATAAAATGATATTTATTCAAGATCACATGATATTATATGAAAAAATCATAAAGATTTCATACAAAAAGCCCTGTTAGATCTAATAAATGAATTCAATTTCAATGCAGAAATCATTTCCATTTCTACCCATTAATAACAAATTGTGAATTAAAAAGTAATATCATTTATAGCAGCATAAAAAAATCTTTATGAATAATTCAACTAAGGAAATGAAAACTTATACACTAAAAATATAAAAATTGCTGAAAGAAATTTAAAAAGATGAGCAAATGAAAGTACATCTGTGTTCATAGATTGGAAGAATTAATGTTGTTAAAATGTCCATAGTACCAAAGCCAACTATGTTTTTAATGCAGTATCTATCAAAACCCTAACAATAATTTTTATAGAAACAGAAATAATCCTAAGATTCATATGAAACCACAGCGCTTCAAGTAGCAATGCAGTCTTGAAAAAGAACAACAATGGGACCTAATCAAACTTACAAGCTAATGCACAGGAAAGAAAATCATAAACACAGCAGAGAGGCAGACTATAGATTGGGAGAAAATATTTGCAAACAATGCGACTGACAAGAGCTTACTTTTGAAAATATACAAGCTCATACAACTCAGCAATAAAAAACAAATGACCCAATTGAAAAATGGACAAATGATCTAATGACCTAAATAGACATTTTTCCAAAGAAGACATACAAATGTCTTCTAGACAAATGAAACATGTTCCATGTTGCTAATTATTTTAGTAATGCAAATTGAATAAGGTAGCATCTCACACAGGTCAGAATAGCTAGCATTAGGAAGTCTACAAATAATAAATGCTGGAGAGGGTTGCGGAGAAAAGGAAACCATCTTACACTGGTGATGAAAATGCAAATTGGTGCAGTCACTATGGAGAATAGTATGAAAGTTTCTCAAAAAACTAAAAATAGAATAACCATGTGATCCAGCAATTCCACTTATGGACATATATCCAGACAAAGCTCTAATCTAAAAAGAAACATGCACCCCTATGTTCATAGCAGCACTAGTCACAATAGCTAAGACATGGAAACAACAAAAATGTCCATCAACAGAGGAATGGATCAAGAAGATGAGGTACATATATGCAATGGAATACTGCTCATCCATAAAAAGGAACCAAATGAAATGCAATTTCCAGCAATATGGATTGCAACTAGAGATTATCACAGTAAGTGAAGTCAGAAAGAGAAAGACAAATACCATACAATGTCACTTACCTGTGGAATCTAAAATAAAACACAAATGAAGATATCTATGAAATAAACCCACAGATACAGAGAACAGACTTAAGGTTGCCAAGGGAGAGGGTGGGTAGGGGAGGGAAGGATTGGGAGTTTGGGATTAGCAGGTGCAAACTATTATATTTAGGATGGATAAACAGTAGGTTCCTACTGTATAGCACAGGGGACTATATTCAATATCCTGTAATAAACCATAATAGAAAAGAATATGTATTAATATATATATATAACTGAGTCACTTTGCTGTTGCAGCAAAAATTAAACACAACATTATAAATCAACTATAATGCAATAAATTTATTTAAAAAACAGAGCTGGAAGCATCACACTTCTTAATTTCAAAATACTAATATATTATATTATGGAGCTATAGCAATTAATCAGTATTGCACTGATGTACAGATAGACATAAACAGTGCAATGACACTGTATAAAGTCCAGAAATAAATCTGAGCTAATAGAGTCACTTGAAGCTTAATTAGTATGCCTAGACTACACAAAAGAGCAGTCTTTTCTACAAATAATGCTGGGGAAATAGATATGTCTGTTGAAAAGAATGAAATTGGACCCTTATGTTACACTAGATATAAAAATCAACTAAGAATGGGTTAAAGATTAAATGTAAGACCTGAACCTATAAAACTTTCAGAAAAAAACATAGGGTGTAAGCTTCATGATCTGGGTTTTGGCAACAATTTCATGGATAAGGCACTAAAAACACAGGCAGAAAAAGAAAAATTAGACTAGTGGAACTATATAAAAATGAAAAGCTACAAATCAAAGGGAATAATCAATAAGGTGAAAAGGCAATATATAGAATGGAGAAAATATCTGTAAGTCATATCTGATGAGAGGTTAATATCCAAAACATGTAGGAATTCTTACAACTCAATAGTAAAAATCCAAGAACCCAATTTCAAAGTGGGCAAAGAGCTAGAAGATCCATCTCTCTTAAATAAACATAACATTGGCCAACAAGTATATAAAAAGGTGCTCAACATCACTACACATCAGGGCAAGGTAAGTCAAAACCACAGTGAGATATATCCTTACACATGTTGGGCTGGATATTGTAAAAAATAAAGAAAGGGGGTGTTGGCAGGAGTGTGAAGAAATTGAAACCCTTGTGTACTAGAAATGCAAAATGATGCAGCTTCTATGGAAAATGGAATAGCGGTTGACCAGAAATTAAAAATAGAATTACCGTATAACCAGCAATGTCACTTCTGACATTGCTATTTACCTAAAGAATTGAAATTAGGATATTGAAGACACACTACATTTCTATGTTAGTTTTGGCATTATTCATAGCAGTCAATATATGAAGAATCCTAAATGTCAATCAATGGATGAATGGAAACAATGGAATATACATACAATGGAATATTATTCAACCTTAAGAAATAGAATATGCTGCAGTACTTGATAACTTGAATGAACTTTGATCAATTAGGCTGAATGAACTTAGACAAGTTTGGAGTACAATCACTGCATGATTCCACTTATATGAAGTATCTAAAATAATGAAAGTCATAGAGTCAAAGAACTGAATGATGTTTGCTAAATCCTAGAGAGCAAGTCAAAGGGGCAGTTGTTAGTCAACAGATATAAGATTTCAGTAACACAAGGTAAGGGCTTCCTTGCTGGCTGAGCTGGTAAAGAATTGCCTGTCAATGCAAGAGATGGGTTTGATCCTGGGTTGGGAAGATCCCCTGGAGAAGGAAATGGTAACCTTCTCCAGTACTCTTGCCTGGAAAATTCTATGGACAGAGAAGGCTGGCAGGCTATAGTCCATGGAGTCTCAAAGAGCTGGACGTGACTGAGCACGCATGCACACAATGCAAGATGAGTATGTTTTAGATATCTACTCTACAGAAGTGTGTCTCTAGTTACCAGTACTGCACTGTACCTTTAAAAATGAGCTATAAGGTTATATCTCATGTTAAGTGTTCTTACCGCAATAAAACAATTTAAAAAGTGCACGCAAGAAGAAATATAGTCCAAATAGGTATTTATCTATTAAATGAATGGAATCAATAATTATTATATTTCAGATGAGAAAATCCAAGACTTTGGTTTACAGGTGAATTCTCTGAAATATTCAAGGAAGATTTTATGCCAATTGTCTATAATATCTTCCAGAATATAGTAGTAAAGGAAATTCTTACTAAATCATTTTATGAGGTTAGCATTACTCTAATTCCAAAATCAGACAAAGACTTTACAGAAGAGGAAAAGTACAGACCAATATTCCTCATAAACTTAGATGCAAGAAGTCTCAGCAATATTAATTAGCAAATCAAATCCAACAGTGTAGAAAAGGAATTGTATGCTGGGTCCAAGTAAGATATATTCAAGGTATGGAAGATATGAAATCAATTAATGTACAGGAGACAGGGATCAAGACCATCCCCATGGAAAAGAAATGCAAAAAAAGCAAAATGGCTGTCTGGGGAGGCCTTACAAATAGCTGTGAAAAGAAGAGAAGCAAAAAGCAAAGGAGAAAAGGAAAGATATAAGCATCTGAATGCACAATTCCAAAGAATAGCAAGAAGAGATAAGAAAGCCTTCCTCAGCAATCAATGTAAAGAAATAGAGGAAAACAACAGAATGGGAAAGACTAGAGATCTCTTCAAGAAAATTAGAGATACCAAGGGAACATTTCATGCAAAGATGGGCTCGATAAAGGACAGAAATGGTATGGACCTAACAGAAGCAGAAGATATTAAGATGAGGTGGCAAGAATACACAAAAGAACTGTACAAAAAAGATCTTCAGGACCAGATAATCATGATGGTGTGATCACTGACCTAGAGCCAGACATCCTGGAATGTGAAGTCAAGTGGGCCTTAGAAAGCATCACTACGAACAAAGCTAGTGGAGGTGATGGAATTCCAGTTGAGCTATTTCAAATCCTGAAAGAATCCTGAAAGATGATGCTGTGAAAGTGCTGCACTCAATATGCCAGCAAATTTGGAAAACTCAGCAGTGGCCACAGCACTGGAAAAGGTCAGTTTTCATTCCAATCCCAAAGAAAGGCAATGCTAAAGAATGCTCAAACTACTGCACAATTGCACTCATCTCACACGCTAGTAAAGTACTGCTCAAAATTCTCCAAGCCAGGCTTCAGCAATATGTGAACCGTGAACTTCCAGATGTTCAAGCTGGTTTTAGAAAAGGCAGAGGAACCAGAGATCAAATTGCCAACATCCGCTGGATCATTGAAAAAGCAAGAGAGTTCGAGAAAAACATCTACTTCTGCTTTATTGACTATGCCAAAGCCTTTGACTGTGTGGATCACAAGAAACTGTGGGAAATTCTTCAAGAGATGGAAATACCAGACCACCTGACCTGCCTCTTGAGAAATTTGTATACACGTCAGGAAGCAACAATTAGAACTGGACATAGAACAACAGACTGGTTCCAAATAGGAAAAGGAGTACGTCAAGGCTGTATATTGTCACCCTGCTTATTTAACTTCTATGCAGAGCACATCATGAGAAACGCTGGACTGGAAGAAGCACAAGCTGGAATCAAGATTGCCGGGAGAAATACCAATAACCTCAGATATGCAGATGACACCACCCTTATGGCAGAAAGTGAAGAGGAACTAAAAAGCCTCTTGATGAAGGTGAAAGAGGAGAGTGAAAAAGTTGGCTTAAAACTCAACATTCAGAAAACGAAGATCATGGCATCCGGTTCCATCACTTCATGGGAAATAGATGGGGAAACAGTGGAAACAGTGTCAGACTTTATTTTTTGGGGCTCCAAAATCACTGCAGATGGTGACTGCAGCCATGAAATTAAAAGATGCTTACTCCTTGGAAGGAAAGTTATGACCAACCTAGATAGCATATTCAAAAGCAGAGATGTTACTTTGCCAACAAAGGTCCGTCTAGTCAAAGCTATGGTTTTTCCAGTGGTCATGTTTGGATGTGAGAGTTGGACTGTGAAGAAAGCTGAGCGCCAAAGAATTGATGCTTTTGAACTGTGGTGTTGGAGAAGACTCTTGAGAGTTCCTTGGGTTGCAAGGGGATCCAACCAGTCCATTCTGAAGGAGATCACCCCAGGGATTTCTTTGGAAGGAATGCTGCTAAAGCTGAAACTCCAGTACTTTGGCCACCTCATGCGAAGAGTTGGCTCATTGGAAAAGACTCTGATGCTGGGAGGGATTGGGGGCAGGAGGAGAAGGGAACGACAAAGGATGAGATGGCTGGATAGCATCACTGACTCGATGGATATGAGTCTGAGTGAACTCCGGGAGTTGGTGATGGACAGGAAGGCCTGGCATGCTGCAATTCACGGGGTCGCAAAGAGTCAGACACGACTGAGCGACTGAACTGAACTGATATGAAAATCAATATACCCCATCACATCAATAGTTTAAAGAGAAGTCCAATGATTCTATATTGATAGATGTATAAAAATCATCTGAGAACATCTAAAACCCACTTGTGATTTAAAACTCTAAGCAGACCAAGAATGGAGGAGCAGTTTCCTCAACTTGATAAAGAAAATTTACAGAAATTCACAACTAACATCATTGTTAATGGTCAGAGACTGGAAGCTTTCCTGCTAAGATAGGTATGAGGCATGATGACCCCTCTAATTATTCCCATTTAGTATTGAACTGGAAGACCTAGCTAAATGCAATAAGAAAAGAAAGAAGAAATAACAGTTACACAGATTGGGAAGGAAGAAATGAAACTATCTTTGTTTGACAATAGGGTGATTATCTATGTAGAAAATCCCGAAGAATGAAAAAACAACTAAGAAGCAATTTTAGCATGTTCCCATGTGGCACCCCACTCCAGTACTCTTGCCTGGAAAATCCCATGGACAGAGGAGCCTGGTAGGCTGAAGTCCATGGGGTCGCTAAGAGTCGGGCACGACTGAGCGACTTCACTTTCAGTTTTCACTTTCATGCATTGGAGAAGGAAATGGCAACCCACTCCAGTGTTCCTGCCTGGAGAATCCTAGGGACGGGGGAGCCTGGTAGGCTGCCGTCCATGGGGTCACACAGAGTCGGACACGACTGAAGTGACTTAGCAGCAGCAGCATGTACGACAGGGAACAAGCAATAGTCAGTTGCTTTCCTATATACTAGCAATGGACATGAAGTTGGGCAAACTCTGGGACATAGTGAGGGACATGGAGGCCTGGCATGTGGCAGTTCATCGGGTTGCGGAGTCAGACATGACTTAGTGACTGAACAACAACAATATTAGCAATGAACAATTGGAATTTGATATTAAAAACTCAATATTATCTACATTAAAACAAAACTTAAGTACTTAGAAATCTGACAAAATTTGCATAAGTTCTATTTGAGGAAAACTCTAAAACTCTGATGAAAAAAACTAAAAAGATTTTTTTTAATGGAAATACATTCCACATCTATCAATAGGAAGTTTCAATAGTGTTTAGATTTCAGTTCTCCCCAGTTTAGTCTATAGATTCAATGTAATCCCAATCAAAATCTCAGCATGTTTTTTTTAGATATTGACAGTAAGATTCTTAAGTGTATATGAAGAGGTTAAAAACCCAGAATAGTCAACATGTTATTGAAATAGGAGAACAAAGTCAGAGCACTGACTCTCTCTGATTTCAAGACTCATTGCAAAGCTACCATGATCAAGATAGAGTGGTATTGATGAAAACAGAGACAAATGATTTAATGGAAAAAAGAGTCCAGGAATATTAATAGGTAGACAGATATAGTCAATTGATCGTTGACAAAGGAGCAAAGCAATTCAATGGAGAAGGCTAGTCTTTTCAACAAATGCTTCTGCAATTACTAATCTCTCTTTCACTCACACATGTGCACACACACAAGTTATCTTATAACCTTCACAAATGTTAATTCAAATGAATCATAGACCTATGTGTAAAATGCAAAACTATAAAACTTACAGAAGATAATATAAGAAAAAATACTAGATGTTCTTGATTTTGACAATGATTTTTATGTGTATCACTACAGGTAGAATCCATGGAAAGAAAAGAATAATTTGAATTGCATTAAAATTAGCCACTTCTGCTCTACTGAATGTTCCATCAATAGAAACCATTGAGTGGGAAAATTATTTTCAAAAGATGTATCTGATGAAGGATCATAATCCAAAATGCACAAAGAACTCTTAAAACTCAACAATCAGAAATATAACAACCTGATTTTAAAATCGGCAAATCAGAAACAGACTTATAGAAAACAAACCAAATGGGAAAGGGTGTGGTGGAGGGATAAATCAGTAGTTTGAGATTAGCAGCTCCAAACTAATATATCTATATAAAACAGATAAATAACAAGGTCCTACTGTATAGCACAGGGAATTATTTTCAATACCCTATAACCATAATGGAAAAGTGTATGAAAAAGATATATGTCTCTCTCTGAATCATTTTGTTGTACATCAGAAACTAACACAACATTGTTTATCAACTATAATTCAACAAAATAAAAATAATAGGACCCACCCTAAAAATGGCAAGAATATATAGACATGGCAAATAAGCATGTGAAAAATGCTCAACATCATATATCATTAGATACTTGTAGAGGAAAACAGCAATTAGATACCACTACAGAATGGCCAAAGTCCAGACCATTGACAAAACCAAATATTGGCAAGGATGTGGAACAACAGGGACTCTCAGTCATTGTTGGTGGGAATGCAAAATGGCACAGCCACTTGGAAGACCGTTGACAGATTTCTTAGAAAACTAAACATGTTTACCATATGATTCAGCAATCACATTCCTTGGTATACCAATGAGTTGAAAACTTATGTTCACATAAAAACCTGCACATGAATTTTTTTTTATTATTTTATATTTTTACTTTACAATATTGTATTGGTTTTGCCATATATCAACATGAATCTGCCACAGGTATACACGTGTTCCCCATCCTGAACCCTCCTCCCTCCTCCCTCCCCGTACCATCCCTCTGGGTCATCCCAGTGCACCAGCCCCAAGCTTCCTGTGTCCTGCATTGAACCTGGACTGGCGACTCATTTCATATATGGTATTGTACATGTTTCAATGCCATTCTCCCAAATCATCCCACCCTCTCTCTCTCCCTCTCCCACAGAGTCCAAAAGACTGTTCTATACATCAGTGTTTCTTTTGCTGTCCTGTATACAGGGTTATTGTTACCATCTTTCTAAATTCCATATATATGCATTAGTATACTGTATTGGTGTTTTTCTTTCTGGTTTACTTCACTCTGTATAATAGGCTCCAGTTTCATCCACCTCATTAGAAGTGATTCAAATGTACTCTTTTTAATGGCTGAGTAATATTCCATTGTGTATATGTACCACAGCTTTCTTATCCATTCATCTGCTGATGGACATCTAGGTTGCTTCCATGTCCTGGCTATTATAAACAGTGCTGCGATGAACACTGGGGTACACTTGTCTCTTTTAATTCATGAATAATTGTTTTATTTATAATTTTATTTATAATTACCATAATATAAATTCTATTAATTAAAAAGAAAGATGTGCATCCACAATTATAGCTGAAATCAGGTTTGTATTGCTGTATGACAATGAAGATCTTAATGCTAATCATTTGGACAGCAGCAGAAATGTTGCTTAATGTGAGATGTCACTCAACGGGGAGCTGCAAGAATGGGATTCTAATGCAAGGCCTTGTACTGATGCAACGAAGACACTTTGTCTCACTGTAATCAATTGCTCATCAGAAAAGTAAATTAGACTAACTGATCTCAGAAATCCCTTCAGTATTTAAATTATAGTTGACTCTTTCATTCTATGAAAAGCAATGAGCTTCATCAGAAGGCAAGTGGAGCAGAGCAGGCACTTTGTTGTTCAGTTGCTAAGTTGTGTCTCACTCTGTGACTCTGTGAACTTCAGTCACACACTCATTTCTCAAAAAATAAACACAGCTGCTCTAAAACAAGTGATTGAACTTATTTCATCCGATATAAGCTGGCTTGTCTTTTAGAGCATAGGGCTGTGTGAGGTAGGTAACAAATTACTGGTTCTTTTTGTAGGAAATAAAGGTTACATTGAGTCTTGTTGTACAGTTGCTAAGTTGTGTCCGACTCTTTCTGATGCCATGGACTGCAGCATGCCAGGCTTTCCTGTCCTCCATCTCCAGGAGTTTGCTCAAACTCAGGTGCATTGAGTCAGTGATGCCATCCAATCATCCAATGACTTGCTCGAGTATGAAGGTTACAAAATTAAACTTGTATGACCCTGACTTTAATGAACTGGTGCAGTAATCATTAACTCACTTGATATATCTGGAAAGTCATTGACTAGGATGAGTCACAGAATACTGAATCATGGTACATATGCAGTAAGTGTGGTGACCCTGGTGAACTGAGTGTTTGCTTACAAGGAGGCACGCCTGACTCAGGAGATGTGAATTCCAGGCTTATCTCTACAACCTGCAGGTGCTGTTTTATCTTTGGAAAAGGTAATTGAGAGAATCATGAGATAAAATGGTGTTAAATTCTGTTACATGAACTCATGTAAACCTGAGGAATAAAGTATTTTGTAATCAGGTCTTGACAAACATTTTTTTTCTTACTAAAAGAGTTTAGGAATAACTTCACTAATCAGTTTTCAACAAATATCATATGTTGTAGAACTCCTATTTGTGAAGTGTTGTCATTAGTGTTCTGGAGAAGGCAATGGCGACCCACTCCAGTACTCTTGCCTGGAAAATCCCATGGACAGAGGAGCCTGGTGGGCTGCAGTCCATGGGGTCGCTGAGTCGGACATGACTGAATGACTTCACTTTCACTTTTCACTTTCATGCACTGGACAAGGAAATGGCAACCCACTCCAGTGTTCTTGCCTGGAGAATCCCAGGGACGGGGGAGCCTGGTGGGCTGCCGTCTATGGGGTCGGGCAGAGTTGGACGCGACTGAAGCGACTTAGCAACAGCAGCAGCAGTCATTAGTGTTCTGGTTCTAGTTAACCTTTCCAGTGATATTTAGATCTTCATGACCACTAACTGTCATCTCCTGTTCGGGTCTACAGGTTCTGGTACTGTGGGTCTGTTTAATGAAGTCTCTGCCTCCCATTCCCCACCAAATCCATACCTGTTGTTCTGTGTACCATCTCCCTTCCCTGCTCTTGATGACAGATTGAAATTATAATGGAGTAATCAGAGTTCAGATATATAAAAATGGAGTCAGGCAGCCATTGAGAATCTGCTCTCGGACGTGTCTTTACACCACTGAGAACCTGACATTTCTTTGACCTGTCCTAGATCCAAGGACAGGTCTAGCCCTATTCAGAGCAACACTTGGCAGCTGCACTCTTGTAGTCTAAAGGTCTCCCCTTTCAACTGTGCAGCCATTTTGGAGCCCAGTTTATCCATACTTAATTGGAACCCTTACTTGCCAGATCCAATTATACTTTTAAAAACACTTACGTAATTTTGACTTCCCTGGTGGCTCAGATGGTAAAGCGTCTGCTTACAATGCGGGAGACCCGGGTTCGATCCCTGGGTCGGGAAGATCCCCTGGAGAAGAAAATGGCAATCCACTCCAGTACTATTGCCTGGAAAATCCCATGGACAGAGGAGCCTGGTAGGCTACAGTCCATGGGGTCTCCAAGAGTCAGACACGACTAATCGACTTCACTTCACTTCACTTCATGTAATTTTGAAGGTTTTGCCCTTATAAGCCTCACCCATTTTGTAGTCCAGTGGGGCACCATTCAACTGCTTCTTGAGTCTGTCTCATGCCACAGTCTTACCAAACCCCCAATAAACATCATTTTATTTCACTCAGGTCTTTTCTAAAATTTTGGTTAACACTGTGCATACTCCATTTTATTTTTTTCTTATTCTGATAAAAACAGACTTCATAAGGCAACAGAAGCAGTTGTATCTCGAGGCAACTGGGAGGCTTGAGCCATAATTTCTCAAGCCTTCCCCACTAAATTCTTAGAGATTGGTTCTTCCCTCAGTTGCCTAAGTTTTACCTCTTTGGTGAGGGACAGGGGAGAATCCCTATTTTTGATTTATTCTCTTGAGAATTTGTGACTCTTTGCCCTTGGAGTTCAGGGACATCTGTTTATTGTGAAGCCTGTTATTTTGTGAAAAATCAGGTGTATATTCAGCGTAACATTTGGGAGGTTTGATTTTGTTTTTCTGAAATTATTCTTGAGGCAGCTGTGGTATATATGAGAGAGCATCACAGTGGGCATCAGAAGATCTCAGTTTAAATCCTAGTCATATTAATTATTAGGTTGGTGCAAAAGTAATTTGTCATCTGATACTGGAATAAATTCTTAAGTGTGGGGAATCAAACCTGGGTCTCCTGCATTGCAGGCAGATTCTTTACATCTGAGCCACCAGGGAAGCCCCTGTTATGTTATACATCATTTTAATGCACATTTCTTGCTTTGTGTTTTTTGCCAATGACTTATCACTTGTGTTTATTTTATTTTTATTTTAGACTGGGGAAATGATGTTAGAGAAAAAGCAAATTCGAATGATTTTCTCATTTGAGTTCAAAATAGGTGGCAAAGCAGCAGAGATGACTCGTAACATCAACAACGCATTTGGCCTAGGAACTGCTAATGAATATAGAATGCAGTCGTGGTTTGAGAAGTTTTGCAAAGGAGACAAGAGCCTTAAAGATGAAGACACAGTGGCCAGCCATCAGAAGTTGACAATGACCAACTGAGAGGATGATCAAAGCTGATCCTCTTAAAACTACACGAGAGGTTGCTGAAGAACCCAACATTGACCATACTACGGTCATTTGGCATTTGAAGCAAATTGGAAAGGTGAAAAAGCTCTATAATTGGGTGCCTCATGAGCTAACCGAAGAAAAAAAAAATGTTGTTTTGAAGTGTCATCTTCTCTTATTCTGTTCTGTTCCATTCTATATTGTATTCACTCAGTCATGACCAACTCTTTGTAACCCCATGGACTGTATGTATCCCACCAGACTCACATGTCCATGGAATTCTCTAGGCAAGAATACTGGAGTGGGTTGCCATTTCCTTTTCTAGGGGTTCTTCCTGACCCAGGGATCGAACCTGGCTCTCCTGCACTGCGGGTGAATTATTTACCATTTTAGCCATCAGAACTACACAACAGCAGTGAAACATTCCTTGATTAGATTGTGACATGCAATGAGAAGTGGATTTTATATGGGAATTGGCAATGACCAGCTCAGTAGCTGGACCATGTAGAAGCTCCAAAACACTTCCTAAAGCCAAACTTACAACAAAAAAAGGTCATGGTCACTGCTGATGCACTACAGCTTTCTGAATCCCAGCAAAACCGTTACATCTGAAAAGTATGCTAAGCAAATCAATGCAATGCACTCAAAACTGCAACTCCCTCGGCCAGCACTGATCGACAGAAAGGGCCCAGTTCTCAACGACAATGCCTGACCACATGTTGCACAATGAACACTTCAAAAGTTAAACAAATTGGGCTGTGAAGTTTTACCTCATCCTCCGTGTTCACCTGACCTGTTGCCAACTGACTATTGCTTCTTCAAATGTCTGGACAGCTTTTTTCAAGGGAAACGCTTCCACAGCCAGCAGGATGCAGAAAATGCTTTCCAAGAGTTTGATGAACCTCAAAGCATGGATTTTTATGCTACAGGAATAAACAAACTTATTTCTCATTGGCAAAAAATATGTTGATCATAATGTTTTCTAAATAAAGATGTGTTTGAGGTTAGTTATAAGGATTTAAAATTCATGGTCCAAAACCACAATTATGTTTGCACCAACTCCTTGGAAGGAAAGTTATGACCACCCTAGATAGCATATTCAAAAGCAGAGACATTACTTTGCCAACAAAGGTTTGTCTAGTCAAGGCTATAATTTTTCGAGTAGTCATGTATGGATGTGAGAGTTGGACTGTGAAGAAAGCTGAGAGCCAAAGAATTGATGCTTTGGAACTGTGGTGATGGAGAAGACTCTTGAGAGTCCCTTGGACTGCAAGGAGATCCAACCAGTCCATCCTGAAGGAGATCAGCCCTGGGGTTTCTTTGGAAGGAATGATGCTAAAGCTGAAACTCCAGTACTTTGGCCACCTCATGCGAAGAGTTGACTCATTGGAAAAGACTGTGATGCTGGGAGGGATTGGGGGCAGGAGGAGAAGGGGACAACAGAGGATAAGATGGCTGGATGGCATCACTGACTTGATGGACGTGGGTTTGGGTGAAGTCTGGGAGTTGGTGATGGACAGGGAGGCCTGGCGTGCTGTGATTCATGGGTTCACAAAGAGTCAGACATGACTGAGCAACTGAACTGAACTGAACTGAATATGACCTTTATGACACTGGCTGTTTCTAATCACCCAGAATCTTCCTTTCCCACATTGAAAATTATAAAATTACCATCTCTACCTTCCAATGTTTAACTTTTGGTGGAGTAGACTTGAGATTTCAAGGTAAAAGTCATGTACTTTTATTTATATAATTAGTTGATGTATCTTTGGTCTTTTGAGATGTTTGAATTATATTAGTATTAATGACAAATTCCAAGAATGGCGATCTGGTTGAAATCCAAGAGGTATTTGTTTGGGGTTTGTTATGACTGCAGCTCAGGAGACACAGATCCAAGAAGCATTTAGATTGTGTTCTACCCGACTACAACATGGGGAAATTTATAAATGCAAAAAAAACTGCAAAGGTACATAAATTTCTTGTGAAGAATTAGAATTGTTTGTATACTTATGGCTGATGCATGTTGATGTATGGCAGTAACCAACACAATATTGAAAAGCAGTTATCTTTCAATTAAGAATAAATTTTAAAAAGAATTAGAATTGTAGATGACAAGATGTAAAGATACTTGTCAGCAAGAATTTTTTTTTGGGGGGGGGGGGTTCAAAATGGTTGCATTGTTGTGAAGGGGGTGGGGAACTATGAAAATACAAAATTGTAGCAAGCACCTGGTAGCAGATGCTGTTTTGAAATGGTTGGTGGAGTCCTTGAGTTTGACACAGTTGGCAATTCAAGTTCTCAGTAATGCAGGAACTTATCTAAACACACCCCTAATGCCTGAACCACAGTTACTGCATTTTGATTTTAAATGATCTTAAATATGGTGTCATTATCTATTTTATGTATGCTGCTAAGTCACTTTAGTCGTGTCCGACTCTGTGCAGCCCCATAGACGGCAGCCCATCAGGCTCCCCCGTCCCTGGGATTCTCCAGGCAAGAACACTGGAGTGGGTTGCCGTTTCCTCCTCCAATGCATGAAAGCGAAAAGTGAAAGTGAAGCTGCTCAGTCGTGTCCGACTCTTAGCGACCCCATGGACTGCAGCCCACCAGGCTCCTCCATCCATGGGATTTTCCAGGCAAGAGTACTGGAGTGGGGTGCCATTACCTTCTCCATATGCAAATGTAATATCAGTAAGTACATTAAAATATTTAAAAATCTTTCAAATTCAAGGACAGAGTATTTCGGTGTTGGATATAGTATTACAAGATAAACATTAAAAAATAAAATTAAAAAGGCATAAGAAGAGACATTACTTTGCCAACAAAGGTCCATCTAGTCAAAGCTATGGTTTTTCCAGTAGTCATGTATGGATGTGAGAGTTAGACTATAAAGAAAGCTGAGTGCCAAAGAATTGATGCTTTTGAACTGTGGTACTGGAGAAGACTCTTGAGAGTTCCGTGGACTACAAGGAGATCAACCCAGTCAATCCTAAAGGAAATCAGTCCTGAATATTCATTGGCAGGACTGATGCTGAAGCTGAAACTCCAGTACTTTGGCCACTTGATGGAATCAAGTGAAGAACTGACTCATTGGAAAAGACCCTGATGCTGGGAAAGACTGAAGGCAGGAGGAGAAGGGGAGGATAGAGGATGAGATGGTTGGGTGGCATCACTGACTTGATGGACTTGAGTGTGAGCAAGGTCCAGGAGCTGGTGATGGACAGGGAAGCCTGGAGTGCTGCAGTCCATGGGGTCGCAGAGTCAGACACGACTGAGCAACTGAATGAACTGAACTGAAGATAAACTGATTGTCCTCAGTGTGAGATATCTCCAACTGGTCATTGATTTGAATCCACAGTTAGGAGCCTGCCGGGAACCACCATGGGAGATCCCACCCATGACAAGGTCATGAGGAAGAGCCATGACAAGCAAGGCAGATCATTGCTCGAGGGATCCCCTGAATCTGCTCGAGCATCTACCCCAAAATCAGAATCTGTCTGTCTTACTATTTTGTGCCTTTCACCAACTCTTCTGACATTAACAGGGGACTATCCCTGACCACCTTTCTCTGGAAAAAGTCAACTTAGGGCTTTAATTAATAAGTCTCCTGGGCATGAAAGGAATATTTCTATTTTAATCCCTCTGCTGGCATTCTAGCTTGCCTGACAGGTTTATCCATTCTCTTTTAATTAACACACATGATTGTTCACAACTCTCCAACCTTGAAAGGCATGGGAAGCCAAAACATTCTAAAAGTCCTAATGAGCATAGAGTCCTTTAAGGGATTAAAAAATATTAGAATAGATAGTACTGGTAAAGGGCTTCATTATTGGGCCAATGCTTGCTGCCCAGTTCCCATATCCCTTACCCATTGTGCACTTGGGATTGCATTGGTTAACATAGTTGGAATGTAAGAAGAACAAGTAGCAGCCTTGGAATTAACCACATCAGACCTTAGAGCTAATTGGTTCTTTCTTTGTTGTGACCCACTGCACCTTTGCTCCATGAGAATGTAACTCTGTTTAGCACTTTCTGAGGCTGACATAGATTAGAAATACAAAGAAAAAACACTTCAAGGGAAAATAAGTTTTTTGGTTGAGCAGCCTTTATCAAAAAAGGGTCATAAAATGTCCACAGGCCTCCAAGGCCAGAAGATAATGTACACAACATTGTTTATGGGAAAGGTATGCAGAAAAAATCCTGGTTTTGATAAAGACAAAACAGATGTAATGTTTGGGCTGACTCTGTATGACTTTGCATCTTTCATTTCCCTCTATGTACAAGTTAAGGTATAAAAGTTCCTTTTGAAAATAAAGTTATGGGCCTCGCTCACCGAAGCTTGATTTCCCCGTGTTGTTCTTTTTTTCCTTTTCCCTCCTTTTCTCTCTCTGTTCTTCTTTCAGGATGACTCCTTGGAACACAGGAGCTTTATTGGCTTTCTGTGTTAATCAAGGAAGATCAAGCTCTGCTCTTTGCTTTGCTATCCTTTTGCCTAGGCTGTCATCCTGAGGGTACCCCTGGATCCTGCTGGGGCTAGACCCCGGCAGGAGCCTTTTTTTTTTTTTTTTAATTAGCCACACCTGGACCCAATCCCAGGGCATCCCAAGTGGTGCTAGTGGTAAAGAACTGTTCTGCCCATGCAGGAGACATAAGAGACATGGATTTGATCCCTGGGTTAGGAAGATCCCCTGGAGGAGGGCCTGGCAACCCACTCCAGTATTCTTTCCTGGAGAAGTCCCTGAACAGAGGAGCCTGATGAGTTATAGTCCATAGGTCACAAAAAGTCAGATATGAGTGAACCGACTTGGCATGCACACAAGGGCCCAATCCCAGTACAGCTAAACCAGCTAGACTGGAATTTCCAGAGTGATCATTGGACACAGAGAAAACAAAATTAAAGCACAATTTATTTTTATCATTGGGGCAAAGTCTACTCAGAATAGAGTGCAAAGTGGATGTAATTGGTCTTTTTATATCAGAGAGGCCCAAGTTGAATTAGCAGGGACTGTTATAAAAGCTTTAGATTTCAGGCTCACAGTCGTCTGAGTAAGAAGAGAAGGTGTCAATGGATCTGGCTGTGGTCCTCGTGCTCTGTCTCTCCTGTCTGCTTCTCCTCTCACTCTGGAAACAGAGCTCTGGGAAAGGGAAGCTCCCGCCAGGCCCCACTCCTCTCCCAATTCTTGGAAATATCTTTCAGTTAGATGTTAAGAATATCAGCAAATCTTTAACCAGTGTAAGTAGATTTTATGTTTCTCCAGGGTCTTGCAAATGGTAAGTAAGTTAAGCCTAATTATGACGCTAATACATAAGTTTCTATGGGCACACTGTCAAAATATGTAAATGTGAAGCAAATTACTTCCTGTAAATTTTGACACTTTTCTTGCCTAAATAGAGGAAAAAGGAATGTGTTTTTCGAGTAGAGAAACACTTAGCTCTTTGTATGGTAAAATGAAAATAATAAAGTATTAAAAGCTGGGAGTGTTGCCTCCCTCCTTTGTTTCACAGCCATTTGCTATGATTTGGGGCTGATTTTTGGCATTTTGTGATTCAAGATTTTCTTCCAGAAGTCATATACTACGTAAGCCGCTTGTTTTGTTCAGAGTCAGGAAAATATAACTTTTTTGCAAAAGGAGATTGTGCCTGATGTAGAGGAATTGACTTGGGATCAAGACAAGCATGAGTGATTGAAAGAAAGAAGTCATCACTCAGGATTCTGCAGGAAGCTGCCGTCTGTACCCTGTGAATGCTGCAGGGTGTCAGATGCTGTTCTTCCATGAGATGCAGTCTCTCCAAGCACTGCCTCTACAATGTTTCCTCTCTTTCTGTATTAGTCATACCAGTGGATCTCAAACGAGGCTGGGAATTTATTTTTTGAAATGATAAATTTCTAGTATTCATCATAGGGCTATACAATCAGAATTCTAAGCGCTGCTGTGTGAGTGATTCTGAAACAGTCAGCTGGCTGATGGTTTAAAGCTGGGCCTTGAGGACTGCTACATTCCTCTCATGGATCAGAGGGTGATTATGAAGATCTTCAAACTGGAATTCTTTATATATTAGCCCTGGGATGCTGGAAATACACCAGAATTCCCCTACTTTAGTTTCCTTATTTATAGTGGGGCAAATAAACCTGCTGAAAGTGCTGATTTGAGGATTAATTATAATCCGTGTACCAGTTATTTGGACCATTATCCAGGATCTCAGGTCATCCGTAAGTGGAAACTGTAACAATCACCATCATACTTATGAATTGAATTGAGAAATATTTTAAGCTATGTGGCAGAATAAAAACATAATAGTAGGATGATAACACAGTCTGTATCAGGCACAATATATATCAAATATTGACTTCTTTTGCTATTACATGCATTTCCACTCCCAGCTCTCAAAAGTCTACGGCCCTGTGTTCACTGTGTATTTTGGAATGAAGCCCACAGTAGTTTTGCATGGATATGAAGCAGTGAAGGAAGCTCTGATTGATTTGGGAGAGGAGTTTTCTAGAAGAGGCAGTTTCCCAGTGATTGAAAGAAATGTTAAGGGACACGGTAGGTGTGTATTTGCACACGTTCAGCTTTGATAATGGGTAGGGGTGGTCAGGGTGAAAAACAGGAATTTCAGGAAACCCCCAGCAGAGCTTATTCGTCTCAGTCTCCCAAGTGTCAGTTCACGCCTCCTTCCCTAGGACCTCCCTCCTATTCTGTTTCTCCTCCCATCAGGAATCGTATTCAGCAATGGGAAAACGTGGAAGGAGACCCGGCGCTTCTCCCTCATGACGCTGCGTAATTTCGGGATGGGCAAGAGGAGCATCGAGGACCGCGTTCAAGAGGAAGCGCGCTGCCTGGTGGAGGAGCTGCGAAAAACCAACGGTGGGTGATCCTGTGCTCTGTAACTCTGACCTTAGCAGTCTTCTCTCTCTCTCCGGTGATGCTCTTGGCAATATTTCCAGGCAGCCACATCTTTCCTATGGGTGGTAGTTGCCAGTCTGTAGATGAAGGAGAGGAGGGTGTGAAGCACAGACAGCCAGGGGAGCTTTTGTGTATCTGTGATTGTCATGTGTGTCGTACGATTGTCTCATGATGGTACACACCATGTAGGTATAAATGTGTTTTAATAATACTCTATCCTGCACTTTGTGTTCAATTCAGAAATCACAAAGGATAGTTTTGAGTCTTTTCCTGAAAAAGAGAACAATGTCTTTCCTGTAGCATTAAAGTGGGTTTTCTATTCCAGAGCTTTTTACCAGGGAATACTTGTTAATTGGACAGGGTGAGAATGACACTTATGGGGGTGTCACACTTATGATGAGAATGACACTCATGAAACAGTGACATTTATGTTCATTTAATTGAACAATTTTTATACGTACAGGCTCACAGACGTGTCTGAGAGTCACTTCAGGGCCCAAGGCTACAATTCTGGCAAATAGTAATGACATTTTGGGATTTTAATCGTTTCAGTTCAGTTCAGTTCAATTGCTCAGTCGTGTCCAACTCTTTGCGACCCCATGAATCACAGCACGCCAGGCCTCCCTGTCCATCACCAATTCCTGGAGTTCACTCAGACTCACGTCCATCGAGTCAGTGAGGCCATCCAGCCATCTCATCCTCTGTCGTCCCCTTCTCCTCCTGCCCCCAATCCCTCCCAGCATCAGAGTCTTTTCCAATGAGTCAACTCTTTGCATGAGGTGGCCAAAGTACTGGAGTTTCAGCTTTAGCAGCATTCCTTCCAAAGAAACCCCAGGGCTGATCTCCTTCACAATGGACTGGTTGGATCTCCTTGCAGTCCACGGGACTCTCAAGAGTCTTCTCCAACACCACAGTTCAAAAGCATCAATTCTTTGGTGCTCAGCCTTCTTCACAGTCCAACTCTCACATCCATACATGACCACAGGAAAAACCATAGCCTTGACTAGACGAACCTTTGTTGGCAAAGTAATGTCTCTGCTTTTGAATATGCCATCTAGGTTGGTCATAACTTACCTTCCAAGGAGTAGGCATCTTTTAATTTCATGGCTGCAATCACCATCTGCAGTGATTTTGGAGCCCCCCAAAATAAAGTCTGACACTGTTTCCACTGTTTTCCCATCTATTTCCCATGAAGTGATGGGACCAGATGCCATGATCTTCATTTTCTGAATGTTGAGCTTTAAGCCAACTTTTTCACTCTCCACTTTCACTTTCATCAAGAGGCTTTTGAGTTCCTCTTCACTTTCTGCCATAAGGGTGGTGTCATCTGCATATCTGAGGTTATTGATATTTCTCCCGGCAATCTTGATTCCAGCTTGTGTTTCTTCCAGTCCATCGTTTCTCATGATGTACTCTGCATATGAGTTAAATAAGCAGGGTGATAATATACAGCCTTGACGTACTCCTTTTCCTATTTGGAACCAGTCTGTTGTTCCATGTTCAGTTCTAACTGTTGCTTCCTGACCTGCATACAGATTTCTCAAAAGGCAGGTCAGGTGGTCTGGTATTCCCATCTCTTTCAGAATTTTCCAGTTTATTGTGATCCACACAAAGGCTTTGGCATAGTCAATAAAGCAGAAATAGATGTTTTTCTGGAACTCTCTTGCTTTTTCCATGATCGTTTAGGTATGTCTTAATGCAGTTCTCAATTATGACTTCATTTAAATGTAGCATTAAAAAAAAAAAAAAACATTTACTGTGTATTTGCCTTTACTGTGTATTTGAGCTTTCTCCATTGTAATTTTCCCATTTCTAGTTGTGGCTTTTTCTTTTCTCTTAGAGAAGTCTCTTTACTATTTCCTGTAAAGCTGATTTGGTGATGCTGAAGTCTTTTAGCTTTTGCTTGTCTGTAAAATGTGATTGAGAATCTGATTGAGAAACTTGTGAGTAGGGCATTCTTGTTTGTCGATTTTTTCTTTCAATCACTTAAAAAAATTTTTTTTAAGTATGTCAGGCCACTTTCTTCTGGCCTGCAGAATTTCTGTTGAAAAGTCAGCTGATTGTGTAATGGGAGTTTCCTTATGTTTAACTTGTTAATTTTCCCTTGCAGCTTTTAATCTCTCTTTAATTGTTTGACCTTTTAATTACAATGCATCTTGATTTATTGCTTTTTGGGTAAACCTGTTCAGGACTCTGTGTTTCCTGGACTTGGTTGTCTGTTACTGATCCCAGGTTAGGGGAGTTTTTAGCTATTTTGTCTTTCTCTTCTTCTCCTGGAACCTCTATAATGTGAGTGTATGATTGCTGGTGTCAGAGTCTCCTAAACAGCCCTCATTTCTTTTCATTATTTTTTCTCTTCCTTGTCAGTGATTTCTGCTACACTGTCTTTCACCTCAGTGATCCATTCCTCCATTTCATTTAGTCTGTTCTTGATTCCTTCTAGTGTATTTTTCATGTCAGTTATTATATTCTTCATCTCTGTTTGGTTGTTCTTTATATTTTTCAATTCTTTCTTAAAAACTACTAACTTCTTGCTTAGTGTATCCATTCTTCTCCAAAGTTCTTTGATCATCTTTTTTTTTTTTTTCCATTTGAGTCATGTGGCATGTGGGATCTTAGTTCCCTGACCAGGGATGAAACCTATACCTTCTACAGTGGAAACACAGTTTCTTAACCACTGGATCATCAGAGAACCCCTGATCATCTTATTGATCATTACCCTGAACTCTTTCTTGAGTAAATTATATATCTCTACTTCACTTTGAAACACGTTCTTCTGTTGCCCCATTTTTTCTCCCTAACTTGCTATTTTTATTTCTGTATATCTGGTTATAATTCCTGACCTTGGAGAAATAATGATTTTTAGGAGATGTCCAATGTATCCCAACAACACACTGCCCACTCATCATTAGAGCTGTATTGATCAGGATTTCCCCCATGTGGACTGTGTTTGTCTTTCTATTGTGGGCTGACTACTGTAGGCAACCTGGTAGTCTTGGTTGACCTCGGTCAGATTGGCTGACTGTTCCTGCCTTGTACAGAGGTTGCCAGTTGCTGCTTGGTCGTGCTGTCCCAAGAAGTGGCTGATTGTGGGACCCTGGGGCATTCCAGAGGTAGTGCTGGTTCACTAGTGGGTGAGTCAGGGTTCACGAGATCCAAGGATTGGTGCCTGACCACTGGAAGCTAAAGCCAGGTGCTGGATCACATGCTGGCCCAGGGGAGCAGAGCCAGATCCTGGAATCTGCCTAAGGGGCCCAAGGATTCCAGAGTTGGTATGGGACTGCTGGTTGGTGAGACTGGTTCCTGACACAGCAGGTTGTGGGTTCTGGGATATTCAGAAGCTTGTGTTGGCCTGCTGGTTGTTGAGGCTGGGGCAACAGGAAAGGCGCTGGCCTTTTAGAATTGGGTGGGTTGGGTCCATAATCTGCAGTGCTCTGGGGCTGGTGTCTGTCCACCAGTGGGTGAGGCTGGTGCTGAGCCTAGGCAGGTCTGAAGTCCAGCAGGTTGGCGCTGGCCTGATGATAACTGGGCTGGTCCACAGACTGTAGGCCTGTGGTAGTCCTGTGACCGGTGTCCACTCATGTTGCAAAAGGCTGGTCACAAGGCTAGGGCAGGCCTACTGGTTGGCAGAGCCAGGGCCTAGCTGGTGCTATTGTATGTATGTGCAGTCAGTCGTGTCCAACCCCATAGACTGTAGCCCGCCAGGCTCCTCCATCCATAGAATTTTCTAGGCAAGAATACTGAAGTGGGTTGCCATTTCCTTCTGCAGGGAATCTTCCTGACCCAAGGATCAAACCTGTGTCTCTTGCATCACCTGCATTGGCGGGTTCTTTACCAGTTAAGCCACCATTTACCTACTGGTATGTGGACTGGGTCTGCATGCTGTGGGGTTGTCATTGTCCTGGGGTTCTTATCCACATGCTAACGGTGAGGCTTGTCTGACGAGAGCAGGCTTGCTGGTGCGTAGGGCTGGGGATTCTGGCACTGGTGCCTGACCAGTGGTGTTTGAGCTGAGTCCTTTGCTTTCTGATTGTAGGGCCCTGGAATTCCTGGGTCTAGTGCCTGTGCAGTGCTGTTTGGAGCTGAGTCCTGGTCCTCTGGTGGACAGGGCTGTGTACAGGGGTGGTTGTAAGGTCAGAGAATCTTAAGGCAGCCTCTCTGCTGGTGGGTAGGGCTATGTCTCCATTCAGTTAGCTGCTTGGCCTTGGGCAAGTCCTGGTGCCTACAGGCTCTTGGGAGGTAGGAGGGGGCTGGGTCATGATACTAAGCTAGAGGGAAGATTCCAAAATGGCACTTGCCAGCACCAGTGTCCAGGGGGCAGAGCAAGCTCCCCAAAATGGCTCCTGCCAGTATTTATGGCCCCAGGGTGAGCCCCAGGTGCCTCCGACCTCTCTGGGAGGCTCTTCGAGATCAGCAGGTGGGTCTGACCCAGGCTTCTTTCAAATGAATGCTTCTATGCTGGGTACAAAGCCTGTGAAATTTTGTATGTCCTCCTCATGAGTGGAGTTTCTATTTCCTCAGCCCCCTGGGACAGCTGAAAGTAAGCCCCGCTGGCCTTCAAAGCCAAACATTCTGGGGATTCATCTTCCTGTTGCAGGACCATCAGGCTGGGGAGTCCAGTGTGGGGCTCAGAAAACTCACTTCTTGAGGCAGTCTCTGCAATTGTAATTTTTCTTGCCTTTGTGCTTTGCTTATGTCGGGGTGTGGTACTTCACCGCTCCTTCTCATCTCCTTGTGATTTCTTCTTTATATCTTTATTTGTTGAAGATCTTTTCTGGTGGCTTCTGGTTTTTTTTCATCGATGAAACCAGAAAAAACCTTTCTTCTGTATATTGTTATAGTTTGGGGATGCCCATGAGAGGAGATGAGCTCAGGATCTTCCTGCTCTGCCATGTTTGCTAGTCTCCTCCCACATTACTTTATCTGTAATTGTTGATGGACCTTTAGAATGTTTCAGGGGAGTGCAGCCATCTCTTTGAGATCCTGATTCAGCTATTTTGCATGAAAACTCAAAAGTGGGATTGCTGGGTAATATGGTAAATGTCTTTTTATTGTTTGAGGAATGGCCATACTGCTTTTCATAGTAAATCGTCTGACATTCTATCAAGTATACATAAGGGTTCAATTTCTCAACTCCCTCATCAACACTTGTTATTTTCTTCTTCTCTCTCTCCTTCCCTCCCTCCTTCCTCCCTTTCTTTCTTTCTTTTCTGATAATGGCCATACTAACAGGTGTGAGGTGCTACCTCTTGCTTTTGATTTTCATTTTCTAATGCGTAGTTTAAACTCAGACAGTTCTGGGTTTTTTTCTTTTTTGTAATGCAAATACCTGATGTTGGCTGTGATTGCCAAGGCATCTGCTTCCAAACAGCATCCGTTTCAAAGGTGGTTATCTGAAATAAACACAAGCTAGCCAGGAGACTAAAGAGCTCTTCCCACTGAGCCTCCTTTGTTCTTGGATGATTTCAATTACAAGCGTTTTGGCTACTTATTTTTTCTCTTCCAGTGCTTTGTATTTCCACTTTCTATGTTCTAAATTCACCCATAATGAGCCCTTGAAACCCTGTGCCCTGAACTTTACCGCAGTGAGAGCAGAACTCTGGGCCCCTGTGTGAGTTGTCCCTCTCTGTCACTCTCCACTCACAACCTCACAGTGTGTTCCCCAGGTGTGTTGGCAATATCCAGGTCTTGTTGGTGATAAAGTTCTATGTTTCAAAGTTTCCTGATGACTTTTGCTGAAGGACTTCTTGCAGTCATAAAAAGCATCACAAGGTCTAGTTCTTCTATAGCTTTGGTTATTGATAGGCTGAGACTAGCACAAAACATGATAATTAACTTAATACTTTCATGTGATTTTCTGTTGCTGCTCAGTGTTCTGTTGTTTTAACTTTATGAACCCTTTTTAGCATTTCTTCTAAGACATGTCTTTGTTGTTGTTATTTAGTTGCTAAGTCATGTCCAGCTCTTTTGAGACCCCATGGACTGTAGCCCACCAGGCTCCTCTGTCCATGGGATTTCCCAGGCAAGAATACTGGAGTGGGTCGCCATTTCCTTCTCCAGGGGATCTTCCCAACCCAGGGATTGAACATGCATCTCATGCATTGGCAGGAGGGTTCTTTACCCCTAAAACACCAGGGAAACCCCAAATCATGTCTAGTGTGGATTAACTCCCTCAGCTTTTGTTTATTTGAGAAAGTGATTATTTGTCTTTTATTTTTGAAAAATTGTCTTGTCAGATAGAGTATTCTTGGTTGATAGCTTTTTTCTTTTCACGTTTTGAGTATATCATCCCATTGTTTTCTGGCCTGCAATGTTTTTGCTTAGAAATCAGTTGTTAGTATTATGACGGTTCTACTGGATCTGACATATCACTTGTCTTGCTGCTGTCAAAATTCTCTCCTTGTCTCTGATTTTGACAGTTTGAGTATAATGTATCTCAGTGTGAGTTTCTTTTGTTCATCCTAGTTAGAGTGTACTGGCCTTCTAGAATCTGTGTCAGTTTTTCACTCAGATGTAGGAAGTTTTTGCCATTATTTCTTCAAATAAGCTTTCTCTCTCTCTTTTCCCATAATGTGTATATGGATCCCCTTGTTGATGTCCTGTAAGTCCCTTGTATTTTCTTCACTCTTAAAAATTTTTTTTTTCCTTTTGTTCTTCTGAGTAATAGCAAATGACCCACCTTTAAGCAAAAATTTTATGTGACTTATTGTATTCTTCAACTTGACAGATTTCAGCTGTTTTTAAGAAATGCATTCTGTTTCTTGATATTCTCATTTGTTCATGCATCATTTCCTTGAGTTTGTGGAACATCATGTCACTTTTTTTTGGCCTCACTGTGAGGCATGTGAGATCTTAGCTCCCAGACCAGGGATCGAACCAGTGACTTTGCATTGGAAGCACACCATCTTAACTACTGGGCCACTAGGAAAGTCCCTGCATCACTTTCTGATAAAAACTTTGTTTAGTAAGTGATATTACTCCATTCCTTTAGGATCAGTTTCTGGGATTTATTTTGTACATTGTTTGAGCCATTTTTCCTGCCTCTTTGTGTGTTTCATGACTTTATGTTTAGATTCATTAACTTGAAAAAATAGCTACTTCTTCCAGATTTGATGGACCAGCTTTATATAGAGCAAAAACACTTAGCAAGCATCTTGGCTGGAGATTCTGGGGCCCTCCGAAACCTGTTTCTTTTGGTGGCCGCAACTACTGTGGGCTTGTGTGTAGAATTTCATGACTAGGAAAGCTTGCCAAGCTCATTCTCAGGAGCTAGTCCTCTCTTGCTCTCTTTGTTTGCACACTGAAAGTTCTGTAGTTCAACAGAAGCAAGCTCTTCCACCTTCCCTTTTTCAGTGGCATCCAAAATCTGTAGGCTCCCCTTCAATGCCCTGAATCAGGTTAGACAGTTACCAGTCCTTTGAGTTGCCTTCCAAAAAAACCAGGACACTGGGTGAAACTCCACTCCTCTCCCCCCCTTACAGGATGAGCCTCAAGTTGTGCACCTTCTTTAGACTGTGTCAGGCCGTGCTGGTCACAGCAAATCACTTCTCTCACCCTCTGTTCTCAGTGATTCCAGACATCCAGACTATGCCAGTTTTGTCAGCACTCCAAGCGAGGCAGGACAGAAGCCACTTCCTCAAGCAGCCCACTGCAGCATTGAATGCATGCTTCATTCATTTCTTTCCTGGGTTAATCACAACCTGGGGCATTCTTTTCAGAGAAGGCAATGGCACCCCACTCCAGGCCTCTTGCCTGGAGAATCCCGTGGACGGAGGAGCCTGGTAGGCTATAGTCCATGGGGTCGCTAAGAGTCAGACAGGACTGAGTGACTTCTCTTTCACTTTTCACTTTCATGCACTGGAGAAGGAAATGGTAGCCCACTCCAGTGTTCTTGCCTGGAGAATCTCAGGGACAGGGGAGCCTGGTGGGCTGCCGTCTCTGGGGTCACACAGAGTCGGACACGACTGAGGCGACTTAGCAGCAGCAGCAGCAGCAGGGGCATTCTTTTGCCTCAGCATTGAGGTTTTGTGGGGGAGGTGTTGATGCAGGTGAAGTGATATTGCACTTCTTATCAGTTTTATTGTATCTGTTTTCAGCTTCGTAGTGGCCTATGGTATTGTGACTTCTTAAAAGTTTCTGGAAGTCTCATAAAGAAATTGTAATCCACATATCATTGCTAAACCGGTGTTTCTGTAGGGGAAGGAAGGCTGGGACTTCCTCTTACATCATCATTCTGATGTTACTCCTTACTGTATTTTGATTCAAGTAATCTTTAATCACATCTATATATGTGAATATTGTATCTCTCTTTCTATTGTGATTTTTTTTAAAGTTGATTTATTTATTTGACTGCTTCAGGCCTTAGCTGTGGCACATGGAATCTTCACTGTGTCATGTGAAATCTTTCACTGAAGCACAAGGGCTGCCCCAGGGCCTATGGGATCTTAGCTCCCCAACCAGGGATCTAACCTGTATTCTTTGCATTACAAAGCAGATTCTTAACCACTGGACCACAAGGGAAGTCCCAGAATTTTCTTTGATTATTTGATTGCACCTATTTTATTTTATAGATCTCCTACCAAAAAAGAAAACTTTTCCTCTAGTATAATTTCTTCATTGGAAATATAATAAACTTGATGTAAATGATGAAAAATTTAAATTTATCAGCTTAATATTCTGTTGATGGGTAAACAGAAGACTAGCCCAGAGGTCCACATAATGCAGCCTTGCTTAATTAATTAATTTTTATGGTTATTGTAAATGAAGGTCATTTAATTCTTAAGCAAGGAAATTTTTTTAACATTGAAATGACACATAAACTCCATTTACCAATTAACCCAGGTTTCACTTACCTGGGATTTATGTTTGATATGAAAATTATATTTTATATTTACTTTGGGCAAAAAATTCAGTTCATAATAATTGTTCACTCATATTAGTTTTTCTTCTCATACAGCATGGATTCTTCCTGCTTTTATACATTTATTTTTTCACATACACGAAGTCTACAATCTCTCTCTCTTTAGCTTCCTCATTGCTGATTCTACACATGACTCTTTCAACTATTCATTATATAAAAAACATTTCAAAGTCCCTAACTGTTCTCATTTTCCTATGTCAGTGTTTATGATACTCAGCACTGATAATGTTAGTAATTAAATGATACAAAAAATGGTCTCTTCAGTGTTTTCATCATTCACCCTTCAAATTAAGATACCTTAAGTGAAAAAGATATAAGAAAAGGCAGTGAATATGAATTGAATTTATTTTAAATTTTTTGGCTGTGCCATATGGTGTGTGAGATCTTAGTTCCCTGACAAAGGATCCCACCTGCACCCCCTGAAGTGGAAGCGTGGAGTCTTAGCCACTGGATGGCCAGGGAAGTCCCTGGATTGATTAAAAAAAAATTATTTAAATACCATTTGCAGCAACATGGATGGACTTAGAGATTATCATACTAAATGAAGTAAGTCAGAACGACAAAGACAAATATCATATGATATCAGTTGTGTGTGGAATCTGAAATGTGACACAAATGAGTATATCTGTGAAAAACACAGACTCACAGACATAAAGAATATACTTGTAGTTTCCAGCAGTGAGAGAGGGAAGGCTTGGAAGTTTGGATTAGAAGAGGTAAACTATTACAAATGTAATGGATAAACAACAGGGTACTACTGTCTTGAACAGGGAACTATATTAAATATCCTATGATAAACCATAATGGAAAAAATTTTGAAAAATTATATATATATATGTATGTATGTATAACTGAAACACTTTTCTGTACAGTAGAAATTAACAATGTAAATAAACTATACATCAATACAATTTAAAGATAAGTAGATAAACCTTCTTTAAATAGGTTAACATGGTCTTTTAGATTAAGGTAAAAGTTATGTGTCAATTTTTACATTTTGAATATTTTGCTGTTAAGGGAAACAACAAATATTGATTTAAAGTTTCTAACAGTCTACCTGTTGTTTCAAAGATAAAAGTGTTTCATGTGTATGTTTTAATGGTGTGTTTAAATGTTTGTTATTCTTCAGGGTTGCCCTGTGATCCTACTTTCATCCTGGGCTGTGCTCCCTGCAATGTGATCTGCTCCATTATTTTCCAGAACCGTTTTGATTATAAAGATCAGACTTTTTTAAATCTAATGAAAACAGTAAATGAAAATATCAAGATTTTGGGCTCTCCGTGGATTCAGGTGAGGCCAAGGGCCTTTCTTCTGGAGGAATCACTTATTCTCTTTTTTCCATGAGGTCCAGTTCTCTATACACCAAGCTGTGAGGTGAAAGTGTGAAGAGCACAGCCCTGCCCGGAGCTTAGCATCATGGAGTGCTCATCTGGGGCTGCTGGCTGAGCCCTTTAATGTTAGACAGGAAAATACATGCCCACAATTCAGTCCTGTTGACACTGTTCAGTGGTTTTTATACCAATTTTCAAAGCCCAGCTTCCATAAACTACTTTGGTAACATCCCCAAAGCATGCCCACACCAATAGAAGGACTTCCAGGCCCTTCTGGAAAGGCTTCATTACTCACAAGTCTTGTCATTCAGTTTCCACCTACTTACTACTCCACCACCTTAGCTGGCAGAAATACCTGCATTTAGGAAGGAGGAGAATCTCCTTTGAGTGAAAGAGTGCTGCCAGGGAACACTGACTGGGTTAGGACTGTTTGATGCTTCAGTTGGCATCCTAACTGACAAGGTAATTGCTTTGGGGATGACAAAAAAAGTTTTGTTTTTTTTTTTGGTGTAGCAACCACAAACCAACATCACGGGTGTACCCTATACTGAGCTGACACGTTCTGCCTTCTGCCTAAAAGACGGTGGTGTGACCTTACAGAGGTCACTTAAGTGCTCTGGTGCTCAGTTACTTTAGCCATAAGATGTTGAGTTTCGTGGTGTCTTTAGGACACTTTCTGGAGAAGGAAATGACAACCCACTCCAGTCCTCTTGCCTGGAAAATCCCATGGACAGAGGAGCCTGGTGGGCTACAGTCCATGACTCGCAAAGAGTCAGACCTGACTGAGCGACTTCACTTTCACTTTCTTCACTTAGGACCCTTTCAGTCCTATTAATAAAATACTTATTTTATGTTGGAGTCTATGAGACAGAGGTAGAAACATCAGGGACCAGCTCTGTGCTCTGTATCAGGATGTACAAACTCTCTTAACCTCTGTTGTCATCTACAAAGTGTGAGTCATTGACCTTTGTGCTGACCCTTATTTCATGGTTGTAGAGAAGAACTGATGTGAAAAACAGGGAGAATTGATGTGAAGATGTTTTCATACTGGAAACATGATATGTACATACAGGAAATGATTATTTTTTTGATCCCTGACCAGAATTTTCTCCTTGAAATACTTCTATCAGCATAGAAAATTATGTATTTGTATAATAAAAATACTCCTCAACATTTACAGACCATATTTATTTTAATATTTATACTACAATTTCCAACTAGGACTTGGCATGTAAGTTTTAACTATTTATTTAATAAACTGTAGTTTTCTCTTCTAGGTCCTCAATATTTTCCCTGTGCTCCTTGATTTTTTCCCATGGAGTTATAGTTATAAAAAACTTTATACAAATACTGCTTATGTAAAAAATTATGTTTTGGAGAAAACAAGGGAACACCAAGCATCCCTGGATATTAACAATCCTCGAGACTTTATTGATTGCTTCCTGATCAAGATGGAGCAGGTAATAGGCTAAAGACAGCTCAATTATTTGATTACTTGTGCATTTTATAGATCATTGAATCTTCTGTATTTACCAAGGATGTTCCAGTGGTCTGGCAAGCAATGCTGACAAGCATTTTAAGTACTTGTGTGCATGAATCTATGCTAACCATAATGGTTAGCATAGATAGATGTAATATTTAGTCATTAAATAAGTGAAATACCTTGATTTTGCTCTTTGGGTGCTAATAATCTACCCAAGGAAAAACAGAATGATGTCATAGGTGAATTGGAAACTGATAACAATGAGTTAAAAGTAACAAAATATCATAGTATAATATGATGATGAACACGATCATAGCATACACAGTGTAAAGGGAATAAAGAATGACTAGGTCTAACTGGGCTTCCTGCTTGGCTGGTAGTTGCAAATAGATCAACATATTTGCATCGAAGGACAAGGGAGGGAATATGAGATGGATGAATGATGTATGTATGATGCTGTTTACATAGGCATGTGATGGCAAAGAGTAGGTGTGTGGACAGAAGAAGCCTTAATTGAGTGTAAAGTAAATGGATTAGCAAAGATACGGAGTTATATTATATGATGTGAGCATGAACCCTGCACCCCATGTTGGAAAGACCATTTTCCCCACATGAATTATCTTGGCAACCTTGTCAGAAATCAACTGACTCATAATTTGAGCATTTGTGCAATCTGGCATCTGTTTCAGTAAGCTAAATGTCAGTTTTTACATCAGTGGCACATCATCTGGACATCTTAATTACTAGTTTCGTAATTAGTTTTGAAGTTGAGTAGTGTGAGACCTCTAATTTTTTGTCATTTTATAAGATTGTTTTTGTTTTTCTGTGCCACTTAAATTTAGGATAAACTTGTCAATTTATGCAAAGAAATCAGTGGTGATTTTTATAGAGATTGTGTGAAATCTGTCAATTCATGGAGTAATGTTATTTAAAAAATTAAGGTGAAATTCACATCAATTCAGTTCAGTTGCTTAGGCATGTATGATTCTTTGTGTCCCCATGGACTGTAGCATGCCAGGCATCCCTGTCCATCACCTACTCCCAGAGCCTACTCAAATTCATGTCCACTGAGTTGGTGATGCCATTCAACCATCTCATCCTCTGTCGTCCCCTTCTCCTCCTGCCTTCAATTTTTCCCAACATCAGGCTCTTTTCCAATGAGTCAGTTCTTCGAATCAGGTGGCCCAAGTATTGGAGCTTCAGCTTCAGCATCAGTCCTTCCAATGAATATTCAGGACTGATTTCCTTTAGGATTGACTGGTTGGATCTCCTTGCAGTCCAAGGGCTTCTCAAGAGTCTTCTCCAACACCACCGTTCAAAAGCGTCAATTCTTTAGCATTCAGTTTTCTTTATGGTCCAACTCTCACATCTATATATGACTCCTGGAAAAACCATAGCTTTGGTGGTTTTTCCTTTGCTGGCAAAGGAATGTCTCTGCTTTTTAATATGGTGTCTAGGTTGGTCATAACTTTCCTTCCAAGGAATAAGCATCTTTTAATTTCATGGCTGTAGTCACCATCTGCAGTGATTTTGGAACCCAAGAAAATAAAGTTTCTCACTGTTTCCATTGTTTCCCTATCTATTTGCCAGGAAGTGATGGGACCGGATGCCATGATCTTCGTTTTTTGATTGTTGAGTTTTAAGCCAACTTTTTCACTCTCCTCTTTCACTTTCATCAAGAGGCTCTTTAGTTCCTCTTCATTTTCTGCCATAAGGGTGGTGTCATCTGTGTATCTGAGGTATTGGTATTTCTGCCGGCAGTCTTGATTGCAGCTTGTGCTTCATCCAGCCTGGCATTACATGTATGTACTCTGCATATAAGTTAAATAAGCAGGGTGACAATATACAGCATTGACGTACTCCTTTCCCAATTTGGAACCAGTCTGTTGTTCCATGTCTGGTTCTAACTGTTGCTTCTTGACCTGTATACAGATTTCTCAGGAGGCAGGTCAGGTGGTCTGGCATTCCTATTTCTTTCAGAATTTTCCACAGTTTTCTGTGATCCACACAGTCAAAGGATTTAGTGTAGTCAATAAAGCAGAAGTAGATGTTTTTCTGGAACTCTCTTGCTTTTCTGTGATCCAGCGGATTTTGGCAATTTGTTCTCTAGTTCCTCTGCCTTTTCTAAATCCACTTGAACATCTGGAAGATCTTGCTTCAGGTACTGTTGAAGCCTGGCTTGGAGAATTTTGAGCATTACTTTGCTAGTGTGTAAGATGAGTGCAAATGTGTGGTAGTTTGAGCATTCTTTGGCATTGCCTTTCTTTGAGATTGGAATGAAAACTGACCTTTTCCAGTCCTGTGGCCACTGCTGAGTTTCTCAAATTTGCTGGCATATTGAGTGCAGCACTGTAAAAGCATCATCTTTTAAAACATGAAATAGATCAGCTGGAATTCCACCACCTCCACTAGCTTTGTTTGTAGTGATGCTTTCTAAGGCTTGCCTCACTTTGGACTCCATGATGTCTGGCTTGAGGTGAATGATCACACCATCATGGTTGTCTGGGTCATTAAGATCTTTTCTGTATAGTTCTTGCCACCCTTTCTTAGTATCTTCTGCATGCCATGCAATTAATAGTGTACATTTTGGTTGTATTTAGTGCATTCACAGTGTTGTGTGATCACTAGTTCCTGTTTCAAAACTTTCTCATCACTGTACAGAAGCATATGATGTCTATTAAATGATTGCTGTCCATTCTCTCCACCCCATCACGTGTCAACTTAACCTGCTTTATGTCTCTATGATTTGCCTTTTATGGATTCATTGTATAAAAGAACTCATAGCGTCACCCCTTTTGTTTCTGGCTTCTTTCACCCAATATAATGTTTTGGAGTATTTTCTAAGTTGTGATATGTATGAGCACTTTGTTTTTTTCATTTATGGATGAATAATATTCAATTGTATGTGTGTACTATAATTTTTTATGCATCCACATTATGGTCAACATTTGCGTTGTTTTTCTTTGGGTGTTCTGAAAGATACTGCTACTAATATTTGTGTACGAATTTCTTCATGGGCACATTTTCCTTTTTGTTTGATATTTTCCTTGGAGTGGAATTGAGTAGACGTATGATATTAATAATTTTATGTCTAACATTTGAGGAATAGTCAGACTTTCCAACAGTGACTGCAGCATTTATATTCCCACCAGCAATGTATAGAGTTCCTGTTTTCACACATAATTGCCAATACTTACTTTCTAATTTTTAACACTATTAAACCTTGCTTAGGTAATGTGAAATTGCATCTGGTTGTGACTATATTTTGTGTTTCCTTAATGAACAGTGACGTTGAATGTATTTTCTTGTTTGGAGAAATATCATCTAAGCCCTTTGCCTTTTTAAAACTGGGTTCCTTGTCATTGTTGTTGAGCTGTTTTTCCAACATATTGGTTGTCATTTCACATCTTTCATTATGCTTTTGATACATAAAAATTTTAATTTTATTGAAATTTGATATATATTAGACAGATACATATGTACACACGTGTATATATTTGTTAGTTTGGTGTCAAATTTAAGGATCAGTTGTCATTTCTGAGTTTCTAAAGCTATACTACAATGTTTTCTTCTAAGTGTTTTATAGATTTAACTCTTGTAAAATATTTTTCTGTTTTTTTAGAATTTATTTTTAATTGGAGGATAATTGCTTTACAATATTGTGCTAGTTTCTGCCATACATAATGGCAGAAAACATAAATCAGCCATAGAAATACATATGTCTCCGCCCTCTTGAACTTCCCTCCCACCTCCCACCTCCCACCCCCCACCTCCCACCTCCCACCCCCCACCTCCCACCTCCCACCTCCCACCCCCAACCCCATCCCACCCCTCCAGGTTGTCAGAGAGCGCTGGCCAGTGTGTTAATCTGATACATGTACATATTATAGAGTGATTACCACACTAAGTGAAGTTGCTCAGTTGTGTCCGACTCTTTGTGACCCGTGGACTGTAGCCCACCACATTCCTCCATCCATGGGCTTTTCCAGGCAAGAACACTGGAGTGGGTTGCCATTTCCTTCTCCAGGGGATCTTCCCAGCCCAGGGATTGAACCTGGGTCTCCCGCATTGTAGGCAGACGCTTTACCATCTGAGCCACCAGGGTTACCACACTAGCATCGGGTTAAGTCCTCTATCTACTCACATAATTACTATTTCCTTTTTTTTATGGTGAGGACATTCAACACATTATTCTGTTAGTAACTTTCACGTGTATAATACAGTATTATTAGCTATAATCACCATTATGTACATTAGATCCCCCAAACGTATTCATCATACACCTGGAGATTTTTATCCTTTGACCAATTATCTCCCTATTTCTCCTGCTACTCCCACCCCAACTCCTGATAGTTGCTATTCTGCTCTCTCTTTCTGTGAGTCTTTTTGAGTTAGGCATTAAATATATATGTGTGTGTATCATATTTAAATTTTTCATCTATTTTGAGTTAAATTTTTTATATGGAGTGAGACAGGGTCCATTCAACGTTGCTGTTCATTAAGGAAACAAACACAAACACAGGGTCATGTCCTGTGTTTCTCCTGCACCTGGTTGTTTCTGCACCATGTCACTGTCAGTGTAACTATCTCATAGTAACAAAATAATTCTAATTCTTCCCTCCATCCCTTGTAGCATGCTGTCATTCATTCCACCTGTATATAAGCAGATATATATTTATATATGAAGTATTCATAAGCATTACTCCATCAAATACATTGCTGTTATTTTGAACTTTTAGCTGTTAAATAAGTTATGAATGAGGAAAAGAAAACTTTTTTATGTTTATGCATTCTTTTCTTTGTAACTCTTTATTTCTTTATGTAGATGTGGTTTTGATTGATATGATTTTCCTTCTCTTGAAAGAATTTCTTTTAACACTTCTAGCAAGGTAGTCATACTGGTAACAGATTACTTCTATTTTTTTTTTTTTTGGTCTGAGCAGTTCTTCATTTTTATACCCAGCAGTTTTGCAGGGTACACAGTCTTGGTTTGTGGTTTCTTTTTCTCAACACTTTAAATATTTCACTCCACTCTCTTCTTACTTGCAAGGTATGTGAGGTAAAGTCAGAATAATTCTCATCCTTTTTCCTTTTAAGCAAGGCACTTTTGGCTTTTTAAGAATTTTAAATCTACCTTTGACTTTTTGTAGTTTGAAAATGTATGCCTAGAGTAGGATTTGTTTTTGTTTTTTGGCAATATTTTAATCAGTGTTCTTTGAGTTTCTTAGATCTGTAGTTTGGTGTATGATACTAATTTAGGGGAAATTCTGATTCATTATTGTCTCAAATATTTTTTCTACTTCTTTTCCTCTTACTTTTCCTTCTGGCATTCCCACTATGAGTATGTTACACATTTTGAACTTGTCCCATAGTCCTTAGATTTGCTTTTTCCTTTTTCTGTCTCTCTTTTTAAAGTCTCTTTCTCTTTGTTTTAGAGGTTTCTACTGTGATATCCTCAACTTCATAGATTATTTCTTCACTGTGTCTAGTGTAATACTAAGCCTGTCTCCTACTATTATTATAGAACTCTTCATTTATCCTTTCAATTATTTCAATGTTTCCTTCATATATTTTGTGGCTCTGTTGTTTGGTGCACATAGGTGATGTTGTTATTGTTGTTGCCTAGTAGCTAAGTCCTGTCCGACTCTTTTGTGACCCCATGGGCTGTAGCCTGTTATGCTTCTTTGTTCATGAGATGTCCCAAGTGAGAATACTGGAGTGGGTTGCCATTTTCTTCTGCATGGGATCTTCCCAACCCAGGGATCAAACCTGGAGGCAGATTCTTTACTGCTGAGCCACTGGAGAAGCCCACATATAGATGTATAATGTTATAGCTTCTTGAAGAATTCACCTTTGTTGATCCAGTAAAAAAAACACTCCATTCTCATTTGTTCCATTTAATTTCTTTTTGATTAAAATCTAACTTTTTTTCTAACATTCCTGCTGTATTTGGTTACTCACTAATTGCAAAATCTTTTTCTCTCTATTTCATTCAACATATTTGTATCTCTCAGTCTTAAGTGGGTTTCTTGTAGACAATATGCAGTTTCTAATTGAAAAGAATTAACATAAAATATATTAATTATAGATATACAACATAGTGATTCAATATATGTATATAAGGCAAGATGATTAGTGTAATAAATGTAGTTACCATCCATTCACACATGGTTATAGGTTTTCTTTCTTGTAATGAGAACTTTTAGGATTTACTTTCTTAGAAACTTTCAGAGATACGATACAGTATTAACTATAGTCATCATGCTGTGTAGTAGTTACCCATGACTTATTTATTTTATAACTGGAATTTTGTACCTTTTGAGTTCCTTTATTCATCTTGACCACTCCCCATCTCTGGCAGCCAGTGTGTTCTCTGTATTTATGAGATCAGATTTTTAAAATATTTCACATGTAAGTTCGATCATATGGTAGTTATCTTTCTGTATCTGATATGTTTCATTTACTGTGATAACTTTAAGGGCCATCCTTCATGATATCACAAGTGTTAAGATTTTCTTTTCTTTTGCATGCCTGAATTATATTCTATACATGTATGGATATATAATAGCTTATATATATATATTTTAAAATTTTGTTCTTTAAATATCTGTCTTAAATTGTGAGTTTTAGTCAAAGTGACTAATCACTTTAATTTTGAAGAATTAGTTTAATATTAATGGCTTTATTTCTGTTCTGCTGCTTTTTGCTCTAATGCATTTTATGATTGCTGTTTCTCAATTTTTCCATTATAGTCATATTTTTTGTTTGATCAATTTTGCAGGCACTTTTTTAATGCCTTCTTCAAATTTTTTATGTTATTTTTTAATTGATTTCTTAGTACTTATAATGGGGATTACTGTTAACATCCTAAATATATAGCAGTCCAGTATAAATTGCTTCCACAGTAGCTTCAAATTGCATGTTGACTCTGCTCCCAACCAATGTCATCTCCCTTTATTTTGTTGATGTTATAAATTTCATCTTTATATCTTTTGTGCCTAGAACAGGTATTTCTAATGATTTTTATTCAATTTTCTGTTAAATAATATAGAGAAGAAGAGTTTTTATACTAGATACAATAATATTAGCTTTAGTATTTACCTACATTATTATTTTTAACAAAAATATTTATTTGTCAATCTGGGTTGGAATTATCATGTAATACATTTTTGTTTTAAACTGAAAGGTGATTACCTTTGGCATTTCTTGTAGGGCCAGTCTTTTAAAAAGGAACCCTTAGGTTTTATTTTGGAGATGTCTTCTATCACCTATTTTGTGGAGAGATAGTTGTGCCAGATATAGAATTTTTGGTTGACATTTTTACACTGAGGACTTAATATCTTTCCATTGATTTATGGTTCCCACAGTTTCTGGAGAAAAATGACATATTATGCTATTGTGGGTCCTTTGTACATGATGAGTCACTTCTCCCTTGTTGCTTCAAACATTCTCTAGTTTTGGCTTCTGACAGTTTGATTAAAATACACCTTGCTCTGGGTCTTTTTGGCTTCAATATTCTTGGAGTTTGTTTAGCTTCTTTAATTCATACATTCGTGTATTTCACCAAATTTTGTAAGTTTTCAGCCATTTTTTCCCCCCAAATATTTATTTTTTATTTCTTCTCTCTTTCTTTTCTGGGGCTCCCATTAAGTCGATGTTGGTATACTTGTTTGAGTTCCAGTTATATCTCAGGCTCTGTTCATTTTTCTTTCTTCCTTTTTCTTCCTGATATTCACAGGAAATTTCTGTTCTCCTGGCTTCATGTTTGATGGATTTTTTTTTTTTTTTTTTTTTGTGGGGGTGGGGGGCGGGGAGGGGGAAGCCTTCCTCCAGTCTGCTGTTGAAAAATTCTGGTAATTTTTTTTTTTTTTTTGGTAATTTCAGGTATTGTACTTTTCAGCTCCAAAGTTTCTCTTTGGTTCTTTCTTTTCTTTTCTTTTTTAACTTTACAATATTGTGTTGGTTTTGCCATACATCAAAATGAATCCGCCACAGGTATACATGTGTTCCCCATCCTGAACCCTCCTCCCTCCTCCCTACCCATACCGTCCCCCTGGGTCATCCCAGTGCACCAGCCCCAAGCATCCAGTATTGTACATCGAACCTGGACTGGTGACTTGTTTCATATATGGTATTATACATGTTTCAATGCCATTCTCTCAAATCATCCCACCCTCTCCCTCTCCCACAGAGTCCAAAAGACTGTTCTATACATCAGTGTCTCTTTTGCTGTCTCGTATACAGCGTTATTGTTACCATCTTTCTAAAGTCCATATATATGCATTTACTGTATTGGTGTTTTTCTTTCTGGCTTACTTCACTCTGTATAATAGGCTCCAGTTTCATCCACCTCATTAGACCTGGTTCAAATGTATTCTTTTTAATGACTGAGTAATACCTAATACTTTTCTCATTATTCCCCACTTGTTTATATATTTTCCTGATTTGCTTTAGTTCTTGTATGTAGTTTTCTTCAGCTCTTTGAGCCAGTTTCAGACATGAATTTTAAAGTTTTTATCGAGTAAATCCAATATATCTGGGGTTAATCAGGAATGATTTGTGTCGATTTGTTTTTTACCTGTTAAAGGGCCATGTTTACCTGCTTTTGGTAAGCTTTCTAACTTTTAAAAAATCAAATCATTCCTAGGAAAAACACAATCATCAGTCAGAATATACATTTGAAAACCTGACAATCACTGTATCTGATTTGTTTGGAGCTGGGACAGAGACAACGAGCACCACACTGAGATACGGACTCCTCCTCCTGCTGAAGCACCCCGAAGTCACCGGTATGATAACATGGTGGGCAGGGTGATTTCAGGAAAGATATTGGAAAGAGACCAGGAGTGCTTTCCACCTTGTTTCTCTTACGGTGGTAATTTAGTCTCTAAGTAGTGTCCAACTCTTGAGACCCCATGGACTATAGCCTGCTGAGCTCCTCTGTCCATGGGATTTCCCAGACTAGAATACTGGAGCGGTTTGCTGTTTCCTTCTCCTGGGGATCTTCCTGACCCAGGGATCGAGCCCAGGTCTCCTGCATTGCAGACAATCTCTTGGATTGCAGGCAGATTCTTTAGGGACCGAGCCACCAGGGAAGCCCTTAAATCTCTGTTTGAGCACCTTAATGTTTTTCAGATTTAGTGAAGGAAAAGTAATGGGACATCTTAACATAGCAGGATGACAGGAGTGAAGACACTGTGAAAGGTAGGAAAATCAACACAGCAGCATCTGGATTTCATGGGAGGTCATGTGTAGCAGGCATAGCCAGCATGAGTTGGCCTGCAGTTGCATAATGGCTTTCTTATGGAAAGATCACTCTGGAGTTTCCCCATTCTGAAAATGCAGTGTTCTAAAGCCAGGGCACAGAAAGTGGAAATTCTGCTTATTGAAACATAAATGGAAATCCTGGAAATTCTGTGAGATTGCCTGATGAAATTTTCAGTGTTATGAGGGCTTTAAAAAGTTATATTGACAGGGAATTGGTTTAAGATGTGCATATAAAGGAATTTTATTAGTCAAGAGGTTTATTTCCAGGAAAATATTTCTTACCAAAATAAGAATTTGGTAGTGGTGGGGGTTGGGATCAATAATTTTATCCTTTGCAAATAACTTTTTGTTAGAAATTAACTTTTAAAGAGTTAACAGTTGTGAACAGCAGTTTAGAAATACATATGATCTTCTGTCATGTTAGGGTTTCAGTAAAATGACCATAGCCTCTTAACAGGCCAGAGTTGGCTTTTTAAAACTGGAGAGGCAGCTAACACATCTTCAACAAATTTTTGAAACACAGAGCATATTGAGAGGTGACAGTGAAATCAGACAGAGAATGAAGTTATGGCCTACATGTCAGAAGAGAAAGTTGTATAATGAGGAGAGTCATTTGTGTCCTTACCATCCTGTAAGTTTCAGTATTTAGAAGTACCAAGAATCAAAGAGGATAGAGGGAGAAATAAGCTGATAAAGGTAGCTGATCCAGCCATGACCCTTTCAGTTCAGTTCAGTTCAGTCACCCAGTAATGTCCGACTCTTTGAGACCCCATGAATTGCAGCACGCCAGGCCTCCCTGTCTATCACCAACTCCCAGAGTCTACCCAAACCCATATCCATTGAGTCGGTGATGCCATCCAACCATCTCATCCTCTGTTGTCCCCTTCTCCTCCTGCCCTCAATCTTTCCCAGCATCACGGTCTTTTCAAATGAGTCAGCTCTTCACATCAAGTGGCCAAAGTATTGGAGTGTCAGCTTCAGCATCAGTCCTTCCAATGAACACCCAGGACTGATCTCCTTTAGGATGGACTGGTTGGATCTCCTTGCAGTCCAAGGGACTCTCAACACTCTTCTCCAACACCACAGTTCAAAAGCATCAATTCTTTGGCACTCAGCTTTCTTCACAGTCCAACTCTCACATCCATAACATGACCACTGGAAAAACCATCGCCTTGACTAGACAGATGTTTGTTGACAAAGTAATGTCTCTGCTTTTTAATATGCTGTCTAGGTTGGTCATAACGTTCCTTCCAAGGAGTAAGCGTCTTTTAATTTCACGGCTGCAGTCACCATCTGCAGTGACTTTGGAGACCAGAAAAATAAAGTCAGCCACTGTTTCCACTGTTTCCCCATCTATTTTCCAGGAAGTGATGGGACCTGATGCCATGATCTTCGTTTTCTGAATGTTGAGCTTTAAGCCAACTTTTTCACTCTCCTCTTTCACTTTCATCAAGAGGCTCTTTAGTTCCTCTTCACTTTCTGCCATAAGGGTGGTGTCATCTGCGTATCTGAGGTTATTGATATTTCTCTCAGCAATCTTGATTCCAGCTTGTGCTTCTTCCAGCCCAGCATTTCTCATGATGTACTCTACATAGAAGTTAAATAAGCAGGGTGACAATATACAGCCTTGACGTACTCCTTTTCCTATTTGGAACCAGTCTGTTGTTCCATGTCCAGTTCTAACTGTTGCTTCCTGACCTACATACAGGTATCTCAAGAGGCAGGTCAGGTGATCTGGTATTCCCATCTCTTTCAGAATTTTCCACAGTTTCTTGTGATCCACACAGTCAAAGTCTTTGGCATAGTCAGTAAAGCAGAAATAGATGTTTTTCTGAAACTCTCTTGCTTTTTCAATGATCCAGAGGATGTTGGCAATTTGATCTCTGGTTCCTCTGCCTTTTCTAAAACCAGCTTGAACATCTGGGATTTCATGGTTCACGTATTGCTGAAGCCTGGCTTGGAGAATTTTGAATATTACTTTACTAGCGTATGAAATGAGTGCAATTGTGCAATAGTTTGAGCATTCTTTGGCCTTACCTTTCTTTGGGATTGGAATGAAAACTGGCCCTTTCTATCCCTGTGACCACTGCTGAGTTTTCCAAAATTTCTGACTTATTGAGTGCAGCACTTTCATAGCATCATCTTTCAAGATTTGAAATAGCATGACCCTTTGACAGCTCCTTTTATCAGGTCATTCTTTCCCCCATAGGATGGGAGAAGCTTATTGCCTAGAGAAACTGAAACTAAGAGGCTTTACACTCAGGACACTGGGCAGAGACAGGGGCAAAGAGTGAGGTCACAACTTGGAGCAAAGTTTAGGGAAAAATTCTCTTCTTGAATTCAGGGACTCTTAGCTCCTTTCTCCATCCTGCTTTCTGAATTTGAGCATGCCAGAGAAAAACTCCAGAGAGTGAGGACTCTGGAGAAAAGGCCTCCAAACTTTACCATGTAGATAGAAAATTCTCTCAACATGTCTAGCAGAGTGAATGAAATAAAAATTTCCACCCCATGACCCAGGTCATGAAATTTCAGAACACCAGAATAAAAGAGAAAATCACAAAAACTTTCAGAGAGATGTAGCATGTCATAGATAAAGGATTAGAGTTCAGTAAGGCATCAGAATTCAAGTCAAGTATCAAACTTTCATATTCAAATGCCTGAAGTCATGTCAGAGGAAGTCATGGGCTTTGGGGATCTTGAGAACTCATGAAGCAGAAAAAGTGTCAGGGCTGTTGCTAGATAGCAGGCTTGGCAAATGTCCACTTCTAAATGGATCAGGTGGATAAAGCAAGTATGAAAGGAGATGCCAAGAACAAAAGACAAAAGGTGATGGGTTGTTTGTGACTTCTGAATAATAGGGAAATTATTAGGAGTTTGAAACATCTACCTCAGTATTTGGAAAGACTCCTAAATCAGGGTACGGAGTTTTATGAATTGAACTAAAGAAACATAGTAAGCTCCAAGAAAGTACCAAAAGGAAGCATAATCATAGTTTTCTTAAGAGTGAGCATGTTTATTTAGTCAGAATGATGTTAAAATGAATGTTTTGAGAGCTAAAAATTATGGTGTAAATATATTGAAAGTGGAGTAAGGGGATTTGTGTGTGTATTTTGTATGAGGTGGGGATAGAGATGTAAATTCTCAACTCTCATACCAGGAAATCAGATATTGTTTAAAAATCTACGTAAAAAATAGAAACAGAGTCATTGATTAGAAACAGGGCAAAAATTTCAGAAGAAACCACTATAATGTTGAGAGTGACAGCATTTGGCAATTGGAGGAAGAGAGTAGCACTGCATATTGCACACATACAATACACAAATACACTAAAACACATATAACTTACCTTTTCAATCCACATATTATTTTGATATAAAATTAATAGATTCCTGTTTTTCTCCCTCCAACGACTTTAGTTTCTTGACCTTGTGTTGTGTTTTTATTTTCAAACATTTTATCATTTCTGCTTGTATTACTGTGTATGCTAACATACAAGTCTGTTTAGCTGTATCTTAAGTCTAGCTTGTCAGAGACTTACATGTATTTGTGTTATGGCAATTCTCTCTCCATGTCGAGGTCCATTTCTGAGCATATAACTTAAGTGTATAATGCTGTTGGGATACCTCATGAAGCATCATATATCTCTGAATTGTTCTGCAAATGTGGTTTGCATTTTTTTCTTCTTCAGTCTTACTTATCTCTTATCAGCTAAGATCCAGGAAGAGATTGACCGTGTGATTGGCAGACACCGGAGCCCCTGCATGCAGGACAGGACCCACATGCCCTACATGGATGCTGTGCTGCATGAGATCCAGAGATACATTGACCTGGCTCCTACGAGTGTACCTCATGCTGTGAATTGTGACGTGAAATTCAGAAACTACCTCATCCCCAAGGTAACATTGGTTTCTCTTATACTGACCTCAGTGGTACTGAAGTTCCCATTTTAGACAGTTTGTGTGCCATCCTCTATGAAAGCAAGACAAAAGAAGTATAAGTAATCATCTGTGTGCAGGCTTGATGAATTGTGTGTTTTTTTCAAGTTTAGTCTGTAAGCTTTATAACAGATTTTGACAGCTAGCAGTGCAAGACTTCCAAATTTTCTCTTTCTTTTATTTGGTTTGATGAAAGTTAACTGTTTATATTTCCAAATGAATCCTTTTTTCCCCCTTAGGTGCTTATTGTTGTTTTAAATGTTTTAAAATGCCTTTTCCATTCTGCTATCTGGATTGAAAATATAACTGATTTTATCATTTTAATAACTTTATATGAAGCAATCTTGCCAAATTTAAAATCAGTGTTTAAAATTTCCCTCTAGATTAATTGCAATTTCTCTATACATTGTCATGCTGTCTGGGCTAATAACTTTCTTTTAGCCTTGTTTTTATTTCTGATCTCAGAAGAATGGCGGTTAACATTTCACTATTGATAATGATATTTTCATGCAAAGATGGGCTCGATAAAGGACAGAAATGGTATGGACCTAACAGAAGCAGAAGATATTAAGAACAGGTGGCAAGAATACACAGAAGAACTGTACAAAAAAGATCTTCACGACCAAGATAATCATGATGGTGTGATCACTCACCTAGAGCCAGACATCCTGGAATGTGAAGTCAAGTAGGCCTTAGAAAGCATCACTACAAAGCTAGTGGAGATGATGGAATTCCAGTTGAGCTATTTCAAATCCTGGAAGATGTTGCTGTGAAAGTGCTGCACTCAATATGCCAGCAAATCTGGAAAACTCAGCAGTGGCCATAGGACTGGAAAAGGTCAGTTTTCATTCCAATCCCAAAAAAAGGCAATGCCAAAGAATTCTCAAACTACCGCACAATTGCACTCATCTCCCATGCTAGTAAAATAATGCTCAAAATTCTCCAAGCCAGGCTTCAGCAATATGTAAACTGTGAGCTCCCAGATGTTCAAGCTGGTTTTAGAAAAGGCGGAAGAACCAGAGATCAAATTAATTGCCAACATCCACTGGATCATGGAAAAAGGAAGAGAGTTCCAGAAAAACATCTATTTCTGCTTTATTGACTATGCCAAAGACTTTGACTGTGTGGATCACAATAAACTGTAGAAAATTCTTCAAGAGATGGGAATACCAGACCTCTTGACCTGCCTCTTGAGAAACCTATATGCAAGTCAGGAAGCAACAGTTAGAACTGGACGTGGAACAATGGACTGGTTCCAAATAGGAAGAGGAGTACGTCAAGGCTGTATATTGTCACCCTGCTTATTTAACTTATATGCAGATTACATCATGAGAAATGCTGGGCTGGAAGAAGCACAAACTAGAATCAAGATTGCCAGGAGAAATATCAATAACCTCAGATATGCAGATGACACCACCCTTATGGCAGAAAGTGAAGAGGAACTAAAAAGCCTCTTGATGAAAGTGAAAGAGGAGTGTGAAAAAGTTGACTTAAAGCTCAACATTCAGAAAACGAAGATCATGGCATTAGGTCCCATCACTTCATGGCAAATAGATGGGGAAACAATGGAAACAGTGTCAGACTTTATTTTTTTGGGCTCCAAAATCACTGCAGATGGTGATTGCGGCCCTAAAATGAACAGATGCTTACTCCTTGGAAGGAACGTTATGACCAACCTAGATAGCATATTCAAAAGCAGAGACATTACTTTGCCAACAAAGGTCCGTCTAGTCAAGGCTATGGTTTTTCCAGTGGTCATGTATGGATGTGAGAGTTGGACTGTGAGGAAAGTTGAGCACCGAAGAATTGATGCTTTTGAACTGTGGTGTTGGAGAAGACTCTTGAGAGTCCCTTGGACTGCAAGGAGATCCAACCAGTCCATTCTGAAGGAGATCAGCCCTGGGATTTTTTTTGGAAGGAATGATGCTAAAGCTGAAACTCCAGTACTTTGGCCACCTCATGCAAAGTGTTGACTCATTGGAAAAGACTCTGATGCTGGGAGGGACTGGGGACAGGAGGAGAAGGGGACGATAGAGGATGAGATAGCTGGATGGCATCACCGACTTGATGGACATGAGTTTGAGTGAACTCCAGGAGTTGGTAATGGACGGGGAGGCCTGGTGTGCTTCAATTCATGGGGTCGCAGAGTTGGACACGACTGAGCGACTGAACTGAATGATGTTTTATGTACATTTTGCTACATACTTTTTAAAGAATCAGAGTAAAAAATATGTTCTCATTTTTAATGCTATTTTTAGTGGTGAACATGTATATAATTTTTTTCAAATTGATGTCTTGGTATGGTTGTATACATTGACCTCACTTTTCCCACTGAATATGCCTATTATAAATATATATATATGCAGTTGGATTTCTTTTGCTACATTCTGTTCAGGACTTTACTGATTATGGTTTAAGAGATTTTTGGTTTACAACTTTTCTTCCTCAACATTTTTTCATTGGATTTTTGTTTTAAAGGTCATGCTGGCATGATAAAATTAGGTGAGAAATATTTCATAGTTTGGGTGTATATTTATTGTTTTCCTCACTTCTATCTTTGGCCGCTTAGTTGTGTCTTTGAAATGCCTAGTTACTTTTGGTTAAATACCAATTTTTATAAATGAAAAAATGCGGAGTTCAGATGTTATTTATTTTCTTCCAGAAAGGGTCCATCCCTCTCCTCCTTGGCAGATGGAATGATGTAACCTCTCCCATTTTGGGTATTTTGAGTAAAATTTGAACATTGACAGAGACTAATATTAACTTTAGGTGTCAGCTTTCCTCTTTGAGGTTCTCCAAACTTTGGAATATTGAGACAGATTTTTGTCTTAGCAGATTTCTCATGCTCTCTAACAGAATATCTGTATATATTCAGACTTTCTAGTTGGTGTGCTGAAAACTTCTCTTATCTACTTGAAGCCAAGTCATAGTATTATTAAAATTATAAAATAATATAACTAAAATTTGTATTTTGTTGGGGAAAGAAAGCAATGAGATTCTTAAGATACAAGTACTAGTGCCAATCCTTGGAGAAGACAGAATTGATGAGTTTACTAGATTGTGAGACTTGTCTCAGTGATTGCAGTTTTGATACAAGGGTTAGAACTTCAAGTCTACTATTTTTTTAACCAAAGGACATACTGAGAGAAGACTTTTCTTTTGTGACATTGGGGTCTAAGGTAATAATTGATCAAGCTTGTTTCTCCTCTTATTTCTAAGTATGTGGGAAACACTGTACTAGAATGGAGTGGCCCATCTCTCACATCCACGGTATTGGGAAATGACCATTATAATGTCATATGTCTATTACCAAATACTGGGGATGACCATCCCTTCTGCATAGTCCCCCCAGTGTAGAAACATAAATATTGAGTTTTATTCTTGTTTAGTCGTTAAGTCACGTCCAACTCTTTGTGACCCCATGGACTGTAGCACAGCAAGCTCTGTAGTCCTCCACTGTCTTCCAGTTTCCTTAATTTCATGTCCATTACGTCAGTGATGCTGTCTAACCATCTCATCCTCTGCTGCCCTCTTCTGCTTTTGCCTTCAATCTTTCCCAGCATCAGGGTCTTTTTCAATAAGATTATTAGGAGGCTGATTCTGTTATACCTTTTTACCAATCATGTAAGTGATTAGTTTTATCAAGTCTGGAGCCACTGAGCTAACTGGAGAATGCTCTAAGACAGGAGTATTACAGTATTTATGTAATACTTCAAAGTGTAAGTATTTCAGAATTTGAAGCTTTGAAGTGTCTGATGCCTTTTGTATCCTTTTGTATACTTCTGCTGTTGTAGCATGGAAGTAGTCAAGGACATATTAAACAAACAAGAATGGCTATATCCCTGTCTTTTTGGAAGCAGAAATTTAGATTGCATATAATTCCCATGTGCCACAAAGTGTCTTCCTTGATTATTTTCCATTTAAAATACTTAGGTCATTGTTTGTACTAAGGCCATATTTGCACATAGGTTGATATTTGTTAGTATATAAGTCTGTCTAAAAGAACATTTTGCAATGCTCTAAGATTGATGTGTGGGATTGTTTTTGTTTGTTTGTTTATCTAAAGAACGTTTTCCAGCACAGGGTCTGAAAGATTTACCCTTATAAACTTCATAATTTTAGTGCTTACATTTAGATGATGGTTTATGCAGGGCTTCCCTGGTGGCTCAGAGGTTAAAGCATCTGCCTGGAATGCAGGAGACCCAGGTTCGATCCCTGGGTCGGGAAGATCCCCTGGAGAAGGAAATGGCAACCCACTCCAGTACTCTTGCCTGGAGAATTCCATGGAGGGAGGAGCCTGGTAGGCTACAGTCCATGGGGTCGCAAAGAGTCAGACGCGACTGAGCGACTTCACTTTCACTTTCATGCGGGTAATTTTTACTTATGACTAAGAGTAATGATTATGCTTCTTTTATTTCTCTATGAAATATGCATTTGTTTGAGCAGCATTTGCTGAAAGTATTGCCTTTTGCACCTTTTTTTGTTATCTTAGATGTGTTATTTATTTCTTATATAAACACAAACAAGGGAATAATAAAGAGTTGTATACCTTTTATATGATAACCTTAGGGGATGGAAGATTCCTCAAGTTTGCATTAATTATTTTTTAAACATAGAACATTAAAAACATGTTCATATGTATGTTATACATGAATTTGTATATTTACCTGCTTTTGCAATGTTGAGAGATAATCAATAAAAAATCTGTAATAGGAATAGAAAAGAGTTTTATTTGAGCCAAACTGAGGACTATAGCCCGGAAGACAACCTCTCAGATAACTCTGAGGAACTGCTCTGGAGAGGTATGGTTTATCCACACAATTGTATATCTTGTCAGAGCAAAGAAAATCAGGAAGCCAGAGATACATTCTTACAAGGTTTCAAAAACAGATTATCAACATATGCACAGCAAGTTGGTATGGCCTTGGCACTTGAGAGAGGAGTCTTCTTGTTGCAAGAGTTTCAACATTGGTGTCCAAGAAAGGAGGCATTTAATCTTTATTTTTAACATGGACATTCTTTATTTCTGTTCAATATACATTTTCTTAATAATTAGTGCATATGTTTGATAGGCCACAAATAGGATGTTCTAGTTAGCATTTAAGTTAAATTCAAGTTTACAAACTAGAATGACTTCTCCATACCTCAGTATGTAAAAATTTCTTCCACAAATATTCATTTATCAATCTATCATCTACTTTTCTACACTTCTCTATTTACGTATGTATAGCTCAAAATAGCAATTTTTGTATACAGAGCAATAATAGCAATTATACTCAAGAGTTATCATTGATAGAATAATATTATTTAGTGTACAGCCTATATTGAAAATTTCCTAGTTTTTCTGTAATAAACTTTATGGCTTTTTTTCTTTGAAAATCAGTGTCCAGGCTGGAAACAAGATTATAATTTGGATATCTTTTCCTTGTTTTCCCTGTTCTCTCCTGTTACTAGTTTTGTTTGCCCTCTTTGTTCTCTTTTAGTACATTTTAACTCTGTGAAGAGTGCAATTTAGTAGTCATGTGAAATATTCCTCAGGCTGGTTTTGTGTGATTGTTTTCTGGACATAGATTCCAGTTACAATTTCAACTATATAGGTGCTTTGTGTTTCCCACTGAAATTCATTGGGTAGGTGAAGGCACATACGTGAGTTATCCCATTATTGGTTATGTAGTATTGTTCATAACCTCCCCCACAATGTAATTGTGGTCTGATATGGACTAAAAATGGCACCTCACTCCAGTATTTCTGCCTGGAAAATCCCATGGACAGAGGAGCTTGGTAGGCTGCAGTCCATGGGGTCGCTGAGGGTTGGACACGACTGAGCGATTTCACTTTCACTTTTCACTTTCATGCATTGGAGAAGGAAATGGCAACCCACTCCAGTGTTCTTGCCTGGAGAATCCCAGGGACGGGGGAGCCTGGTGGGCTATCGTCTATGGGGTCACACAGAGTCAGACACGACTGAAGTGACTTAGCAGCAGCAGCAGCAGTATTGTTCACATGATAAAATGGTATCTGCCAGATTACTCCATGAAACAGGTCCTTTTTTTCACATTTAATTAATAAAAGATTACTTGGTACTTTATAGATTTGTATCTTTCTTGTCAATCATTTACCCAATAGTTTTAGTGTTAATAGATAAAACTTGCTTAAACTAATGATCGTAAGCTGAATTACTGTGAAATGATTTTGTGAATTTTACAGTCCTTTCTGTGTTTCAAATCTAGGATTAATCTGTGATGAAGTCTGCCCTATATTTTAAAATAAAGACATACAATCTGCATGTCAATGATAAACAATAATATTTGTTACTGTACTTACATTGTTATTATAGAAGAGGTTATTTTGTATTAGATCAAATGCCTGTTTACAAAAGCCATACAAACAGATAATTTGAGACATTTAAAGCACAATAGAGACTTCCACATTAAACCATAATCCACATAGGAGATGAGTAAAAATTGAAATGATAAAGCAGCTGGTGGGGGCAGATACCATGTCCTAATGTGGTGATTAGCAGAATGGATTCATAAGTTCTAGGACCCATGTACTGAGTATTTCAGATGCTGCCAGTGTTCATTTTGGCAGCATCACCACCACTAGTCTTAAACTTATCCTTATTACTTGTTCTGTCTGACTCAAAATGCCACTGACCTTCTTTTGAACCAAAATTAATCATCTATTGATCCTAAGATTGGACTAAATGATTTTCAGCAGTTCTTCTAGGTCTGTGACTTCTTCATAGTTTAATTTATCTTCATCTGTTCTTTCCAGGTCACAGATATACTAACATCACTGACTTCTGTGCTGCATGATGACAAAGAATTCCCCAACCCAGAGGTATTTGACCCTGGCCACTTCCTGGATGAGAATGGCAACTTTAGGAAGAGCGACTATTTCATGGCTTTCTCAGCAGGTAACACACATTTATTTTTTTCATTGCTTCAGTGGACAATTTTCCCTTGTGGCTCAGTGGTTAAATAATCCACCTGCAATGAGGGAGACCAGTGTTCAATCCCTGGTTTGGGAAGGTCCCTTGGAGAAGGGAAAGGCTACCTACTCCAGTATTCTGGCCTAGAGAATTCCATGGACGGCACACGGGTTGCAAAGAGTCGGATACTACTGAGTGACTTTCACTTTCAGTGGACAAGGTGCCTTTGGGCATCCTTTGGAACTTCCATAGTGCCCATTCTGTGCCTGGTCAAAATGCTCTTTTTCCATGATGAGAGACAGCAGTACCAATGCCCACACACTTTCCCTCCCTATGAGACATCCTCATTTTTGGAGTAGATTATTGGAGCTTTGGAGAGGTGACCCAGTTCTTTCTAATTCAAAAATAAAATTTAAGCTACATTCTGAAAATACAAGAGAAGTGCATTGTAGACAAAAGTAACTCTGTGTTATAAAACTTTAAAACTTCAAGGTCGATGTAGATTTGATATACTTCCAACAGAGAATAGAGGCTGTGAAGAATGGAAAGAAAGACATTGGACCATCACTAGGAACAAAATACAACCAATATATGAGTATTTCTAGAAAAAAAATTGATGGGACCTTGAAAATGTCAAAATGGAGTTAAAATACACTTAATGAAGTATATGATATAGTTCTGATAACTCAATAAATATCTGCTGAGAGGATACCTGTTAAGATTAGATGTTAGATGGATAACATGAGTGTCTACCCTTTGTCCATCTGTCTATCTAACCATTTGCGTTCCATCCATCCATTCAAACATTCATCAAAAAGTTACTGCATAGTCTGTTTCTGGCAGCCAGAAACACAGTGTTCAAGGAGTATGTACTCTCTGTGTTTGTTATTTTCAGGAAAACGGGTTTGTGTGGGAGAGGGCCTGGCCCGCATGGAGCTGTTTTTATTCCTGACCACAATTTTACAAACATTTACCTTGAAATCTGTGGTTGACCCAAAGGACCTCGACACCACCCCAGCTGTTACTGGGATAGCTAATGTGCCACCTCCTTACCAGCTCTGCTTTATTCCTGTGTGAAGAATGCTAAATTATACAGCTTCCTCAGTGGTGTTATCTTTAACTCCCTTTCATGGGGGGCATTGTTCACCAGTGTCATGGTAATCTTTCCTGAGAACACATCTCTGACCTCTTCTCATTCCCTGTGCAATTTCACTACGGAAATATATCTGCTATTCTCCCTATCCTGTAACATTTGTATTGGCCATCACATATGCTAATACCTATCTAATATTAAGTAGTAGTGTGTGCCTAGTATCATGTACTCAGTACAAAGTAATGCATGATGATTAATGTGTGCCAATGAGACCTATTTCTCCAGTGCATGTTTTTTCTAATAAAAAGCAGAATCTGATGACCCACTTCTCAGTCTTTCCTTCTTTTGTGCATATCGCAAGTAAGAAGGAAAAAAAAAAAAAGACAAAGATGTCATGCCGGTCGTTATAGTGATACACACAGAGGACAGAGGGAATGAGAGCAGAAAATCTCCCTTGAATGCTTGTATGTACTTATTTGAGATTTGGTTTAAAAAATGAGAGAAATTGTTTTCAAGAGCAGCTTCATCCTGTAGGGAATATTGAGATCAGTGATAGTGAGCAATTAAAAGTCAGACACAGAAAACCACAATTAAAAATCAGAACAGAAATCAATGAGATTGTGTATAAGAAATCACCTATAGGCAGTCTGTTTCCAAAATGAGAGAGAACACACGTTTCACAAGTTGTAATTAAAAGAGGGGCCATCTCTTTGATGCCATGGATTTTGAAAGCATAATGGAGTATTATGAACAGTAGAAATAGAGAGGCCATGCTAAAATTTGTGTGTAACCAAAAAGACCCTGAAAAGCCAAAGCAATCCTGAGAAAGAAGAACAAGGCCAGAGGCATTATACTTTCTGATCTCAAACTATACAATGAAGCTACTGGACTGGCAAAAAATGTTGTGAAAATATTTATACTACCCAAAGCAATCTATGTATTTAATGTAATCCTTATCAAAATACCCTTGAAATTTTCCACAGCACTGTAACAAACAATTTTAAGCTTCATGTAGAACTACAAAAGACCATGAATTGCCAAAGCACTCTTGAGAAAAAAGAATGAAGCTCCCAGACTTCAAACTATACTACAAGGCTACAGTAATCAAAATAGCATGGTATGGCGTAAGCACAGACAGAGCAATGGAAAAGAACAGACAGCTCAGATATAAACTCAAGCACATGTGGTCAACTAATCTATGACAAAGGAGGCAAGTATATACAATAGTGAAAAGACAGTATCTTCCATAAGTGGTACTGGGAAAACGTGGCACTACATGTAAAATAATGAAATTAGAACATTTACTTACACCATACACAAAAGAAACTTTAAAATTGGTGAGACACCTAAATGTAAGACGAGAAACCATGAAACTCAAAGAAGAAAACATAGAACACTCTTTGACATAAATTATAGCAATATTTTTTTTGGATTGGTCTCTTAAGGCAAAATAAATAAAAGCAAAAATAAACAAATGAACTTAATTAAACATAAAAACTTCATACAACAAAGGATGTCATCAGCAAAAAGACAACCTTCAGAATTAGAGAAAATGTTTACAAATAATATGACCAATAGGGGTTAATATCCAAAATACATAAACAACTCATACAACTCAATATCAAACAAACGATTCTATTAAAAGTGGTAGAAGATATGAATAGACTTTTTAAAGAAAGACATACTGATGGCTACCAGGCACATGAAAAGATGTTCAACATTGCTAATCATCAGTTCAGTTCAGTTCAGTGCAGTCATTCAGTCGTGTCTGACTCTTTGCGACCCCATGAATCACAGCACGCCAGGCCTCCCTGTCCATCACCAACTCCTGGAGTTTACCCAAATTCATGTCCATCGAGTCAGTGATGCCATCCAGCCATCTCATCCTCTGTTGTCCCCTCCTCCTCCTGCTCCCAATCCCTCCCAGCATCAGGGTCATTCCAATGAGTCAACTCTTTGCATGAGGTGGCCAAAGTACTGGAGTTTCAGCTTCAGCATCAGTCCTTCCAATGAACACCCAAGACTGATCTCCTTTAGGATGGACTGGTTGGATCTCCTTGCAGTCCAAGGGACTCTCAAGAGTCTTCTCCAACACCACAGTTCAAAAGCATCAATTCTTTGGTGTTCAGCTTTCTTCACAGTCCAACTCTCACATCCATACATGACTACTGGAAAAACCATAGCCTTGACTAGATGGACTTTTGTTGACAAAATAATGTCTCTGCTTTTGAATATGCTATCTAGGTTGGTCATAACTTTCCTTCCAAGGAGCAAGCGTCTTTTAATTTCATGGCTGCAATCACCATCTGCAGTTATTTTGGAGCCCCCCAAAATAGTCAGCCACTGTTTCCACTGTTTCCCCACCTATTTCCCATGCCATGATCTTCGTTTTCTGAATGTTGAGCTTTAAGCCAACTTTTTCACTCTCCTCCTTCACTTTCATCAAGAGGCTTTTTAATTCCTCTTCACTTTCTGCCGTAAGGGTGGTGTCATCTGCATATCTGAGGTTATTGATATTTCTCCTGGCAACCTTGATTCCAGCTTGTGCTTCTTCCAGCCCAGCATTTCTCATGATGTACTCTGCATAGAAGTTAAATAAGCAGGGTGACAATATACAGCCTTGACGTACTCCTTTTCCTATTTGGAACCAGTCTGTTGTTCCATGTCCAGTTCTAACTGTTGCTTCCTGACTTGCTAATCATCAGAAAAATTCAAATCAGAAAGACAATGAGAAATCACCTCACACCTGTCAAAATGGCTATCATCAAAAAGACCACAAATAACAAATGTTGGAGAGGGTGAAGAGAAAAGAAAACTCTTGTACACTGTTGGTGGGAATATAAAGTGGTGCAGGCACCATGGAAAACAGTAAGGAGTGTGCTTAAAAACTAATAATAGAACTACCATATGATCCAGCAATTCCACCCCTGGATATATAGCCAAGGAAAATGAAAACAGTAATTCAAAGAGATACATGCAGCCCAGTGTTCATAGAAGCACTGCTTATAAGTCAAGTCATAGAAGCAACCCAGGATCCATCAACAGGCAGACAGAAAAAGAAGATGCAGTATAAACATACAATGGAGTATTACTCAGGCATAAAAAGAATGAAATTCTGCCAATTACAGGAAGGTGAATGTTCCTAAAGAATATTATGCTTACTGAAATAAGTTAGAGAAAGAAAAATACTATACGATAGCACTTATATGTGAAATCTAAAAAAATTATTCAAATTTAGACTTGAGATTTCAAGGTAAAAGTCATGTACATTTACTTATATAGTTGCTTTATATGTCTTTGGTTGTTTAAGAGGTTTAAATTTTATTATTGTTAACTATGAATTACCAGAATGGAGATCTGGTTGAAATCACGAAGTGTTTATTTGGGGTTTGTTAGGACTGCTGCCCAGGACACACAGATCCAAAAAACGCTTAAACTTTATTCTTCCAGACTACAAAATGTGAAAGTTTATAAAGGCAAAAATGGAAAATTGTTTCAAGAATTAGGATTGGATATTTTGTAATAACTGTTAAGGGAAAATAACCTTTAAAAATTGTACAGAAAATTAAGAATTTTAAAGAGTAAGTATTTTGAGACTAGAAAAATACTCTTAGATTACCTGCCACACCCAGTGGAATCACAAGAGTCCCTGAAGGAGGAGGTCAAGGGGATCAAAGAACATTGAATATGCTGTGCTGCTGACCTTGACAAAGGAGGAGGTGGTCGTGAGCTAAGGAACTCAGATAGCCTCTAGAAACTGGAAAAGATAAGGAAATGGGTTCTCCTGAGAGCCTCCAGGAGGAATGCAGCCCTGTCAACACCTTAATTTTCAGACTTGTGACCTCTAGAATTGTAATATAATAAATTAGTGTTATTTTAAGCCAGAAAAAAATATGAGGATTGGAGATGGCAAGATGTAAAGATTCTTGTTAAGCGAGGATTGGTTGTGTTTGAAATGATTGAATAACTGTGAAGCAGGCAGTTTTGAAACTACAAACTTGCAGTTAACAGCTACTAGTCTATGTCATTTTGAAAACGGCTGGTGGAGTACTTGAGTTTGACACAGTTCAGAATTGAAGTAGTCAGTGGTGCAGGAACATGTCTGAAATCACATCCACAATGACTGCCCACAGTTACTCCATTTTGATTTCCTTAAATATGTCATCATTTTGAAGGCAAAAGAAGAGGGCAGAGGAGGGTGAGATGTTTAGATAGCATTACTGACTTAATGGACATGAACTTGAGCAAACTCCTAGAGATAATGGAGGACAGGGAGTCCTGGCGTGCTATGGTCCATGGAGTTGAAAGAGTCAGATTTGACTTAGCGACTGAACAACAACAACTGTAACGCTGGGTTTCTGTGGGAGCTCAGTGGTAAAGAATCCACCTGCCAGTGCAGGAGAGGCGGATTCCATCCCTGGGTCAGGAAGATTCCTTGGAGAAGGAAATGGCAACCCACTTTAGTATTCTTGCCTGGAGAATCCCATGGACACAGAAGCCTGGCAGGCTACAGTCCATGGGGTTCCAAGAGTCGGACATGACTTAGTGACTAAACCATTACCACCAGTAGCTTGGAAACAGTAAGTAAATTAAGCTCAACTAAAAAATAATAAATATTTCTGTGGGCAAACTGTTAACATAAGTCACATTACTTCTATAAACTTTGATGTTTCTCTTGCTTTTTAACTCTGTCACTGTCATAAATAGAGAAGCACTGTGCTTTTTGAGTAGAGGAACACTTAGCTTTTTGTATGACAGAATCAAAATAATAAAGTGTCTAAAGCGTGAGTGTTGCTTCCCTTCTTTGTTTCACAGCAATTTGCTATGATTTGGGGCTGAAGGTAATTGGTAAATGAAATGGTTGGTGATAAAAAATTTCCTTGAGAAAGATGTGCACTATATAAGCTGTGTGTTTTGTTCAGACAGCCATGAAAATAGAACTTTTCTGAAGAATCACATTGTGCTTGGCATTAAGGAAATAGCTCTGCATGCATCAGTGAAAGAAGTCATTAGTTAGAGTCCAACTGGCAGTAGCAGCATTCATTGGGATTCTGGAGGAAACTGCCATCTGTACTTTGTGAATGGTGCAGGATGCAAAATGTTCTTCTATGGGATGCAGCATGTCCTGGCATTGCCTCTATGATGCTTCCTTTCTTTCTGTGTTAGTGATACAAGTGTATCTAAAACTAGTCTGGGCATTAGAATTATTTGAACTTATTTTTTAAAATACAGAATTATAGTATATTCAGTATTTTGTAATGGCCTATAATGAAACAGAATTTGAAAAAATAATATATGTCATATATATATAATTGAATCAATTTGCAGTACTCTTGAGACTAGTTATTGTAGTTTTACAACAGAGTGTTATAAATCAACCATACTTCAAAATATAATCGTAGTACTCATCATGCATGCATGCATGCTAGGTCAGTTCAGGCATGTCCAACTCTTTGCAACCCTGTGGACTAGGGAATCAGAATTCTCATGGAAAGAATTCTATATGTAACTCTGAAGCAGTCAGCTGGTTATTGGTTTAAAGGTGGGCTTTGATGATTGATATATTGCTCAAGAATCAAAAGTTGAACACGAAGAGTTTCAAATATGAATCCTCTGTCTAGTAGCCATTGGGATTGGAAATTAATTGCTATTCCTTGACCTCAGTTTCCTTATTTATAAGTGGGGCAAATAAGCCTGCTGAAGGTGCTGATATGAGGATTAATTGTAATCTCTGTATCAGTTACTTGGGCCTTTGCCTGGCATTGCAGTTCATTCATTAGTGGAAGCTGTAGGAATCGCCATCATATTTATGTATTATATTCAGGAACATTTTATACTGTATGTGGCAGAATCAAAGCACAATTGTAGGATGATAATACATTTTGCATCAGGCACAATATAATATCACATATAGACTTCTTTTGCTTACATGCATCTCCATTCCCAGCTCTCAAAAGTCTGTGGCCCTGTGTTCACTGTGTATTTTGGCATGAAGCCCACGGTGGTTTTGCATGGATACGAAGCCCTGCAGGAAGCACTGATTGATCTGGGAGAGGAGTTTTCTGGAAGATACAGTTTCCCAGTGAATGAGAAAACTAGAAGAGGACATGGTAGGTGTGCATGTGCACGTGCTCTGGATTGGCAATAGGGGTGAAACTGAAAGTCGCTCAGTCGTGTCCAACTCTTTGTGACCCCATGGACTGCAGAATTCATGGAATTCTTCAGGCCAGAATATCAGAGTGGGTATCTGAATATCTTCCCAACCCAGGGATAGAACCCAGGTCTTCTGCATTGCAGGTGGATTCTTTACCAGCTGAGTCACAAGAGAAGCCCAAGAACACTGGAGTGGGTAACCTATCACTTCTCCAGTGGATCTTCCCAACCCAGGGATTGAACCCTTGTCTCCCGCATTGCAGGTGGATTCTTTACCAATTGAGCTATCAGGGAAGCCCCAGGCAATAGGGGTTCAGTTCAGTTCAGTTCAGTCACTCAGTCGTGTCCGACTCTTGGTGACCCCATGAATCACAGCACGCCAGGCCTCCCTGTCCATCACCAACTCCCGGAGTTCACCCAGACTCACGTCCATCGAGTCAGTGATGCCATCCAGCCATCTCATCCTCTGTCGTCCCCTTCTCCTCCTGCCCCCAATCCCACCCAGCATCAGAGTCTTTTCCAATGAGAACTCTTCGCATGAGGTGGCCAAAGTACTGGAGTTTCAGCTTTAGCATCATTCCTTCCAAAGAAATCCCAGGGCTGATCTCCTTCAGAATGGACTGGTTGGACCTCCTTGCAGTCCAAGGGACTCTCAAGAGTCCAACACCACAGTTCAAAAGCATCAATTCTTCAGCGCTCAGCCTTCTTCACAGTCCAACTCTCACATCCATACATGACCACAGGAAAAACCATAGCCTTGACTAGATGAATCTTTGTTGGCACAGTAATGTCTCTGCTTTTGAATATGCTATCTAGGTTGGTCATAACTTTCCTTCCAAGGAGTAAGCATCTTTTAATTTTGGTTGGGAGGATGGAAAAGAGGGATTTGAGGAGCATTCCATCAGAGCTGGATCCACCAGAAAGGCTGCCAACTGTCAGCTCACTCCTCTTTCCCTACTAGTTTCTGTTTCTTTTCCTGGTGTAGGAATCCTCTTCAGCAATGGGAAGAATTGGAAAGAGACCCAGTACTTTTCCCTCATGATCCTGCAGAATTTGGGGATGGGGAAGAGGAACATTGAGAACCGTGTTCAAGAGGAAGTGTGCTGCCTTGTGGAGGAGTTGAGAAAAACCAATGGTGGGTAATGCTGTATTCTGTAACTATGACCTTAACACACTGCTCTCTTCTCCAGTGACATCCTTGGAAGCATTTCAGGAGTGGCCACATCTTTCCTATGGATCATGATTGCAGCCCTTCTTTGAAAGGGAGGGGTGTGAAGAAGAGGAAGCCAAGGGAGCTTTTGTGTAGCCATGCTGATTGTCGTATGTACACCCATGATTGTGCACACAGTGTGGGTTTAAAGGTCATTTAATTATACTTTCTCCTGAACTTTGTTTTCACGTCACAAATCACAAAGAATAGTTTCAAATCATTTCCTGGAAAACTCAGAGAACAATATTTTTCATTGCATAAATATAGGTTGTCTATTTCAGAGGCTTTCAACAGGGAATACTTGTTAACTTGACAGGGTGGGGATGACCTCCACATACCCTTATGGAGCATGAAACAAATGTCATGTGCATTCACTTAATTGAACGAGATTTATATGTTCAGCCTCACAGAAATGGCTGAGAGTATGTGCAGGGCCCAAAGCTACACTTCTGACTGATAGAATTGTTCTGGTCACACTTTCTAGAAAATATCAGCATTCTTATTGAAAGGTTGCTACTGCAAACTGTGTTAGGCCAGGATTCATGACCTCCAGAGGAGAATTTTGACCTGGGGTCAGACAAGGCTTGACTACTTGGAGCTTTTGCATAGCAGACTTCTAGAGATAGGGAAAGTATAATAGAGATAGGGAAAGCTTCTGACATAGATATCAGAAGGGGACAGAAAGAGTGCCCCCTTGCAAGTTTTTAGCAAGGTGTTTTATGCGGGAGGAGAAGGAGACAACAGAGGATGAGATGGTTGGATGGCATCACTGACTCAATGGACATGAGTTTGAGTAAACTGCAGGAGTTGGTGACGGACAGGGAGGCCTGGCGTGCCACAGTCCATGAGGTCGCAAAGAGTTGGACATGACTGAGCAACTGAACTGAACTGAACTGACTTTATGCCTGTTAGAAAGCTATTTATCAGATAAGAGAGACATCTCAAGGCTGAGGGAGTTTCACCAGGCCCCTCTTCCACAGTATGCATTTTTGACATAGGATGGCATGATCGTGTAATCCCTCGGCCATAAAACAACTGACTAGGAATACTAGCTTGTTGAGCCATTATCAGCCCAAGGTTTGAGAAAAGAAAAAAATTTAGACTTGGGCAGAACCATTTTGAAGAAAGGCAGATTCCAAAACATAGTTTCTCTAACATAGCTTAAGAAGATCATTTCCATAAGAAAAAGGCACCAGTTAGCTCAAGGCAGAACCAGGTATGCCAACACAGAATTAAAAGAAGCCTCTTTTAATTTTGTGTCAGTCTGTCAGTCAATTCAGTCACTCAGTCATGTCTGACTCTTTGCGACCCCATGAACCGCAGCACGCCAGGCCTCCCTGTCCAACTCCTGGAGTTTACTCAGACTCACCTCCATTGAGTTGGTGATGTCATCCAACCATCTCATCCTCCATTGTCCCCTTCTCTTCCTGCCTTCAATCTTTCCCAGCATCAGGATCTTTTGAAATGACTCAGTTCTTCGCATCAGGCAGCCAAAGTATTGGAGTTTCAGCTTCAGCATCAGTCCTTTCAGTGAACATTCAGGACTGATTTCCTTTAGAATGGACTGGTTGGATCTCCTTGCAGTCCAAGGGACTCTCAAGGGTCTTCTCCAATACCACAGTTCAAAAGCATCAATTCTTCAGTGCTCAGCTTTCTTTATAGTCCAACTCTCACATCCATACATGACTATTGGAAAAACCATAACTTTGATTAGGTGGACTTTTGTTGGCAAAGTAATGTCTTTGCTTTTTAATATGCTGTCTAGGTTGGTCATAACTTTTCTTCCAAGGAGCAAGCGTCTTTTAATTTCATGGCTGCAATCACCATCTGCAGTGATTTTGGAGCTCCCCCCAAAAAAGTCTGTCACTGTTTCCACATTTATTTGCCATGAAGTGATGGGACCAGATGCCATGATCTTAGTTTTCTGGATGTTGTGTAGAGAGGGGAAAAAACGTTTGCCACTTGCAGTTTATTTCTTCCTGCCGCTTGGGGTCCTCTGGTCTTCCTACCCGTTGTGAAAGTGAAAGTCAGTCAGTCGTGTCCAACTCTTGGCTATCCCGTGGACTATGCAGTCCATGGCATTCTCCAGCCCAGAATACTGAAGTGGGTAGCCTTTCCCCTCTCCAGGGGATTTTCTCAACCCAGGGATAGAACCCAGGTCTCCCACATTGCAGGTGGATTCTTTACCAGCTGAGCGACAAGGGAAGCCCAAGAATACTGGAGTGGGTAGCCTGTTCCTTCTCCAGAGGATCTTCCCAATCCAGGAATTGAACTGGGGTCTCCTGCATTGCAGGTGGATTCTTTACCAACTGAGCTATGAGAGAAGTTACCCTCTCATTTCCTGTTTTCAATACTCACTGTATTGATATATATGTTTTGAATAAATATTTGCTATGTCATAATTCTCCAAAAACACCATTATAAAATGTTTTATTTAACTAGATTTCAACATTATCAACACCTGCTTATCTGTCTTCTCTAAATCCAATTTGATTATCTTTTCAACTTGCAAACTTTGCCCCATCTTTACTGAATTTTGGTAACAAATATGTGGTAATTATTTACTTCCCACAACCAGATGTAGTAACCTGTAAAGTGTTTGTCACATTGAGTCTAATTTTAAGCTTATATTACAAATTCCACTATTCGAAAATTCTTTATTCTGTATTAAGTGAAACAAAAGACACCAAATCAGATTTTACCTGTGACTCACATATAGATAAAGAAATACCCATGGCTTTTCCAAGTTACCTCTGCCAGTCTAGCTAAAATAAATGTTGTTTTAAAACTTAGAGCCCTGGGATGTCTAAAGGAGCCTGACATAGAAGCTGCAAGCTACATATTTCTTTAATCTATGTCCTACCATTTCTTCCCAACACCTTTAAAAAATTTATAGTAAAAAACACCTGAGATCTGCCATCTTAACAAGTTATTAAGTGAATACTACAGTACTGACTATTGTTAACTATAATCATACTGTTATACAGCTGGTCTCTAGAACTTTTCATCTTTTCATGCAATAAGAAAAGAAAAAGAAATAACAGTTATACAGATTTGGAAGGAAGAAATAAAACTATTTTTGTTTGACAATAATGTGATTATATAAGTATAAAATCTCAAAGAATTAAAAAACATCTAAGAAGCAATTTTAGCATGGTTTCAGTATTTGGTAGAGAACAGGCAATAATCAATTGCTTTCCTATTATGCTAGCAATGGACATGGACTTGGGAAAACTTTGGGAGATGGTGAGGGACAGGGAGCCCTGGGGTGCTGCAGTCCATGGGGTCAGGCATGCTGCAGTCCATGGGGTCACAAAGAGTCGGACACGACTGAGCAACTGAACAACAACAGGAATCACACTTCAGGTGTACAAAAATGGGAGTCAGGAGGCCATTGAGAATTTGGCCAAAGAACTGTCTCTGCACCATTTAGAACTCGACGTTTCTTTTACCTGCATCAGACCCAGGGAGAGGATCAGCCCTATTCAGAGCAACACCTGCCAGTTGCACTCAGTCTCAAGGTCTCCACTTTCAACTCTGCAACCATTTTGGACCCCAGTTGATCCATACTTAATGGGAACCCTTACTTGCCAGGTCCAATTATACTTCTTAACAGACAACTTATGGAATTTTATAGGTTTTGCCCTTATAAGCCTCCCTCATTTTGTAGTCTGATGGAAGCACCATTCAACTGCTTCTTGAATCTGTCTCTCATGCTGCAGTCCTAAGAAACCCCTCAGAAACACGTTTTACTTCAGTCAGGTCTTTTCTCAAACTTTGATTAACACTGTGCATACTTATTCCATTATATCTGATAAAGACAGACTTCAAAAGGCAACAGAAAGGTTGTATCTCACGGCAACTGGGAGGTTTAAGCCATGATTTCTCAAGCCTTCCACCTAAATTCTTGAGATTGGCTCTTCCCTCAGTTACTTGAGCAAGTTTTACCTGTTTGGTGATGGAGAGGGGGAGAATCCCTAATTTTGGTTTAATCTCTTGAGAATCTGTGACCTTTTTTTCCTTGGAGTCCAGGGACATCTATTTATTGTGAAGCCTGTTACTTTGTGAACCATCAGTTGGGTGCATATTCAGAGTAATATTTTAGGGGTTTGGTTTTGTTTTTCTGAAATTATTCTTGAGGCAGCTGTGGTATATATGAGAAAGCATCACAGTGGGCATCAGAAGGTCTCAGTTTGAATCCTAGTCTTATTAATTATAAGCTATATGACATTGGACATTTCTGTTCACCCAGAATCTTCCTTTCTCTCATTTGAAATATATAAAATTACAATCTCTATCTTCCAATGTTTATTTTGGTTGGGTAGACATGGGATTTCAAGGTAAAGGTCATGTACATTTAATTATATACTTATGTCTTTGGTCATTCAAGATGTTTGAATTAGGTTAGTGTTAACCAAGAATTCCAAGAATGTAGATCTGGTTGAAATCAAGAGGTGTTTGTTTGGGGTTTGTTAGGACTGTTGCCCAGGAGACAGAGATCCAAGAAGCACTTAAATTGTGTTCTTCCAGACTACAAAATGGGGAAATTTATAAAGGCAAAAAAACACAGGGATAGGTAAATGTTTTGACAGGAATTAGAACTGTAGATGACAAGATGTAAGAATGCTTGTAAGCAAGAATCGGATGGGTTCAAAACAGTTATATTGTTGTGAAGCAGGTGGGAAACTTTGAAAATACAAAACTGCAGCAAGCACCTGCTAGCAGATATTGTTTTGAAATGGTTGGTGGAGTCCTTGGTTTGCCACAGTTGGGAATTCAAGCTCTTAGTAATGCAGGAACATGTCTGAACACACCCGTAATGACTGTGTGGCTTCATTTTGGAGGCCTTGTTATAGCCACCCGTTCCGGGAAACACACTCACTCAGAAGGACAATGCAGATAGTGGAGTGCAGTTTATTACACCAGCGGGCCCAAGGCAGAGTCTCCTCTCAGCCAAGGACCCCAAGCAGCATTTGTGAAAATCTTTTATACCCCATGTGTACGTGTCTGAACCCACCATCCCAATTTCCTTGAGACTTACAAAGAACAAAGGAAGGGTAAATACAATCACAGTAACCCCATCATTCATGTGTTAGATGTTCAAACAGTTATTGATTATATAAGCCTGTGGTTACATCCTGATAGATACAGAAAGAATTTATGACCTGTCTGGAGGCAGGGGTGATTAGAGTATGTTTTCTCTTAGGCGATGAGTAACCTGGATGTGATCTTCAAGATTCCCCTGTCCAGAGGGGGTCTTATCCTTCTATTGTAGTTTCCATAGGCACTAAGCACAGAGTTCAGAGTCCATTGGAGAGGTGGCTGAGCATGATCAGCACAAACAGGCCTAAGATGGAGTCCAGCTCTGTCTGTTTCCTCCTTCATTCCCCTGTCTTGATGTTCTTAACTCATGTTATGAGCATCATTCATAGGGATATATTGCACTCTGGCTCTCTGACTGCCAATTTGGGAGAATGACATCAACCTTTGGGTTATGAAGTTCATAATACATTGTAAAATTCAGGGTCCACAAAGCAGAACTATCGAGGCAACTATAACATTGGTAAATATAGTTTTCCACCAATTGCCTTTCACCCAAGATAGGACCGAAGTCCAGAAAGGAATGTTTTCATTTGACGTTGCTTTTACCTGGTTTTTCATGTCATCTAAAGCAGTCGATACATTGCCAGATAAGTCAGGAATGTATACACAACATTCAACCTTAATTATAGCACAGGTCCTTCCTTGAGCAGCTGTGAGTATGTCCAAAGCCATCCTATTATGAATTACTGCTTTTCTCATTTGGATTTGCTCTTCATTTAAGGCTTGGATGACTTTTGTTCTATCTAGGAGGGCCTGTTTTGTGAAATTTCTCAAGGCCTCTACTTTAATCATGGTATCTGTTGTCCCTATAGAGGGTACAAATAAGGCAGCAATATACTCATACCATTGAAACATGGATCTTGTCCACCTAGAATGTAAATAAGGTAGATTTACTGGGGCTTGTTGTAGGTTAGGCTTTTGTTACTGGCATTTATATCAAATGTAACCCCATGACCTGAGTCTATTCACTGTAGGTCTTACACCAAGAGAGCAAGGAGAGGTTATGATTGGCAAGAGAGAGGAAAAGTCTCTTTTTGTCATCCCAGAAAAGAGCAGAGTGGTTTAAAATCTCCTTGGCAGAGCAGCGACACCCACCAAGGAAGTCCATCCATCACTGACAGAGGCATAGCCCTACATCCCCTGCAGTTGGAAGTGTTGTGGAAGTCTGTGTAGGAATGTGCCCATGAGATGAAAACATTGTCCTAAGTTGAAATGGAAGTTAAATTCAAAATCACGTTGATGAGGCCAAGCAGCAGGAGTAGATGGTGCGGCTTCATCCTGAAGGGGCTCGTCCAGGATCTTCTTTTCCTTCTTCTTAAACATGGTCTTAGTCTTTCGACGGTCAGCAGGGTCCCTCTGTGCAGTCCACTCAGCGTTTTTTGGGTCTGTGTGGTATGTTCTCTTCACCCTCGTATGATGGATGCAAGAGACAATACCTGCAACTTTAACTGCAGTAGGGGTAGTTAGAATAACATAAGGCCTTTCACCAAGGGGCTAGCAAATCATGTTTCCCATCTTTGACCCATACTTGGTCACCAAGCGTAAATTCATGAATCTGTTCCCCAAGGGGGAACAGCATCCTTTCTTGTACAAACTTAGTTACCCGATTTATTACCTTCAGTTCAGTTCAGTTCAGTTCAGTCGCTCAGTTGTGTCCGACTTTTTGTGATCCTATTACCTTACCCAGTTCCATCTGCTGTGAAATCCTATCCCTCCTTACCTGAGGCAAATTTGTTGACACCTGTTTTATTATGGGAGGGGGCCTCCCATACACAATTTCGTATGGAGAATAGCCTTGGGACTGTGGGGTCATCCTGAGTCTGAGCAGAGCCGTCAGAAGCAAGTCCACCCAGGAGCAGTCAGTCTCTATGATCCACTTGGAGAGTCTCTTTAATGTCCGGTTGGTTCATTCAACCATCTCAAAACTCTGGGCCTATATGCAGTGTGCAGTTTCCATTTGATGTTTAAAGTTTTGCTTACTTGTTGTACTAAATCAGCAACAAAAGCCAGGCCATTGTCTGATCCAATGTAGTAGGAAATCCAAATCTGGGAACTATTTCCCTAAGCAGGCACCGGGCTACTTCTGATGGATGCTCTTTTAGTCCAGGTAGGAAAAGCTTCTACCCATCCTGAGAACGTACATACCATGACCAGCAGGTAATGGTAGTGTCGGTGAGGTTTCATGTCAGTGAAGTCCACTCCCAGGTGTTCAAAGGGCAGCGTACTTTTCAGCCAAAAACCCAGAGGTTTTTGTCTGAATACCCGAGAGGCAGCATTAACCTGTGGGCAGGCAGCATGCCTAGGTGGGTCGCTTGGTGTGTTTGGCTTACCAGATTGTGTGCCAGCTCCTCCGGTACCAATAATTTGCCACTTGGCAATTCCCACTATCCCTTTTCAGTCTTGATGGCCCCTTCCACTTTGGCTAACCTGACAGCTGTTGTCCTTGTTTTATCAGGCTAGGGTCATTGGTATATAGGACCCAACTAGGGTCTGGAACCTTGTGTCCTTCTTTAAAACAAACCCCAGATACCTTACCTTACCTTACCTTGCAGATCTGTGCCTTCTTTTTTGACACCTGGTAACATGCTTGCATCAGCAGCTGGAGCAGTGCTTGTCCTTTTCCAGCATTTTTTCTTGGTCTCAGCAGCCAGCAGCAGGTCATCCCCATATTGTAGGAGCCAGCATCCATACTCTTCCGGATGGAATGAGTTGAGGTCAGAAACCAAGGCTTCCCCAAAGATGGCTGGGGAGTTCTTAAACCCTTGTGGGGGAGTCCAGATGAGCTGTTGTTTGGTGCCCCTGACTGGATCTTCCCATTTAAAGGCAAAGATGGGCTGTGATGCTGGGGTGAAACATACACAGAAGAAGGCATCCTTGAGATCTAGGCGAGTATAAACTTTAGTCCTCGGCGGGAGGAGGCTAAGTAAAGTATAGGAGTTTGGAACAGTGGGGTGTAAAGTCACAGTAGCCTGGTTGACTAGCCTGAGATCCTGTACAGTCCTATAGTCCTGTCCTCCTTACTTTTTGACTGGCAGGATCGGCGTATTCCAAGCCGACTGGCACTCTACTAGAATGCCCACTTGTTTTAATCTATTGATGTGGGGCAGTATGCCGGCCCAGGCCCCTATTGGTAGCGGGTACTGGTGCTTTCTAACCGGAATGGTGCCTGGTTTGAGTTCTATTATCACTGGGGCTTGATGTTTAGCCAGCCTGGGGGGAGAGGGGGGTTGTCTTCCACCCAGACCTCAGGGAATAATTGAGTTAGCTCGCTCTCATGCTCTTCCAGCCCACCTGGTTCTTCCTTAGGAGGATCATGCAACCTCCACTCATCTTGGGGTGGTATTGAGAGAGAGAGCAAATAAGTCATAGTGTCCATCTGGAAGGTGGACCTCTCCTCAGGGGAGAAAGTCACTTGTGCTCCTAGTTTGGAGAGCAAGTCTCTTCCCAACAGGGGTACTGGGCACTCAGGAATGTAGAGGAATTCATGAATCACTTTGTGCCCCTCCCATCTGACATTTTCTGGGCTGGCAAAACGATTTAATCATCGCTTCTCCTGATACACCAGTTAAGCGGTAGTCTTTTTGGAGAGTGGTGCCACAGGTTTTGTTACTACCGACAGTTCTGCTTCTGTATCCACCATGAAGTCAATGTTTTGGTCCCCCACTTTTAAGGTTACCATGGGCTCTTGGGGACCTTATATCTCTGAGCCCTGGCAGCCCTATTTAATTTCCAAGTGAGCAAGCCCCACAACTGCGGGAGCTTCCTCTTCCTTCCTTGCCTTAGGGCATTCATTCTTCCAGTGGCCAAAAGCTTGGCACCAGGCACACTGGTTTGGCTGTAACGGGGCCTGGGGCCTCCACTGGGACTGGTTGAAGGACTGTCCTGTCCCTGGGGCAGAGGAGGTTTTCCGGAGGGCCCGAGATAGACTTTCCCAGAGCAGCAGCTAGCATTGTAAATTTCTTGTCTGTTCTCTTTCGTTCCCTCCAGCTCTCTGGCAGAGTACAGTCTCTGCTTACTTCCAACGTCTCCCTCCGCTTCTTGTCAGTACTCACCAGGAGAGGCAGGTATAGCTTGGGCGGTTTGGCTGGAGCCGGATCCTGGAAGTGTTGGGCAGAGGCTTCTGTCACCGGGATTGGAGCCTGCCGAGGTGGTGGCTCTACGACCTCAGGGAGAGCTGGTGGAGGAGCAGCGGCTGCTGCAGGTTTTCACCTGGCCCTGGATTGGGCAGTAAGGTGGCCTCGGTCCTGGTGGAGCACTGAGGCAGGAGCGTCATTATCCAGTATGGGGGAGGGGTCAGGTCGTCCCCGTCCAAATCCTGTAGAATTTCCTTTTTTATCATCAGTCATTTTTTGTCATATTTTCCCCTTTCTCTTCTGGATACAGAACCTTGTCCAAGTAGGAGGGTCTTGAGCTAATCCTAGCCATGAGTCTATATATGGATATTGATCCAGGTGTCCTGGCTCTCCTGTGACTACTGTATAGACTGCTTCCACTATTTTTAAGTTCATGGTGTTCTCTGGTGGCCATCCTACTCCCATAGAGGGCCATTTGCCCTCATAGAGTATTTGGAGGCGGTTAGGCTTCATCTTCACCCCATAGTCTCCTCCTAATCCCTTCTTAAAATTTTTAATCATGCACTCCAATACAGTTGGCTTAGATTCACTTCCTCCTATCTTGCTTACTTTCTCAGATCTTCTTCTACTTTTCCTTTTCGTTCTGTCTACGAAGTTCTCAGTACCCTCTGTACTTCTGATAATTCCACTCAATGACACTTAAATTGCCATTCTGCCTCCTTCCTAATTGGGGTGAGAAGAGCCTTACCTGCCAGATCCCAGAGGGAGAAGGGGGATTGGCATGCCTTCACCTGCCAGTCAGCACAGCCGAACCAGAACACCAAGTGGTCCAAGACTGTTTCTCCCTTAAAGTCCGTTCTGCTTTGGTGGGCTTGATCAGGTGCAGATGAAAACACAGATGGGTTAAATATCCCATGTCCTAGGCCATCTCTGGAAAAGCCAATTCATACTCACTTATGTATCCCCTTCTTCTAGCCTAACAATTCTGGGGGGGGGGGGGGGGTCAAGAATTTCACAGCAAATGGGACACCTCCTGGGGGAGGGCAGAATATGAGCATACAAGGACCAGTTTCCTATCCTAAAAATGCCCTGGCGATCGCTGGTAATAACTTTCCCTGAGATGGCGTGGACACACCTAAATGACCTTCACAAATTTCCTTCCCAAACCCTAGCACGCTTGTCAACCTGTGTACCAAGCAATCGATGCTGCCTGCCTACTGCAGGCCCCTGTGGGTCCGTGCCCCTTCTAGTCCCTCCCAGGGAGGTGATCAGGTCCCCTCTTCCACCCTGCCGGGTGGGTTCCTCCTCATCTGAGCACTCAGTTCCCTTGCTGCAGTTCACTACCTGCCAAAGTGAAGAAACTGGGGGTTGAAAGGCTGAATTCTTCCAGAGGGGCGAGGCGCCTTCCCCCCTGTAGGAGATTCAAGCCACAAAGCCTCAGGGTAGCCTCAAATGAGACCTGTCTCCTCAAAGCGAGGAGGTTCCCGGCCAATGCAGCAAATGTTATAGCCATACGTTCCGGGAAACAAACTCACTCAGAAGGGCAATGCAGATAGTGGAGTGCAGTTTATTACACCGGCGGGCCCAAGGCAGAGTCTCCTCTTAGCCAAGGACCCTGACCAGCATTTGTGAAAATCTTCTATACCCCATGTGTACGTGTCTGAACCCACCACCCCAATTTCCTTGAGACTTACATAAAACAAAGAAAGGGTAAACACAATCACAATAACCCCATCATCCATGTGTTAGGTGTTCAAACAGTTAATGATCAATAAGCCTGAAGTTACATCCTGATAGATACAGAAAGAATTTATGACCTGTCCGGAGGCAGGGGTGATTAGAGTATGTTTTCTCTTAGGCGATGAGTAACCTGGATGTGAACTTCAAGATTCCCCTGTCCAGAGGGGGTCTTATCCTTCCATTGTAGTTTCCATAGGCACTAAGCACAGAGTTCAGAGTCCATTGGAGAGGTGGCCGAGCTTCATCAGCATGAACAGGCCTAAGATGGAGTCCAGCTCTGTCTGTTTCCTCCTTCAGCCTGAACCATACTTACTGTATTTTGATTTTTAAATGATCTTAAATATATCACCGTTAACTATTTTATACATAGGCAAATGTAATATGAGTACAGTACATTGAAATATTTTAAAATCTTTCATTTTCAAGGACAGAGTATCTTAGTGTTGGATATAATACTACAAGATTAATACTCTATCCTGCACTTTGTGTTCGATTCAGAAATCACAAAGGATAGTTCTGAGTCATTTCCTAAAAGATTTAGAGAACAATGTCTTTTCTATAGCAACTGAACAGGGTGGGAATGACCCTTATGGGTCATGAAACATTGATATTTGTTTTCACTTAATTGGACAGTTTTTATATGTACAGCCTCACAGACATGTCTGAGAGTCACTTCAGGGCCCAGGCCTATAATTCTGGCAAATAGTAATGACATCTAGGGGTTTTAATCATTTAGGTATATCTTATTGCAGTTCTCAATTATGACTTCTCTGTAAATGCAGCACTTTAAAAAATAACTTTACTGTATGTTTGCCTTTGGCAGTGAGCTTTTTCCATTGTAAGTTTTCTGTTTCTAGTTGTAGCCTTTCCCTTAGAAAAGTCTCTACTATTTCTTGTAATGCTGATTTGGTGGTGCTGAAATTGTTTTGCCTTTGCTTATCTGTGAAATTTTTGAGTCTTTATAAATCTGGTAGAGTATTCTTGGATGTGGGTTCTTTCTTTTCATCACATTAAAAAAAATTGAGTGTATCATGACACTTTCTTCTAGCTTGCAGAATTTCTGTTGAAAAGTCAGCTGACAGTGTAATGAGGTTGGTGTAAGGTACAAGTACTAATACCAATATTTGGAGAAGACAGAATTGATGATTTTATGACTCAATCAAATTTACAGGTTACAAAACTAAACTTTTCTGACACCCATTTTAGTCAACCAGTTTAGTAATTATTAACCAAACAAATATATTTGGAAATGTAGTAACTGGGATGAGTCACAAAATATTGAATCAAGGTTCATACTCAGTATGTGGTGACCCTGGTGAACTGAATGGTTGCTTGTGGGGAAACAGTGGCTGACTTTATTTTTCTGGGCTCCAAAATCACTGCAGATGGTGATTGCAGACATGAAATTAAAAGATGCTTGATCCTTGGAAGGAAAGTTATGACCAACTTAGACAGCATATTAAAAAGCAGAGACATTACTTTGTCAACAAAGGTCCATCTAGTCAAGGCTATGGTTTTTCTGTCCATGTCAGGCAAAGGTAATTGAAAGAGTAAAGAGATATCATCGGTGTGAAAATCTTCTCTTACATGGTGAATAAAACATGAATCTATGCAAACATGAGGGATAAAACATTTTGTAATTAGTTCTTGACAAAAATTTATTTCTCCCTACTAAAAGATCTTAGAAATAACTGCACTAATCAATGTAAACATATATGATATCTTTGTAGAACATGTGATGGTAAAACACTGCCATTAGTGATCTAGTGATGTTTATCCTTCCAGTGATATTTAGATCTTCATGACCCTAATTCTCATCTCCTGTTTGGGTCTGTGTGTACTGGTGGTTCAGTGCTGCGGGTCTGTTTAATGAAGCCCGTGCCTCTGATCCTCCAATGAATCCACACTGTTGTTCTGGGTAAAATCTCTCTTCCTTGCTCTTGATGACAAACTGAAATTATAATGGAGTAATCACAGTTCAGACATACAAAAATGAAGTCAGGAGGCTATTGAGGATCTAGTCTCAAGCTTATCTTTGTACCTCTGAGAACTTGATTTTTCTTTGACCTGTATGAGACCCAAGGACAGGATAAGCTCTACTTAAAGCAATACCTGACAGTTGCAGTGTTATGTTCTCAAGGTCTCCCCTTTTAACAGTGCGACAATTTTGGACCCCAACCATTGCTTACCTAACAGGAACTCTTACTTGCCATATCCAACTATGATTCTTGACAATTCATGGAATGTTGGGAGTTTTGCCTTTATAAACCTCTACCCAAAGAAAGGCAATGCCAAAGAATGCTCAAACTACGTCACAATTGCACTCATCTCACACACTAGTAAAGTAATGCTCAAAATTCTCCAAGCCAGTCTTCAGCAATACGTGAACCGTGAACTTCCTGATGTTCAAGCTGGTTTTAGAAAAGGCAGAGGAACCAGAGATCAAATTGCCAACATCCGCTGGATCATGGAAAAAGCAAGAGAGTTCCAGAAAAACATCTATTTCTGCTTTATTAACTATGCCAAAGCCTTTGACTGTGTGGATCACAATAAACTGTGGACAATTCTTCAAGAGATGGGAATACCAGACCACCTGACCTGCCTCTTGAGAAACCTGTATGTAGGTCAGGAAGCAACAGTTAGAACTGGACATGGAACAACAGACTGGTTCCAAATAGGAAAAGGAGTACATTAAGGCTGTATACTGTCACCCTGCTTATTTAACTTCTATGCAGAGTACATCATGAGAAATGCTGGGCTGGAAGAAGCACAAGCTGGAATCAAGATTGCCAGGAGAAATATCAATAACCTTAGATATGCAGATGACACCACCCTTATGGCAGAAAGTGAAGAGGAACTAAAAAGCCTCTTGATGAAGGTGAAAGAGAAGAGTGAAAAAGTTGGCTTAAAACTCAACATTCAGAAAACGAAGATCACGGCATCTGGTCCCATCACTTCATGGGAAATAGATGGGGAAACAGTGGAAACAGTGTCAGACTTTATTTTTGGGGGCTCCAAAATCACTGCAGATGGTGACTGCAGCCATGAAATTAAAAGACACTTTCTCCTTGGAAGGAAAGTTATGACCAACTTAGATAGCATATTCAAAAGTAGAGACATTACTTTGCCAACAAATGTTCGTCTAGTCAAGGCTATGGTTTTTCCTGTGGTCATGTATGGATGTGAGAGTTGGACTGTGAAGAAGGCTGAGCACCGAAGAATTGATGCTTTTGAACTGTGGTGTTGGAGAAGACTCTTGAGAGTCCCTTGGACTGCAAGGAGATCCAACCAGTCCATTCTGAAGGAGATCAGCCCAGGGGTTTCTTTGGAAGGAATGCTGCAAAAGCTGAAACTCCAGTACTTTGGCCACCTCATGCGAAGAGTTGACTCATTGGAAAAGACTCTGATGCTGGGAGGGATTGGGAGCAGGAGGAGAAGGGGATGACAGAGGATGAGATGGCTGGATGGCATCACTGACTCGATGGATGTGAGTCTGAGTGAACTTCGGGTATTGGTGATGGACAGGGAGGCCTGGCATGCTGGGATTCTTGGGGTCGCAAAGAGTCAGACATGACTGGGCGACTGAACTGAACTGAACTGGACCCTCAAAAGAGCTATGAGACAGAAATTACAGAAGCTATCATTGAAATGGGGAGTCATCTCTTTAATGCCATGGACATAAAAAAGATAAGGAAAGAGTATTCTGAATGGCTCTATGTCCACCAATTCGATGACTTAATTGAAACAGGTCAATATCTTAAGTACACAGTCTGGCAAAATGTACACAAGGAATAACATCTGTAACGTGACATTATAGGAAGTGCTAAACTACACTTTACCCTGTGGCCATATTGATTCAAAGCAACATGAATAAATTCTCTTTGTAAAATAACCATCTGGAAGCTAGTAGAAAGATTTCTGTACTCTTAGTGAGTGTGAATTCAGCTACATCAAAGCCAGCAGGAAAGACAAGGACAGAGTCTCACAAATTCAACAGCAAATTAGAAGGACTATACATCATAGCTATTCAGGATTTATCCCTGTCATGCAGGACTGCTTCAACATACAAAATTCAAACAATGTGATCTACAACATTGCCACAACAAAGAATAAAAACCACATGATTTTCTCAACAGATGTAGTAAAAGCATTTGACAGCATTCAACAAGCTTTCATTACAAAAACACTCAACAGACTAGGAATAATAAGTCCATATGAAAACCAATACTAAGAATCATAGATTTCAAAAAGCTGAAAGCTCTTTCTCTAAGCCCTGGAGCAAGGAAGGATGTCCACTCTCACCACTGATACCTGACATAATATTAGAAATCATGGTTAGAGAAATGAGAAAAAGAAGTAAAAGGCATTCAAATCAGAAGGAAGAACTAATATCTGTTCACAGATGACATGATCTTTTATGAAGAAACCATAAAGATTCCATGATTAGATCCTGTTAAGAACTAATAAATGAAATAATTGAGTACATTTGCAGAACATAAGGTGGTCAACATGCAAAAATCAGTTGCTTTTCTATATACTAATAATAAACTATGTGTTAATTAGAAATACAATACCATCTGTAGTAGCAAGGAAAATATCAAAAAGTTAAGAATAACTTAACTAAGGAAATGAAAGCCTGTACACCAAGCCATGTAAAACATTTCTGAAAGAAATTTTAAAAGACACAAAGAAATAGAAAGATATTCCATGTTCATAGGTTGGAAGAGTTAATATTGTTAAAGTGTCCATACTACCCCAAATCATCTAATATTCCATGTAGTATGAATCAAAATCCTAATGACATTTTATACAAAAATAGAAATAATCCTAAAATTCATGTGGAACCACAAGGCTCCAAATGGCCAATGCAATCTTGAAAAAGAAGGACAGAGCTGGAGGCATCACACTTTCTGATTTTAAATATATTAAAAAGGTGATTAAACAGTTTTGTACTAACTTAAAAATAGACACAGAGCAATACAATAGTATAGAGAGCTCAGAAATGAATCCAAGTTTACAGAGTCATGTGATCATGGTCTAGTATGCCAAGACTACCCCGTGCGGAAAAACAGTCTCTTCTACGAATAATGGAGGAAAAATAGATACTCATGTGCAAAAGAATTAAATTGGACCCTTATTTTACACCAGAGAGAAAAGTCAACTAAAAATAGATTAAAGACCAAGTATAAGACCTGAAACTATAAAACTTTTAGAAGATAACACAGGGTATGATCTCCATGACATTGATTCTGACAATGACTTCATGCTTATGACACAGGCAGCAAAAGTAATTTTAGACAAGTGGGACAATAAAAACAAAAATCTACACAGAAAGCAAAAACAGTCGAAAAGGTTAAAAGACAACATACAGAACAGGAGAAAAATATCTGCAAGTCATATCTGATAAGGGGTTAATCCCCAAAATATATAGAAACTCTTAAAACTCAATAGTAAAAGTTAGAAAACCTATTACCCCAATTTAAATATGGGCAAAGGGCTAGAAGAGCCATCAGTTCAGTTCAGCTCAGTCGCTCAATCGTGTCTGACTCTTTGTGACCCCATGAATTGCAGCACGCCAGGCCTCCCTGTCCATTACCAACTCCCGGAGTTCACTCAGACTCACGTCCATCGAGTCAGTGATGCCATCCAGCCATTTCATCCTCTGTCGTCCCCTTCTCCTCCTGCCCCCAATCCCTCCCAGCATCAGAGTCTTTTCCAATGAGTCAGCTCTTCGCATGAGGCGGCCAAAGTACTGGAGTTTCAGCTTTAGCATCATACCTCTAAAGAAAAACAAGAATGGCAAGCAGGTGTGTGAAAAAGTGCTCAACATCCGTAATCTTCAGAGAATTCAAATCAAAACCACAATGAGATAGCTCCTTATATCTGTTAGGCTAAATATTTTAAGAAAGAAAAAAAGTGTTGGCAAGGATTTGAAGAAATTGAAATCCTTGTATACCATTGGTGAAAAGACAAAATGTTGCAGCTTCTATGGGAAACAGAAGAGAGGTAAATCAAAAAACTAAAAATGAAATTACCACATGACCTAGCAATCCCATTTTGGACTATTTAATAAAAGAAGTGAAATCATGATGCTCAGGAGATATTACACACCCATGTTCAAGTTGGCATTATTCACTCTAGACAGATGTGGAAAATCCTCAATGGCCATCAGTGAATGGATGGGAGAAATGTGGTATTTAACAAATGAATGTGTATGCAAAGCTGAAACAGACTCACAGACATATTAAACAAACTAGTGGTTTTCAAAGGGGACAGGGAAGTGGGCATGGATAAATTGTTGGTTGGGGTTAAGAGATATAAACTAGTACAAATAAAATATGTAAGCAACAAGAATATATTGTGTGGGCTTTCTGGTGGCTCAGCGGTAAAAAGCTGACCGCAATGCAGGAGAAATAGGTTGTATCCTCAGGTGGGGACTGTCTGCTGGGGAAGGAAATGGCAACCCACTCCAGAATTCTTGCGTGAAAAATAACATGAACAGAAGAGCCTGGCAACCTACAGTCTCAAGGCTGTAGCCTTGGATGTGACTTAGCAAATAAACAACAACCATAATAGAATGTATGACATAAGGGGTTAAACTTTAGTAAACCATTGGACTTTGGTTGATATTGCTGGATCAGAGTTGGTTCATTGAGACAAATGCACCACACTGGTGAGGGTTATTGATAGGAGAGGCTTTGTGGGTATAGGATGAGATATGTGGGAATTGAATACATGTTGCCCAGTTTTGTGTGAACTTAGAATTTCTTCAAAAATAACTTATTATTTAAAAGAAAAATATACAAAAATAGTTTTAGAATAGCTCCATTCTACAACTCTTGCCAAGACAAGGTGCATTCCTCTTTGGTTGTGGAGGCTTTAATGCTGATGCCCTCCTGGTCATTTGGACATCAATAGGAATTCCATTAGATGTGTGATATTACTAAACTGAGAGTCAAAAATGCTGAATTCTCAGATAAGGTCTTGTACTCATGAATTGGTGGTAATTAAACTCACTAAGACATACATTGTTCACTTGAAAAAATAAAGATCAGATTAGCTGATCTCAGATTTCCAATTATTTGTCATTCTTTCATTCCATATAAAGAAGAGCCTTTCAGAAATCCTAACAGGAAGATGGAGGTACAGAGCAAGACACTCCTTACTCAAGGAATGAAACAGTTGCCAAAGGAGCATGACTGAGCTTATTTTATTCAGAATAAACTGCTGTGCTTCTATTAGTGTGAGAGGCAAACGAGTTGTTTGTTGTTGTTCAGTTGCTAAGTCTCATATAACTAATTGCGACCCTATGGACTGCAGCATGCCAGGCTTTACTGTCCTTCACTATCTCCTGGAGTTTGAACAAACTCATGTCCATTGAGTCAATGATGCCATCCAAGCACCTCATCCTCTGTCGCCCACTTCTCCCCCTGACCTCAAGCTTTCCCAGCATCAGGGTTTTTTTCCAATGAGTTGGCTCTTCCCATCTGGTGGCCAAAGTATTGGAGCATCAGTCCTTCCGATGAATATTCAGGATTGATTTCTTTGGAATTGACTGGTCTGATCTCCTTGCAGTCCAAGGGACTCTTCTCCAGCATACGGTTTGAAAGCATCAATTCTTTGGTGCTCAGACTTCTTTATGGTCTAACTCTCAAATCCATACATGACTACAGGAAAAGCCATAGCTTTGACTAGACAGAATTTTTTAAAGAAGTGATGTCTCTGCTTTTTTAGTATGCTGTCTAGGTTTGTCATAGGTTTCCTTCCAAGGAGAAAGCATCTTTTAAATTTATGACTTGAGTCACCATCCACATTGACTTTGGAGCCCAAGAAAATATTATGTGCCACTGTTGCCACTTTCCCCCCCTCTATTTGCCATGAAATGATGGGATCGGATGCTATGATCTTAGTTTTTTGAATGCTGAGTTTTAAGCCAGTCTCTTCACTCTCCTCTTTCACCGTCATCTAGAGACTCTTTAGTTTTTCTTTACTTTCTGCCATTAGAGCAGTATCATCTGTGTATCTGAGGCTATTGATATTTCTACAGCAATCTTGATTCCAGCTTGTGATTTCATCCAATTTGGTATTTCATATGATGTCCTCAGTAGAGATGTTAAATAAGCAGGGTGACAATGCACAGCCTTGACACATTCCTTTCCCAATTTTCAAATATAGCAGTAATGTACATTGTGAGTATATTTTATGGAAAGTGAGATACATTATAACAATGCTATTAGTAAGGGGAGAGAGAACTTAGATATACTTTGTTACAAGGTACTTGTACTTCATATGAAATAGTACTGGATTATTTTTAAATGGACTTGAATTAATTGTATTTTGAAAATTCTAGGGAAACCATCAAACAGAAGTAATAAAACAGGTGTAAGTAAAAAGAAAATTGAGAAGGTGAGAGGTGTCAGCTGCTTGGTGACTTAAAACGTTCCTCCTTTCTCTTCCCTCTTTAACAACAACCAATGAGAGATCTTTGCCAGCAAAGGTCCATTTGTGCATGTATGTGTGCTAAGTCGCTTCAGTCATGTCAGACTCTGTGAGACCCTGTGAACTCTAGCTCGCCAGGCTCCTGTGTCCATGGGATTCTCCGGGCAAGAATACTGGAGTAGATTGCCATGCCCTCCTCCAGGGGATCTTCCTGACCCAGAGATCAAACCTGCATCTTTTATGTCTCCTGCATTGGCAGGTGGGTTCTTTACCACTAGCACCACCTGAGAAGCCCCAAGGTCCCTATAGTCAAAAATATGGTTTTTCCAGTATGTATGTATGTATGTATGTTTCCAGTAGTATGTATGGATGTGAGATTGGGCCATAAAGAAGGCTGAGCACTGAAAACTTGATGCTTTCAAACTGTGGTGGTAGAGAAGACTCTTGAGAATCCCTTGGACAGCAAAGAGGTCATAGTAGTCAATCCTAAAGGAAATCTACCCTGAATATTCAGGGGAAGGACTGATGCTGAAGCTGAAGCTCCAATACTTTGGCCACCTGATGTGAAAAGCTGACTCATTGGAAAATACCCTAATACTATGAAAGATTGAGTGCAAAATGAGAAGGTGGCAGCAGCAGAAGAGATGCTTAGACAGTATCACTGACTCAATGGTCAGGAATTTTAGCAACTCCAGAGATAGTGGACTGGCATGATGCAGTCCATGGGATCAAAAGAGTTGGACAACACTGAACAGCTGAACGACAACAATTAGAGATTTATCTATGAGTAAAATGCTTCAGTGGGAGCAGTGGGGCCACTTGTGCACCTGAAAATGGACAGACAGATCTCAGTAAGGGCTGGAGATGCAAAGGGGTTGGTGAAATTGCCCAATGACCTCTTCCTGCCATCAGGGTAGAAACATGGAGAGTGCTGACCTTGGCAGATATCCACACATGAGAGGGAATTTCTAAAAGTCTAGCATGTCTGAAGGACAATTCCAGTGTAGCATCAGAGCAAGAAGAATATGAATTTAGATGCAGTAGAGAGAGAAGAACTCCACAGACCCCTCCCCTCACCCCACTACCAGGGACTGAGCTGTGTGCTGGCAGCATCCTCTCCTGTGGAGGAGATGGAAAGCAGTGAGTGAGTGCCTGGTCACCTTAGTTGTGTGGGTTGCAGCTGGAGAAGCTCATTTCTTTCTAGCAGCAACCATAGTACTACAGCAGGACCCCATGACTGGGCCAGAGAGGAGAAAGTGAATGCAGTAGATAAGAATTTCAGAGGACGTTAGGGGGGATGCAGTCCTGCTGACTCTTTATGACTCCAGCAGGGAGTCTGTTCACAAGCCTCTGCTATTTTCTGGAAAGCAAAAAAGAGGTTTCTAGCAGCAAGTCTGGTTAGTTTTAAAAAGAGAAAACTAAAAAGATTAAGAATTCTGCTGTAAGAGAGAGCAAGAAAGAGTGTGTGTTTTTCAGTGGAAAACCTAAGAAACAGCACCACCAATAGCAGCACCAATGATCTATACCACCATCTGAAGACAACCAGTTAAGATTTAAGATTTTCACTTAAAGTGTGGTTGAGCCATAGGCTTGGATTACCTGATATTGAATGGTTTGCACCGGAAATGAACCAAGATCATCCTGTTGTTTTGAGATTGCACCCAGGTACTGCGTTTTGAACTGTTTCATCGACT